>NC_047040.1:101553140-101865732 GCF_011762595.2 Tursiops truncatus | reverse complement strand
GGGCTTCTTACAGCTGGGCTGTTTGTAAAAAAAAAAAAAAAAAAAAAAAGACAAAAACCCCCATGATTTCCAAAGCTGACTTTGCTTTTAAAAGTACAGTCAACTGTTTCTCCTCATCTAACTGGAACCGGGAAATAATGTGCTGCTACCCTCACTAATGCCTTCACCACATGCTGAAATTGGGGTGAAGAAAGGAAAGGTTGCTGGAAAGTTAACAAGAGAGCAGACGCACAGACAAGTTAGATATACCGGGAGGAATTTCTTGCGTGGCTGGATGTGAGAAAACTTTTTAAGCCCTTAATGGAACCCATGTGCATCATCATTCCAAGCTTATTTAAGAGACTAAATAGATAGACATATAAAAAGACATAAAAATATCACCTGGGCACACACTTAGGGCATTTTGGAAAATTAAAGAAAACCTAACCCAGTATGACTGATGACTCTTTGCTACATAGGCGCGTGTTACACCTAAATGATGTTGCTTTGCTATTTTTTAATCAACTTTTTACCTTCCAAGAGTTTTCGATTTACAGAAAAATTTGTGAAGATTGTTGCCTTAATTTTATTTTTACAATAGCGGGGAGGGTACCTCTTCCTGCGTACATTCTCAAGAGTCAGAAAGCTTCCTTCTGAGGTTAGATACAATGTAGTTTGTGTAACTTTATCAGGGCTCCTGTCTACCTTGAAGAAGAGGCAGGGGCTTCACACACAAACTCAGTTTTGAAAATAAAATAACAGTTAAGTGTATTCAAATAGTGTTTTTCTTTTCTTTCTCTTTTTTTTTTTTTAAGCTAGGTTTAGTTGAAGGACCAGATTTTCATGGATTGTTTTCATGGAGGTGCCTCGTGCTTGCACTGCCTCCTAAACCTCCTAGCCTGTTTGCTTCTACAGATATAGTTCGTGTTATCTTGCTGAGTCTCTCTTGGTGTCACCTTTGAGATTCTGACAAAAACTGGGGCACAACCTGAAACCCAGCCTCCTTTCACCCCCTTCCCCTCCAAGTCCAAGGAAGATCTGTGCACCTTCAAGGCGTGTCCCATGCCCCAGCCTTACTAAGTCTGTTCAGAGGCCTTGAGTAGTACGTAGCTAATTTACCATGTTAGGTTTTTTTCTCAAAATGGGCTTCATTTCAAAAGTTGAGGGCTAGGGAGGTAGTGTTCCAAGGGGGAACCCCTCTTGGAAATCAGTCACCAAAATCCCTTCTCAGAGGTTTAAAAAAATATCCCACTGATTCCCTCCTCCCGCTGCCCCCTCCCTCCCTCCCTGCCTTTACCCCAACGTGCTAATCACATGCAGGCCAGAGGCAGGAATAGGCTACCTGGCTGCAGCCCAGAGGACATTTTATTTTATTTACAGATGAGCTGTTAACCCCTGAAATATGGATTCATCTGGAAGCTGTGACACAAGGAAGGCTAGCCCCGTTTGGGCAGCTCCAGCCCAAAGCTGCGATAGTACTTACCTTAATTAGCTGTGTCATTCAGAACAGAGCTGGCCAGCCACAGGGGCCGCCCAGCGCCCTCCCAGCCTTCCCACCGAGGTGACTTCCTTAACGTGTGCGCAGCCCAGTGCCTGGCCACGGAGGGGATTCTGCTCCAGCCCTCAATAGAACCTCGCTACTTTCACCTTTCACCGAGTGGGGCTCCAAGGTAATAACCTCAGACCTGGGTTGGGACTCTCCTCTTTCTATCTGCCAATACCCATTGACCTCTTTGAAGCAATGACTTTTAAAGTATATGCCCTTGTTCCAGGAATACTGCAATTGCTCAAATCTCTTAAGAGCTTCCCTTTCCGAAGTTAGTTTACAAATCTTATATTCACACACACACCCCATCACAGACACATAAATGGAGTCTTGTTATTTTATATCCGAACCTCACTGTTGCTCAAAACTCACTTGCCTTATTCATCAGACTTGGCTCAGAACGACTTTCAACTCTTGCCCAAACTCAGATCCTCCCTGAAGGAGGAAAATTCTCCAGCACTGAGGATTTTCAAAAGACTGTGCCACAGGCTCTGATGCACTTCTAGAAGGGTTCTTAGGACTTTTAAGCATGGCAGTGTAGTTAGAATAAAATATAAGTTTCTGGTGTGTCTCTTTGGAAGGGGACAAGATATATCTGGCTGTGGAAATTCTGGGTGGGTGAAAATTCCGACCTTGAAGCATGGACAGCAGACCTTCCCTACCCCACCTCACCCCATCCCAACCCACCGAGCTGCCTGAGCCTTGCTCCAGTGGGCGCTGGGGAACTAGTGAACATTGCAAGTGAAGATTTGTTCGCATTTCAAACATGGTAGAGCGGGCCTCTCAGACGCCAGTCAAATGGCTTAGTTTAAGGCATGATAGCACGTCTGGAATGAGAGAACCTAGCAATGGGGTGTCTTTTACGGAACTCTCTACATGCATCTTGAAGTCTTTTCTCCCATAATGTAGATCTGTAGACAACAGTGATGTATAAAAATTCATTGGCCATGAGGCGTGTTCTGAGAATGTATTTCTGTTGACAGGAGACCTAATCTGTAGCAAGCATGTTTCCTGTTTCCACTCAGTTATTTTATATATATAATATTTATATCATATATATATATATATTAAAGAGCCCTAGGATGCCCCGCCCTTTCTTCTAGAAACAAGGACATTGGAAGAGGGCTGGGCAGCAAGCAGCACAATATACCCTGATAGCCCTGAGCACGTGGCATCAGTAAAGCAAGGGCTTCCAAAACAATCTGTGGGCAGAGAATTTGATACCTGACACCTGAATGACAGTTATCACCACAGTCATTAGGGGAAGCATCAAAGCTGTCTCAGGTCTCCTTCTCCCTAGACTTCAGGTCAGCGCTGTTTTGCTTTGAATCATATTTGTGGGCACTCTAACCAAGCCAGTGCTTGATGGGGCCCTGCTGGACGCGGGTTCTTTTTATGGAGGGAGAGTTCTCTGTGTGCCCAGAGCCCAGAGTCAAAGGGGGCGGGTGGGACAGGTGCAGAGTGCGGGGGGGGGGGGGGAATGGCGGGGGGAGGGCAACTCCTCTGGGAGGTCTGAGCACTGCCCCAGGGGGTCCAGGCTCCTTTTTCCACTGGGATCAGGAAGCCTCCTCGGCTGCCAGGAGTATAACCTGGGGTGGGACTCTTGGTACTTCCTGGTGTGGGCCTATCATTTGCAAGATGAGGGGATTGGGTTAGCTCAGCTGTCCCCTGTCTGCTACTTGAGGTCCTTGACAGGAATATTAGAGGGGGAGGCACCTAGAGCAAGTCCCACGTTTCAGGCAATTGCTGCAAGTACGCCACTACTCCACTTGCTGAGGCTGCCCTGGCCAGCCAAACCTGGTGTTTCCTTGCTTGGGGGTGAGGGTCTAGCAGCTTATGGTGCTCACAGATGCTGTTTCGTGCTGACCAGGAGCTCTGGCGGCAGTTGTTGAGTACATGCACCTTGGATTAATAAAAATGGGAAAATAAATGTCTTCTTATTTAACACATATTTAAAAATTAATAACATTTGTAAGGCACCTGGCGTATTGCTGTCCCTTAGTAAATGGTGGTTATTATTGTTCATTTTATTACAGCTTATGTGGTTGGCAAAAGCTTTCAAAATGTGGGCATAACAGGAACGTTGCATTCTTCATGGGGAGATGGTTGGGAGCCACTGTGAGGCTGGTTTCCAAGCCCCTCCGGGAAATGTTCTTAGGTTCCACCGGCTGCAGCTTCTAGTGCAGGCGGCTGTGACGGTTCCTGGCGACTCCCAGGCATTGAATCTTAGGGAGCAGAGTCTCCAGCTCCTTTTCCACCTCGAGCCCACCCCTCTCCCAGCTCCTTCTTGGCCCCGAGCTGGACCAGCCACCCTGCCCTAGTGGGCAGAGTCTTGGGAGTGTGCATGAAAAGGCTTAGGGGTCCGATGGCTTGCCTGTTCCCTGACTGTGGATTGCAAGCTCTGACGGGAACAGGGGTGGGTCAGGGAGAGACAGAAGACTTAGGAGGGACAGTGTTCTTCCTCAGTGATTTCACATATAGTGTTTATAGAGGTAATGCAATTAAGAATACAACTACAGGATTGTTTTCTTAGAATTTCACGCCACATGTGATAGTAAGAACTACCATTTACTGATTGCTTCCTATTTGCCCAGTACTCTCCTGGGCTATTTACATATATCTCATCTCATTGACTCCTTATAACAGCCCTTTAGGATGTATCAGTATTTCTATTTTATTTCAGACACTGATGCTCAGAGTGGTTAAGTAACTTGCCCAAGGTTACACAGCTAGAGGGTGGCAGAGCTGGAATTTAAAGACTATGGTCTTTCCAAATATTAAAGATTTGCTGCTCTACGATGAAATATCTTACAGTATAAAGGCAAACATTAGCAAGACTCATAGAGTGAAAGGTCATCCAGAAGTGCTTCCAGGGGGAAGAGTTCTAAGAAGGCTCTTGAAGGAGAAAGGGGTGCAGGGGATGGAGGGATAGGGTGTGGACTGAGCTGGAGGGGACGTATGTAAAGGAGAGGAGGGGAGAGATGGGGTGCTGGTTCGGGGTGATGGAGGAAGGCTGAGGCCCTGGGGAGGGTCAGGCTGGAAGTGACGCCACTGTGGTTGCTGCTCTGGGGACAGGAGACAGGTGTGGGACACCTGGCTTTTTCCCACACCTTTGGCTCTGCCTCTCTCTTTGGCTACCAGAGACTGCTCTCTGCCCACTGGTGGCAGGGGCTGCTGTGGCCCCCCGCTCTGTAGACGGCAGTCATATTCCAGGAAAAACTGGCAAAGGACTTGGCTTCCTCCCTCCTCACTCCCTACTTCTCTCCTTCTCTCTCTGTCCTACCTAGTATTTGCTTTTCCAAACCAGTATTTAAACAATAATACAATTAATTTGAAGAATCACTCATTGCGTAGTTTTGCCACTCTCCCATCGAGTCATCATTTTTCACTTCCACCCCTTCCAGCTCCTGTCCATTTCTTTGTTCGTATCATGTTGACGCAGATGTAAACACCAGGTAGAGACAACCTTAAGTCTTTTTATTTCTTTAGACTTTGATATTAGAGCATGTTTTTCTGTTGCCTTTGTGATCACAAAGTTGTAAATGGTTGCCTACATCCCCCCGGGCTGGGGGTGTCCTGATAGATAGCAGCCTCCCACCAGGGCTGCATTTCTAGTTGCTTCTTTTTGGGGGGCCTCATTAGAGCTGATGTTGTCACTGAGGTCGGGGCCTGGGGATTGTGGGAGCAGAATGCAGAGCGGTTTGGGCTTCCTGGGGAGGGAACAGGGCAGGTGAGAAGCCACCTGACAGTGTGCCTCTGGGTTATATGTGCAGGTGGGAGCCAGCAGACACCATGAGGTTAGGGCGGTGCTGCAGGCGTCGCTGGTATTTATTTCTTGAAACTATTATGAGGATTAAATGAGGTCATGTTTGCAAAGAGTCTGGCATTCAATAAACCTTAGTCCCTTACCACTGTCTCCTTCCTCCTCCTTTCAGATGGTCTCAAGCAACCTGGAGAGGGTGATGGTGAGCACAGCCGTCTCTATATAAGCAGCCCATGGCTATGCGGTCAGCTCATTCATTCAACAGTTGTTTATGGACCCCCCACTACGTCCCAGAATACAGGCCTGAAGGAGACATGCGAGACTCCTGCCATCTCGGGGCTTATGGTCTAGCCTGGGAGACACCCAATACACAGGTAAACACAAAGATAAGAATTTCCCATGATGATAAGTGCTAAAGAGGGATGATAGGTATTTAAATTGGGAAGTCAGCAGTTGCAGCTGAATTTTATATGGAAGGGTCTGGAGGATATTTGGTTGGAAAGTGGGGTCAGAGTATTTGTTTTGAAATGACTTTTTTCTTAAGTTGGGAGTTTATTTGGAGGTGTCTTTGGGAGTGAGCTGTTTTGGATTTTATAGGGGGAAGAAACTAACATTCCCCAAAGCCCATCCTCTGACACCAACACTGTTGAAGGGCTAATTAATGTTTGAGCCAAGTTCTTCAAGACGAGGTGGAATCAGGCATGTGAAGTTCTGGGGGAAGAGGTTTGGAGCCAAGGGCCAGTGTGTTGGACCCACGAGGGACGGTGGAGCTGGATGCAGTGAGGGGGCCGCCAGGAGACGGAGCAGGCAGGGCCTCTGGCCTGGGACACAGGTTGTTAGGGTATAATTCTTGGTGCAGGGAGTAACTGGAGGGCTTTGAGCAGGGCTGGGGTGCCCATATCTGACTTACGGTTTAAACACTTACATGTTTTAGAATATTTAGATGCAGTGGTAAATACTAGCAGCAGACCCTGTTGTGGTCAGTTGTACCTGGGAATGTTACACGTGCCGTGTCTTACTGGAAGAAACAGGAAGTGTTGAACGAACAGAAGTAGCCCACCATGCTGTTGCCAATGAGATACTCGGAGCCCACGATTCAGAAGACAAGACATCACAACTGTGATGTTTTTGTGACCACGGGGGAGGAAAGGGAGACATGCGGGGGGGACAGAGGATGCCTCTCTTTTTTTCTCCCTTGTGTGCTCCCTCACCCGCCCCAATGAATCGTGTGTCATCTGAGAACGCACCAGGTCTCAGGGTTGGAGCCCTTCGCCAGAGGCTTTCATGAGTTTGGCTGGGTTCCTGGGACTTCTCTCAGGGCCCTTCCCTTGCTGCTGCCACAAGGGGTGGGGGGCAGCCGAGAAAGGGCAGATAAGTAGGGTCAAGTCCACAGGAACACTGAGAGGTGCAGCTTGTGATTCCACTGTGATTCTCTCAGAGCAGGTGCACACCCACTGACTCACGCTTATGTACAGACACTTACAGTCACATCAACTTGAGTTGCTTCTTGCCCCCATATACAGACCTCTGATGTGTATCGACATACACAAGGGCCTGATCCAGCAGGCCCTGGCGACCACAGAAGTCTGCACACATTCGTCGGCTGCCATAGGGAACTCGCCTCCTCTGTGGGACTCACATCCAAACTCCCAACACAAAGGGCCGCACAAGCAGAAGAGCCTTGGTCGTATGGAGCCTCCCTCTGAGGACCACGTCTGGTTACAATCCATCATCCACCAGGCTCAAAATGCAAATTCTATAATTAAATTCCATTCCAACAGACAGGTGATTTTGAAACTGTTGCTCATGACCCATTAGTGGGTCACAAAATCGATTCACTGGGTTGCAACCAACTTTCCAAAGAAAAAAGTACAATAGATAAATACAATAGGATAGAAACATGAGTCTGTCTCTACTGCGTAGTAAGAGTGCTGCAATTTTACAATTTAAAAATATATGTGTGCATGTGTACTGGATTGCAGTGTGACTTTATTTTTAACTATGATTTTGTGGCCAAAAAGAAAAAGAGTTTGAAAAGCACCACAAAACCTTATTCCCTAGTCTAACACTGTGATGTGCAGTGCGAGAAGACTTTTTCCTTTCCCTGCCCTCTGGGAGCCTGGGCCCGGGCAGAGCAGGGTGATGTGGCCTGGCAGTGCCCTGACCCGCGGTGTGGGGAGCAGGGAGGCTGGCAGCTGAGGCCCTGTCTGGTGGGTGGGCAGGGGAAGGAGAGCTGGCTGGGGAAGAAGTTAAGAGATGTTTATTAAAAAAATCCATGGGACTGGAGAAGGGGGCGGTGGTAGCAGAGGCTGAGGCTCCTTCCAGGTTTGGGGATTGGGTGACTGAGGCTAGGAGTGAAGGAAGGAGGGCAGATTTGTCTTTTGTGAGGGTTGATGGTGAGATTCATCGCAAACATCTTGAGTTTGGGGATGTGTGTTAGACATTTTGTTGGACATGACCATGGTGGTCCATGGAGTCCGGGAGACAAATGGGCCAGAAGCGCAGATTTGGGGTCTCTTGCGTGGGTGGGAGCAAGATAGGCTCAGGGAGGGTGTGGAAGGAAAGGAGAAGAGGGCCCAGGAAAGTGCCCTGAGAATCACTGATGTGTGAAGAAGGACCAGAGGCGGGAAGCTGTGATGGAGCGTGTGGGGGGTGCCTGGCCTCGGGTAGAGAGCTGTCCTGGAAGCCTCTCCAGGGAAGAGGCCACCTGCTGTGTCACATGCAGCACTGCACTGAGGCTCTAACTGGGGAGAAGACCTGAAACAACCAGAGGGCTGCAGGGGCCCAGCGTCAGGCTGTTGACTCTTTGGGTCCATGAACCTCAGAGACCTTTGAGAACGTTCCTCAACGTCAGGAGCCATAAGGAAAGAGAGTGAAGTCAGGGAAGGGCGAGACAGGAGGACTGTTTGAAGGTGGAGCTGTCAAGCTGGCAGCTGAACCCCCTCCCCGTACTAGCCTCCCTTCTCCTGGCTGCACAGGGTCAGCCCCCTAAGGCAGCCAAGGGACCATGGATGCCCAGAGACCTGAGTTCTCATTCTGGCCATCAGAAGCTGCTTACTCTCCATGGACCTCATTCCTGATCTACAAATAAACGAGATATCTATTGCTAGAATAATCTCTTGGACCTCTGCCTTCTCTGAAATTCTTTGAGGCCATCTGTGAAATGGGGTTAATCACGCTTGCCCGGTTCTTTCATAGGAGGAACGCTTTTGAGAACCATCGAGAACCACCAAAGCAAGGGTGTTAAGGTTATAGTTTTTACCAATTAGATTCAAAAGGGCCTTTAGGGGCCCGAGCAGGCCAAGGAATTACTGAATTCCCCATTTTCTTCCTGGAAGTACCTTCTCCTTCCCCTCTACCTCCTGACTCCTTCTCCACTGTATTCTCAAAATTGTGCATAGAGGTTGGTAAAAATCTGAGAATAGGAGGAAAAGAGAGGCGAAACTCATTAATCCAGTGAATAATTGTTGGGTACCAACTGGGCGCAGTTCTCTGTTGGATGCTGGGGTTACCATGGAGACCAGGAGGCAAGACTGGCCCTAAGGACTGCCCACTGCTGGTGCAGAGCGGAACCACCCCTGCAGCTTTTCAAATCCAGATTCCATGGGTCCTATGCCAGACCTACCTACCTCGAAGCTCCAAGGATACAGCCCTGGTGTGTGTCTGTTTAAAAAGCTGCACAGGGGATTTTGTTGCACTTGGAAAGGTGAGGACCAATGAGTGGGAAGATGGGAAGCAGCCCCCTGAGACGGAGTGGTTTAAGTGCTAAAAGAAAGTAGGATGGTAATTGCTGGGACAGGGCGCTAAGGAAACCTAGAGTGGGAGACATGAGGCCCCAGGAGTTGGTGGGCATGGGTGCAATCAGGAAAGAGTTCCTGGAGGAGATGCTGCCCACAGTGAGTTTTGAAGGATGCGGGAAGAGGGAACAGCATGTGCAAAGGCACAGAGGCTTTCCATGGATGGTCATGTGTTTCCTGAAAGGTGTCTACACATAAAGTGCACAGTTCAGGTTAAAGGTGCACCTCATAGGCAAATCTACCTGTGACCCTGAGAAAGTCCTACTGCAGACCCCTGTCTTTACACAAGAACTTGGACGGACTTCCATCATGAGGCTGGATGTGTTAGCTGGGAAACCAGTTCCAGTTGACGTTGGATTAATGCAAACAAGGGAGGCAACCACATTAAACCGTCTCAGGCCGAGAGTGGGCTTTTCTCAGATTTTACAAGGATCAGGCAAGAATGAATGGGTTGATTTATTGAGCCCTCATTATGGGCAGGCCTATACCTGCATCGTGGCTAGCTATCCAAAAGTAGGTATTATTTCCTCCATCTTAGTCAGCAACTCAGAGAGATGGAGTGATTTGCCCAAGGTCACACAGCAAGTGAGTGGCAGAGCTAGGACTTGGGTCTAAGCTTTCCCAGGCACACAGTGCAGTGGTGAATTCTGCCTGGGCTTGAATCTTGGATCCCATATTTCCAAGGGATCTGGGGCAAGTTCCTTAGGCTCTCTGTGCCTCAGTTTCTTCCTCTTTAAAGAGGCAAGGCTGATGGAGTCTACCTGGCAGGGCTGTTATGAGGATTGAATGAGCAGTGTCTGCACACAGCGAGTGCCCAATAACTGGTAGTGGGAATGCTGCTGCGGCTGGTGGCGGTCACGCCTACTTCCAAGGCTGGGCTTCCCTCACTGTCAAACACAGGGACTCAGACTGGACGGGGCCAAGGCTCACCACCCAGCTCTGAAATTCTGGAATGGATTTTGAATCTCAGTTTCTGGAAGCACAGCTGATGTCTGGAAGTAACTTGCCTGGAGGCAGGGGGATTATCCCTTTGACCTTCCTGAGTACGCAGTTTGCTTAGCTTAGCCAAGGCAGACGCAGGGATAGTGGCCTTCCTGTCCCTCCTTCAGGAGGATGGGCTGCCTTGGAGGGCTCTGGGGAAAACTCGGGATGGAAAAGCAAACTGGGCTGTTATGAAAAGGGTGCTGGTCTACCTGCCCCAGTGGCATACAGGAGAGAGAGAGAAAACTCCGGAAGTGGCAAATTTTCCGCAAGTACTCAGCCGTAAAGCCCCTTTGAAGGGACTTATAAAGGGCCTGTGTGCTGGGGCAGGCACCGTGGCAGGGCCCAGGGGCCTTCGGAGGCTGCCAGGGCATGGCTGCGGGGGGCAGGCAGAGGCCTGCCGGGGGTGGAGGTTCTATGAACATGAGCCTGATGGAGGTGGGGTGTGTGTGTGTGTGTGTGTGTGTGTGTGTGTGTGTGTGTGTATGTGTGTATGATGACAACACGTCCTTGGAAAGGACCATTCTGGAAGTCGCATGAAGCTGGGGGAAGGAAAGGCAGGAGACAAAAGCTGGAAGGAACAATGCCAGCGCAGATGGGCAAGATTCCGAGCCCAGGACCGGGGCCTGCCCCCTGGGAGACCCCGCACATCTGGGCCTGCCCGAGGTGGGTGTGCTGCGGGCCCAGAGAAGGAATGGATGGCCGTAGGTGTTGGGAGGCTCTGGACAGAGTTTCCTCTCCACTGTGGGAAAAGCAAAGGAAGACAGCCTCCTGCATCTCTCTTGTCTGTCGACCCAGGTGCAGTCAGGGTAGCAATCCAGAAGATGTCATTTTAACCCATTGTGAGAGGCAAAGGCCTTCTGAGTTTGGCCCAAATCACCTCGGCTGTGTGGACACAATCGTTATTTTCACTTGGCCAATTCAGAATAGTAGTGGTTTTCTGCCGGACCCTCTGGGGACTGGAGATACATAAGGAGGTGTTCGGTGAAAGAACACTGAAGAGATGAAAGAAGGGTTGAAGTCACAGAGCATCCACTGTGGGCTGAAGAGCATTCCAGGTGTCACAGGGGCACCAAACGACACAGAAGATGAGGGCCTCCCCTGCCAGAGAACAAGAGCCACCCAAACTCACAAAGACACAGCCACAGTGACTTAACGTGATCAACAACAAGAAGGACGAGCGCTGATGTTAGTACGTGTGTATACGTACATGTGGAATACTTAGTACGTGCAAGACAGTTTCAGGTGCTTTAGCTATGTGCAGTCGTTTAACCCCTGGAAGAATACGAGGGAGGTGGAATTACTAACTTCCTTTTGCTAACAAGGAAACGGAGGCACAAGGAAATCAAATAATAGGCCTTCAGGTCCAAAGTGAGCACACATACTGTGGGGAAGGATTGATGAGCCCCAGTTTGCAGCTGAAGAAAATGAAACTCAGCAAGGTAGCTAGGCTCACTTGGACGTACACAGAAAGCCACGCTTTGTGGATGAGAGCATGGATTATAAACAGGCTTGGTGTGTAACGTGAAGACCCTTGACTGCACTCACGTTGTGTGCAGGCTGTTGGCTGAACCCAGGCCTTTTGACCTGACGCACAGGCGTTCTCTTCTGGTCCTCAGTGCCTGGGGGCCCTCAGATCCCCTGGCCCCCTGATCCACCCTGTGCTGGCATCCTGGGGCACACGCTACCCAACAGGAGCAGGTTTCCCTGCATACTCGACTTTCTCACAAGTGCTCCCAGCCTGAGGATGGAGCTGGACTTCAGAGAGACCTGGGATCTGCACTCAGCCCAGCCCAGGCCCCTGACAACTCAACCTTCTGACATCCCCTCACCAGACACTTTGAGGGTTTCAGACTTTAGTGGTCTGTAAACATTTGGGGCCGAGGATCCGTTTGTTTAAATGGTATCTTATTCAGAAGCTTATTAAGACCACGAGGATGCTGACCTGGCTGAGAATGGAGACCCCGGCCAGCCTTGTGGTCAGCCTGTTGCTGTGCTGGCCCCTTGGGCTCCTTGGAGCACGTTTGAACCCTTGCAAAACGAGATGCTTTTTGAGACTCCATCTAGCCTGACACCGTGTGATCTGTTGCTCATCAGACGGGTCCCTGCTCTGTAGAGAAGCTTGATCACATGTCCAGGCCCACAGTGGCCTCTGGTCTGTTTCGGGTAACAGTGAAAGGACAAAGGTTTCTGCGTCCCTCTGGCCCTTGTCCCACTCAGCAAGTGCAATTGGTTAAACATGTCAGTTTTGGGGGAACGGACCTGCATTTTAGTCTCATCTCTTCTAGTTCCTAGCTGGGTGACCTTGGACAAATCATTCTACTCATCCAAGCCTGTTTCTTCTCCCTCTTAGTGGGGATACTTTAAGTAAAATAACGCCTGCAGAGCCCTTGGCCCAGAGTCTGTCCCCACTGTCTGTATGCAGCACTGCGCCTGTTTATAGCACGGCCCTGGCTCTGGCCAGCATGCTCCATCAGGACTGGACCCAGGCTTTACTTCTGGCAAAATTGGGGGGTGTTCTGGGCACCTCCTTCCTTCCAGCTGTCCCTCTTCTCTCTGCTCCCCTTTGATGCACCAACAGAGCTGTTACAGCATGAAATTCCCCTGCCCCACAGCTCATCTTATCGAGCTCAGAGATGCTTTGGGCCTCCCAAGGTGAACAACAGCAAGCCTGTTACCCTGAGCTCGTCTCCCAGGCAGGGCTGTGAGCCCCATCCACTACAACCTCGTTGGGCTCTCCTGGCTGCCTGCACTGGGTCACCAGGGGGCAAACCGACCCCCTCACCTCTCTGGCCCCAGCACCCAGCCCTGGCCCAGGGCATTTAAAATAGTCAATCCTAGTGGAGCATTTGGAGATAACAGTCTTACTTATTTCTCATTCAAAGGAGTGATTCTGAAGGTAAAAATGTCTGGCCAGCTCAGCTCAAGGGGTGTAGAGAATATTCCTTTTTACAAAGACCCCAATACCCTTTAAATTATGTGCTTAAGTGACAGGCCTTTGCCATGCGGCCAGAAGAGGGGTTTTGCTGTTTTGTTTCAAAGAGGAGTTTTTGATCTCAGAAAATGTCATTTGAGGCAGTGAGGTAGGGCAGGAGGGAGAAAAGGGGCTTCTTATATTCCAGAGCAGGGCCTTGTTTGAGAGGCTAGCGAGGAATTCTAAAACGAGCCATTCTCAAAGCCGGGGAAGGAGTTCTTTGTCTCCGTGGTAGCCAGAGAAGACGTAGGATGGACGCCAGGAAGAAATATAAATTTCCCAGGGGAGGACACAGACCAACTGAAGGAAATCAGCATTTGTCCAGAAAAGCATGATGGCAGTACCAAAGGCCAACACAGTTACCACTGTTCAGGTTCTTTGGAGTCTATTACCTGACCCCAAGCCCCCAAGTCTACATTGCTTATATTATCCAGGTAATTGAAAGCAAACAGTGGGTATCTTCTCATGCAATTGCAGGTGCTGAGCGTAGATCGAAAAAGCGACTCCAAAGGCAGAGTCGGGGGCTTCGGTGACCATCTACATGTAAGAGGATGTTTTGGGGGTTTTGATGGGGAAGGCTGAAGTTAAAGGCTATAGTTGGTGACCCAGATCCCTGTCTACTTTGTGCTCTGCAGGCCAGAGAGTGTTGGATGTGAATTCATACACTTGCCCAGTGGAGGTGATGGCAGAGGCTTACCCCAATGGAGGGGGACAAGAGTCTATGGCTCAGACGAGGCAAGGCCCTTGTGCCAAGGAAGCCTCCCGCATCTGCATCCAACAGCAATGCCCGGTAGCAGAGTGGGCAGCCAGACCCTCGGCCCAGGGGTACCCGGGAGCTGTAGGAATGATTTAGGGAAGGACAGGACGCAGGAGCTGACTGGAGGTTACATAGCATCTAGTCTCATCCCCCCATCCCACAGGCCAAGATACTGAGATCCAGAGCTGCTGAACTGCTGGCAATTTGAATTTCAGCAGTGTTATTATGCATCTGATTCCTGAAAAGATCAACAGTATCAGCATCTCTAAACACCATCGTGTTGATCAAGTAACTCAGAGTTTGGGAACGTGAAGGTAGAATCCAGGCTGTAAAATGGCCCCTTAGGTGAAACAAAGAGACAAACCAGCAAACAAAATTAAATTAACAACTGGGAAAATGCTTACAACTTATCATACCAGGAAAGAGTGAATTTCTTTATACATAAAGAACCATTATAAATTAATAAGAAGAGAACCACCAACTCAACAGAAAATATGACAAAGGATGTGCATCGTTCACGGAAGAGGAAGTTCAAACGGCTCTTAAGCATCTACAGAGTTGCTCAGCTTCACTCATAATAGTAGAAATACACAGTTAAAATATGAGATAATGCTTTTCACCTGCCTGGAAAAGAGCAAAGAGTTCCCTATCACCTTGTGCTCCCCAGGCTATGGGGAAACAGGCACTTTTATATAATGTTGCTGGAAGTATAAACTGATAAAATCTCTGCAGAGAATAGTTTGGTAACAACTATCAAAATGAAAAATGGGGCTTCCCTGGTGGCGCAGTGGTTGGGAGTCCGCCTGCCGATGCAGGGGACGCGGGTTCATGCCCCGGTCCGGGAAGATCCCACATGCCGCAGAGTGGCTGAGCCCGTGAGCCATGGCCGCTGAGCCTGCGCGTCCGGAGCCTGTGCTCCGCAACGGGAGAGGCCACGGCAGTGAGAGGCCGCATACCGCAAAAAAAAAAAAAAGAAAAATGCACATTCCCTTTTAGGTCCAGGAATTTTTCCTGTAAATATGTTAGCACACTTGCAAGGTGATCACATACAAAGATTTTCACTACAGCACTGGGAACAAAAAATAAGAGTCAAGTAATTAAGAAACTACTTAGAGGACTTATTAGATAAATTATGGTATAATTATGGTATATCCATATAATAAAATATTACATAACCATTAAAAAGAATGAGACAGCGTTGTATATGGATATAGAATAATCCTTCATATGTATTGTTAAGTGAAAAGAATAATTGCACAACAAATGCTACTATTTCTATAAACAGCAACAAATAGATATACATATATATGTGTTTATGTATCTACACAGACATATATATATGAAGTTGCTTACACATGCACAGAAAGTCTTTGGAAGGATATACTCATAAAAATAGTGGCAGTGGTTGCCTCTGGGAAGGAGAACTGGGTGACTGCATAGCTGAGGGATCTGGGTGGAGGGGAACTTTTCACTGTGTGCTCTCTTGTCCCTTTTGAATTTTGTGTCGTGTGCATATGTTCCCGGTGTTAAAGGCTTTTAATTCAGCTATCTGAGATTCAGCGAGGAGGATCTCCAGGCCAATCTCACCCCCTAGTGACAGTCTCACTCCGGGTGACAGTGGCTTTGATGAGACTCAGGCCTGGGAGTGAGGCTCTGCCTGGGACTGGCTCAGCTGCGGGCCAGAGAAGGCCTGGGAGTGGGGAGGACCCGGGCTGGCTCAGAAGGTCTAGGAACCCTCAAGTCCACTGGAATCAAAACAGAGCATTTGAATTGCCCGTGATCTTGAAAACACATGGCTAGGTCAAATCACAGGCGCATTTCCCAGTGTCTGTCTGACTTCCTCTGTCCCCCAACCCCGGAGGGTGTGGTCTGTGAGGACAGGGACAGTCACGTAGCCTTTTGTGCAGAGTCGGTGATGACCCGTGTGACCTGCCCCAGCAGTGCTGCATGCGTACCTGCAGGTACTTACAAGGGTGGTGATGGAGTCAGCTAGCTGTGGGGGTCAGTGGGTATTACCAGCATGGCTGTTTACACCCAGGTGTCGTCTCTACCGGGAGCAGGTGGTACAGCGGGAAGAAGGTGGCATTTGGAGCCCTGCTGCCTTGGATTTGAGTGTGGGCTCTATGCGTATGAGGAATATAGTGCTAAATGTAGGCAAGGAAGCCGTTAGCCTGATGAGCCTTGGTGGTGACCTAAGGAAGCCGGCCCAAATCTAAGCTTATAAATGCCTCAGAGCTATGAAATCAAAACTCTAAGGATGACCAATCATAAACAGCCAGCTAGGCTTTAAGCTTTAGCCAATCAAATAATTTCCTTTCTTTGCCTCTGTGCTTTCTTTATATAAAGTCTTTCCTGGCTCCTCTGGTGGGGTGCCTCATTACTTCAGGCTTGGCGTTGCCGGATTCCAATCAATGTTTGCTCAAATAAACTCAAACATTTTAATATGCCTCAGTTGATCTTTTAACAATAGATAGGAGCAAGATCCTTAACCTTCCTGAGCCTCAGTTTCTGATCAGCGAAATGGGGATGTACCTTGCAGGCTGTCACTAGGCGATGTGAATGGGGGTGTGGCGTGGAGTCTCAGCCCCTCCCAGATGCCCGTGTTACCTGGTGTCACTGAAGTGACCTTGTTGGCAGGTGGTTATGTTAATTAACGGCCTCTGGGCAGGTGGCCTAGGTTTGAATCCTGGCTGTGCATGTTGTAGGCTGTGGGACTTAGGGTAAGTTACTTGACCTCTCTGTGTTATATAATCTGTAAAATCGGGATAAAAAATAGTACGTAGCTCATCTAGGGTTGTCGTGAGGATAAAAATGAGATACGTGTTCTGCCGTAAAGCACTTAACATTTAGCCTGACTTGGAGTGAACCATCAAGAATATTTGCTTCCATTCTTATCATTCTTATTATTTTGAAACAACTTGATAACATCTAGTCAGTCAATGACTGATCTTAAGAAATTTTGGTTACCAGGTTGAACTTTTCTTTTTTTTGGACACACAGTGGGACGTGCTGGAATTGGCATCTCCCGTGTGGGCAGCTTACGTTTTCCAGAGATACGGATCAGGCAAATGGGCAAAATGTACCCAGTTAGACTCACCATTGTTTCCCAGGAAACCGCATCTCATCTGGCAGTGCCCACGTGGGACCAGGTCAGGGAGGAGTCATGAAGGGTTTGTTTCAAAGAAATAAAAAATCCTGTGCAGTTCAGCGAGGAACACGGAACCTTTGGAGTAGTCTTTGAAGAGAAGGAAAATGAGATTCAGAAGACCTCAATGCAGGGGAGAAGCAGTGTCTGTCCATGGGGGGAAACTATGGATTTTTTCTGAGATTCTGTGTACAAAGGAAAGGGGAGGCTGTGTTTGGGAAGCTGAAATATTTTTGGCTCTCTTTCCAGGAAAGAAACTTTATGGAAATTAAAAAAAGGAAACGGGTGGGAGCAAAAAACCTCTAGACAGATCAACTCCAAGAGTGTAAACGGTTACAGAACTTAGAGAAACTGGCTTTGAGGGGGCTTAGCAAAGGCAAATAATTCCAGATAGGTGCCAAGCACCCCGTGGAACCATTTATTGAAGTAATGTCAGAACGGAGATCTATAAGAGGAACTTAATAACAACAATAACTCACTTGACCCCTCCTCCCAAATTAGACGACACACCTCCACAGCAGCAAGAAGGAGAAGAAATGTTTTGGGAGATGAGGGGAGTGGGATGGAGGAGGGATCAGTGTAGGGTACCTAAATTAATTAAAGAAATAAACCCAAATGACACATCCCACAAAAAGGATACACGGGCCTAGCTGGGACTTCTTGCCTCCTTGGCATTCTATTAGAACCTTGTGTAAATGATTACTTTGTTTTTTTTTTTTTTCCCCGGCATGTGGGATCTTCCCGGACCGGGGCACGAACCCGTGTCCCCTGCATCAGCAGGTGGGCTCTCAACCACTGCGCCACCAGGGAAGCCCCTAAATGATTACTTTTCGATTCAGGGGCTCCCTAGAACGTGCTTCCATTCCATGGCTGGACCAGGCTGAACATCAAGGGAGAAGTCCACTCCTCCCCAGTATTTCAGAATAGTTTTAAGAGAGCAGGGTGGCCCTTTCCCACCATGTTCCTCGCAGATCTGCGAGATCACTCCTGTCCTGGGGTGCTTGCTAGGAAGGCATGTGGGTTTCTGAAAGTGGCTTCACCCAGCATCTGAAGGCTCCCTGGCGACACGTCACCGAATCAGAATTTAACCTGAGGCCACTTGTCACACAGCTGAGTGTCACTGGGCCAGACCTCCGGTCAACAGGAAAACTGAAGAAAGCGAGGGACACCCAGTCGGCATCCTTCCCGGCAACCCTGGGTCATTCCAGAAGCACAGGGGCATCTCAGCACCCTGGGCACCATGAGAGAAGAAATTGAAACAGGATCTAGGTCCACGCTGTTCCTTCATTCCGATGATGATTTTTTTATCTCACCACCACGAAATTTCAGCCATAGGATGGCTGAAAACAGCCGGCCGCACACCTCGGAGGCTGAATCCTATTTTGTAAGCACTTCCTCACAGCCTCCCAAAGTTTAAATATTAATTTGCCCGTAATTGGCGGAGAAAACAAACAGGCAATTAAAACCGTTACAAAGCTGACTTTCTCCTTCCTCTGCTGTCCCCTCCCTTTTCATTTCCCTGCCGCCTAGAACTGGTTGTAAGACAATGGGACCCCGAGCTGTGTGGAATTCTAAGCCCGGACTTGCCTTAAAGCTACAATATGGATTTAATTTATATGCAAATGCAAGCAATAAAAAGGCAGACACTGTAGAAATTATAGGGTTCCCCCCCCCTCCTTTCTTAGGAGATGCTCAAACCCTTTCTCTCCTCTTCCAACTAAGACCTAATTATTATTGGTTCCTACTACCTCCCTCTTCTCTTCCTGCCCATTCTGGGTGTAAACTGGGCCGTTTAAGAAAGCCCACAGAATACTCGGAACAAGAGAAGGAGGGAAGAGAAGAGCATTAGGATAATTTCACAGTCTGATTTCCCCTCCCCCCAACCTTTTTTTTTTTGGCCTGCCAGGCCCTCCTGTTGGCCAGTAGAACGCAAAAGTGATCAAAGCCAGCCGGAAGCCTTAAGTAGGCCAAAATGGGGCTAAAGTATGCTAATAGAGGAGCTAAATATACTTTAATCCTGTTATAATACAAGGTAACTTGGAGGCAGGGATAGGGCCTGGTCAGGGCTTTGGAAGGGGCCGGAGGGGGGCCGGGACCCCTGGGAAGCCTGAATAGAAGTCGCTTCCTATTCTTTCTCTGGCTGGGGGTGGGGTGGGCGCCTTCCTCCTCAGATGCCCACACCAGCCCCGCCTGCCCCCGTTCGTTTACTGAGTGTCAACAGTTGGGTGAACAAGACTTCGCAGCCCTTAGATCAGTACTCTGTGACCCTCCACATTGAAGCCACACCATTCATCCAAGCCTTCCAGCTGTTGCCTGAAGATGAAGGGTTTTTTTTGGTTGTTTTTTTTCTCCCCCCCAAAGTAGGCCATGGCTTAGGAGAACACTAGGCAACAGTTTAAATTATGTCCTCATCACCACCCAGCTTGCTCTGCAGATCCTGGGTGGGGGGCATGTGTGCAAAGCCTGCCTGTCTGGCCTGGTGAACAGCTACGTGGACCAGCCTATACACTGTGGGCAGTACAGAGAGGGCCTCGGAAGGGAAAGCAGCCTCTGTGGCCACCTTCAGAGCCGGCGTCCACCGGGCTAGTCTCTAACTTTAGAGAGGAGGGAGGGCACCAACCTTGATGAGGTAACTCTCTCTGGAGGAAGGGCTTGGGGTCCTCTGCTCCCCGTTTCTCTCCGGGCTCTGGGCCTTGCTCCAGAATGTCAGCAAAGCAGGACCCAGGAGTGTCCGCTTTCTTGCCAGAGAACCAGGGTCCAGGCCCAAGGACCTCGGAGGAGACTGATGGAGTTTTCCAGCCGTCCAACCGCCACTGGTATCAGAAGATTGAAAACGAAGGTCGTGTTGCGTTGAGGCGTACCGCCCTCTGTGGAGCCGGGAGTCTGAAGGGTGGAGTGGGAGGGGAGACGGCCCCAAATATCTCTCCGTCAAGTACAAATTACATACTGGATATAGTAAGTGGTAATGGTGGATTCTGAGTCTGACTTAGCTTTGTGTGAGAATGCTGTTGGTGTGCCCTCTGAAATGCTGAGTCGGTGGTACATGCAAACAAAAAGGAATTCAGTCCCAACGGAATATGGTTTGTTTGAATTCAGGCACAGCTTTTTCTTTCTTACTTTCTTCCCTTTTTCTTTCTTAGTTCCTCTTATTCTCTTCCTTCCTCCCCTTCCTCCCATCAAGCCCCTACTTGGATGCTCTAAAGGGCAGAGCCCTTCTGACACATTGTGTGCCGGGAGAGGTGATTTTATGAAGTTGACCAGAACAATTAGGTCCTGAAAAGCGGGCAGTGAGGTGGGAGATCTTTTCTATCTCCACTCTCCTACCCCCTCCCACCCAACCCACACGAGGCCTCCCCATTTCCTGGTCTGCAAAGTGAGGGGTCTGTCCAAGGTGGTCCCTAAACTCCGCTCTGAGGCCTCTGACAGTTCAGGTGGCCATCTGTCCCCAACCTCTGCAGCAAGTACATATGGGTCTGGAAGGGCTGGTAACACAGTCGGTGCCGGAGGTGTGCCCCATGTTGATGCATGGAATATGTCACCCCAATAGTGCAGGGGAAGGGCTTGGAGGGGCAGTGCCACCTCACACAGAGAGAACCCACAGGTTTCAACTTAAGAGAGACTAGATTTTGATCCTGGCTCTTTCACTTACTGGCATTGTGATTAGAGGCAAATTCTTAATTTCTCCACCCTTGAGTTATGGAATCTGCAAAATGGGTGTAGGAGTATCTATGTCTTGGGGTTTTGAGGATCAGATGAGCTAATACCTGTGATGTGCTTAATATAGGCCTTAGAACATGGTAAGTACCTACCGAAAGTTACCTCTGCTGCTGTAAGACTTGGAGTGTTGGCCATCCCTCTGTTATTGGATGAAAATGTCCTTTTGGTCCTTTAAGTATTTCGGCAAGAGTCAAATGTAAAGTCTGCGTGGAGCCAGTTCTGAATGCTTCCCTCCCCCCATCCTCTTTCTACCACATTCGAGGGCATTTGTGTTGCTCAAATCTTGCTTCAGAATTGATGCCGAGGAGGTGTTTGGTCCTGCAGCAGATAAAGGCTCTCGCACATCCTACTTATTTCTGGTTCTGCCTCTTCCTGGAGTCCTGGGTGGGGTAAGGCCCCGCTAAGCATAAGGGAAAAATTAAAACTATTTGCAAATGTCCCATCTGGCCACAACTTTCTATTTCTCACTTGAGTAGAATCCCCACCCCCCACTCTCCCCCTACTCCCCGCCAACCACAAATCTTGCCGCGTGAGTCATCACTTCTCTTCTTGCAACAACTCATAAAGTGGTTTTAATTATATGGTGTTTTTCCAAGTAAACAACGCCACCGAAAGAGAAAACACCTTCTGATTTTTTGCTGAAATTAAGTTGGGAACCTCCCCAGCACCTCTACTGCTGACGACGTCAGCGACCTGAGGCTTCCGACACTGTGATACCGTCCTCATTCTTGTGCAAGTTCTCTCTGGACGGTAGCGACAAGGAAGTAGGAACCAGCACAGAGATCCAGTGAGAAAAACATGAAATGGAACTTCAGGACAGGGCTCCAGATCCCAGGGAAATCTAGGAGTTATTTTGGTAACAGTTTTGCCAGGGGAAAAATATGCAAAGATCTTTGTTTCCACCATAAACAAACACAATATTATTCCGACTTCAGGAAGACCACGAGGCGTCCTTCCAGGACACTGTCGCAAACACATGAATAGTAACAGCAGATTACCGAGCGATCCGCTTCCTCCTTTATTTAAACTCTTAATGTTCCACACGTTCATTAACATTTCCCTGCGTGTCTCATTATTATCTCATCAAACATTTATTATTACTTCAAGATAGATAATTAAAATTTTATACAGTGATTTCTCTGTATGACAATCCAAGAGAATGCCCCCTCCCCTCCCTAGCACTCGTCTGCACCCTCACAATCGGGTCATAAAACTCATGAACTTTCAATTCAGTGTGCAGAAAGCATAGGCACAAAATCTAAAATTCATTTTGAATGGGAGTTTAGTTTCCAGCATAATGATTCAGTTATTGTAATTGTTAAAGAACCAGAGAAAGGGGTCTCGGAGGACAATCCTTGCTCTTCATCAAATAAATAACCGGACTCCATTGATAACATTACGAGATAGACAAACAATGTAGTGAGCGAATTTTTTTTTTTTTTTTTTGCGCTACGCGGGCCTCTCACTGCTGTGGCCTCTCCCGTTGCGGAGCACAGGCTCCGGACGCGCAGGCTCAGCGGCCATGGCTCACGGGCCCAGCCGCTCCGCGGCATGTGGGATCTTCCCGGACCGGGGCACGAACCCGCGTCCCCTGCCTCGGCAGGCGGACTCTCAACCACTGCGCCACGAGGGCTGCACGGTGAGCGATTTTTAAGGCCAGAAGTGGATGCGTTAGAATCGAGTACTCCCAGATAGAAAATGCAATAAATTCAAAAAGATTAGCAAAGCATTACTCTCTTTCCAGGATGCATATGACGTTTAGGGTTAGAAATCCTGATACGGATTAGGTATCACACATATTGCACAGAGCACAAAAGTATCAAATTCATCGCAACCAGGATGAGATATTTTTTCACTGGAATTTAAGAATGTAGGTAGGTTCTCGGCTACTTACATTTCGGAAGAGAATTTCCGGGTGGGAGGACCATCCAGCCTTAAGAAGTCTGTGACCTCTTGTGGTCCTTGTGCCACTTCCTCGCCTAGACTTGAGCCTGAGCAGAAAAATTATGTGAGACCAAACCTGGCCTTGAGGGGCTTGACATGAAATTTCTTAAATGGCTTGAATTTGGTTTTGGAGCTATACATCTTATCACTTCACTGGAAAATAATGAGTGCCAAGTTCCAGAAAATGTAAACAGTTTCACATTTCTTCTTTAAATATGCAAACCAGAAAGATGTTGACTTAGTCTGTCTAATGAATTAAATAGATTAATGCCGCTGAATTTGGGAAAAATTCTAAAGCTATCCTTCAGTTACTATCGTCCTGATCCTAAGAGGGGAAAGGCTAAGGGTTGTGACCCATCCTTCTAAACTTTTCAAATGCGTGCTTTGAAAAGCATCCCTTGGCAAACAACCATTTTCCCTCTTTGGAACTTTTCGCCCATAGCAGGTTCAGGTTTCAGCATTGTTCACCAACAGAACGTTTGCTCTGCACTCACTGGGCAGGGCAGCGGCTGAGACTGCGGGCAGGTACAGCCTGGGGTTCTGAGCTGCGGAAGGAGGCAGAGGGCTGGTCTTTTTAACAGGCGCTCTGGCTGTTGAGCCATTGTGTGTGACCACGTGGGTCCGCCCTGGGATGGACGGCCAGTGCCACTTCTGGCCTCGAGGCCCACTTCCTGACATTGTCTTCTCCTTCTCCCAGGCTGCTTCGTGTTCTCTGTGTGTGGCAACCTCACAGCTCAGCTACAAGAATGTATTAACATACCAAATAGGCCTGGGACGTAGATAAATACACGGTCCTTGCTCTCAAGGAGCTTTAATTCGTTAATTTTCATTGTGCTCCTACTGTGTGCTGGCAAGTGAAAGTTCGTGTACTGTACAGGCAGAATCAACTTTGGTCTCAAAGCGCTTGGTATAGAGTGTGATCCTAGGGAGTCTGAGGGGTTTGCAGGGCCCGGGGTGGCTTCAGGTGGGGAGACATGCGTGATGATGGAGCAGGGATATAGTGGTGGGTAGGCTTTGAAGAACACAGAGAAGGTACCAGGAGTCTAGTCACACCTTTATCAAACCCTTACCGGGCGTCTGCATGGTAAGCAAGGCACAAAGTTGACTGACTAGGGGCTGGATCCCAGAGGTCTCACGAATCTAGAGTCTAACCGCTTGGAGAGGGGGCAGGCTGTGATTCATCTTTGTGACTCCCACCCTGATAGCTGAGGAGGCGCGCACTCAAAAGCTAGATGTGTAACTGAATTGAAATCGACATCTGCCCTTCTGGATATTTTTTGCAAAAGGCCCCTGAACCCCCTCACCTCTTTTTTTCCCCTTAGCTATTTTTAGGACCTTCCTCTTTTGTTCTTCAGACTTCAGAGTCTCTTCTTCAAGATGCTGAGATCTTGGGTCGTAGCATCTTTCCTTAGATCCCAAGGCCTGAGGATTTTCTGAGTGCCCCAGGGACATCTACCAAGGTGTCAAGCTTCATTGGGGTGAGGTGAGAGGACAAAGGAAGTATTCGCCCTCCAATTTCCCTTTTGATCGGGAAGAGAAGAGCTAAGATTTGTTGGTGCCCAGTAAGGTCATTCTCACAATGAACTTGTGGGGTAGGTATCACATTGTCACCCTTGTGGAGAGAGGAAAAGTGAGCCCCGGAGTGGTCACAAAACTCATGGCCAAGTGACCCAACTCCTCATTCAGAGTTTTAGAGGGGCGCCCAGAACACTTTGCTTCCACGTCTGTCTGTCCCCAGTGGCACGGGAGTCTCTCCTAGGGCAGGCATCACGTCTGAGTCGTCTGCTGCACATACCCCGCACAGAACGACCCTCAGTAAGGACGGGCTGAATCAAAGGACAACTCTCCCATTGTGATCGGGGCCGAGAGCCGGTTCTAGAGGATCATCTGTCACAAAAACAAACCAGGAAACAGCAGGATAATCTAACACCAGCAACATGTGCAGTTTTCATTTTGCAGTTTTCTTTAATTCTCTCCTTGCTGCAGTGGTGCTGACACAGCCTAACATTGAGCAAATCTGAGCTCACCCTCACCTCTAGCCCCGTTAAATTGGTTTGATCAGCCTGGTGGCCTGGAATGTCTGAAGTCTTGCAAAAGACACAGGCGTGCTTGTTAATGAGTCTCACAAACACTCCCAAATTTGACATGGCTCAACTGTTGCCAGGCGATCTCCGTCTGCCTCTAGCCCTGCCTCTGCCCTCGCCATCAGTACAAGAGAGTAAATATATCTGGTTGACCCCTTCAAACATCATATAGTTTAGAACAACATCCTGATTTTGATAATGGAGCCAGAGGTCACATCTTGGAAAAGTCAAAAGGACTAGACAAATGCAAGGTGTGGGGATGAGGGGAAGTCTGGCTTAAGGCAGAGTAGGGTTGGTCTAGGCTCGAAATATCAAAAGTGTGACCTTGGACGAGTCACTTAACCTCTCTTGAATTTCTATGTCCTTTTTTTGGAAACAAAGTTTACTAAGGGTTGCCATGAGGACAAGATGAAATGAATTTCTATGTCCTTTTTTTGAATTTCTATGTCCTTTTTTTGGAAACGAAGTTTACTAAGGGTTGCCATGAGGACAAGATGAAATGACCAGTGAGAGAGCACTTTGCACAGGCTTTTGGTGGGGTGGGCACTCCATGGAGGGCAGCTCTTATTATTTTCATTTCTGGCTTCTACATAAATCTAATGTACATTCACTACAGCTCACTTGGCCAAGAACCTTTCAGAGTCCCATTACTCATTGGATCCTGGCATGACAGAAGTCTGGAACAGAGGACAGGAGTCTGGAACTAGTCCAGGTAAGTATTTTCAGTGAGTGAAGGGGGCTGACCCAGAGGCAATAGAGAGTGGTGGAGTCTGTGGCAAATGCACATGCCTTGTCTCATGGGGCTATTGTGGCCCATATCCAGCCAGTGCCAGATATAAGTGTGGGCTGAAGTCTCAGATTTTTGCAAAAAAAAAAAGTCTTTTTTTTTTTAGTGTGAAATTAGCTGTTAACAATTTAATAGTTTTTGAAAATACGGTACAGGTGAACTGCACGTGTGGGTCAAGTCAAATGTCTGTGGGCCAGATGCAGGCCTCCAGTGTATGACCTCTGGCCCAGAAACTCTGCCCTCTTCTGGACAGGCAGGAGGCACTGTGGAGCCGGGAAGGGCAGGAGCTGGCAGAATCTACTTGGACCTTCATCTTGTATAAAGGGCTGTGAAGGTCTAAGCCAGCTCTCGTAGGACCCTGGGGACCATTAAATGAATATCTAGCACAGTGCTTGGCAGATGACAGGAATTCGGTGTTGTCGTGTTGTATGTCTTACAGGGAATATTTTCCCAAGATCTCTTAGGTCAGCGATGGCTTTGGGGGCTACATCAATTCCACTTTCTGCCCCCATTTCAGGGTTAATGTCATTATAGGGTCTTAGGAGCATCATCAGGGTTTGGGTATAATCCACTTCTCTCAATATTTTTTGCATTATTATTTGTGGTGGATAATTACACTTGAGGAATTTTAGTACTAGAAAGGCCTTTAGAAATAACCTAGTCCCACCTCTGTATTTCACAGAAAAGGAGACCTGACATCCCAGAGAAGCCGAGTGACTTACCCAGGTCCTACAAGCAGGCTGCTTGGGCTTCTGCTTTAGCTGTGGTTAGATTTGAGGTTCCAGGTCTGGCTTGGTTTAGTTCAGGGCCAGGCTAATAGCTTGTCTGACAAGGACCAGATGGGGAACATCACAATGTCTGGGTCTGGGGGCTGGTGGAAGGTTCATGCTACTACTTGTGAACTGAGTAATGGGGCCTGACTCATGGGGGGCTTAGGAATTGGGGGAGAGTGTGGAGGGAGAAGCAAGGGAGCTGATAGGAAGGTTATGCAGGAGAATTGCAGTCCAGGGAAGAATGAGTCTCTGATTCTTGTCAAGTATCCCCCATCCCCCCACCCTACTTTATTTTTCTCCACCTCCTAAAATTCCCCACTGTTTGATGACGTAGTATCTTCATTGTCTGACTCTTCCTAGTAGAATGTAAGTTCCATGGGGGCAGAGCTCTTTGTTTTGACTGCTGCTGTGTCCCCCGTGCTCAGCGCAGGCCCTGGAGCAGAGCCATGTTTGTCGTATGAGTAACAGCAGCAGCGTGTGCACACGCTCAAATAGTCATATGTGTCTCCATCCTTTGCGCAAGGGACGGGACCAGTCACAGATCCACTCACGTCTGAGGTACTTTAGGTGATTTGCCCATTGTGACAGTGCTGAAAAGTTGCTGGAAAATTGGACCCAGAAACCAGTCCCCTGATTCTAAACCAGTCCCCTTGTCACTTCGCATATAGAGTCCACAGTCTTGGCAATACTACTTTGACTGTTGCTTCAGTGCTTGTGGGTGGAAAGGAAGATTTGCATTAAAAGTTGAAATTTAAGAAGAAATCATCAGAGATTCATGAATAGAGTATCATATTGCTCTGGTTTGGAGTGGTTCGATGTGACAGAGCTTGTCGTATGGAAATAAAAGTAATCCTACTTTTATCCTCAAGAGTTTGTCTGAAGTCATGATCCAGATGGAAAACAGGAAGTGTTTCCTGAGTTTTGGAAATAAGGTGGGAGACTCAGTCCCAACTTGGTGCCCAGACTTGTAGAGCCCCAAGGAAGCCGGGGATCTCCCCATTCATAGAATTATGGACTCATAAGGCTCAGAGCTGAATGGACCTTAGAAATACCATCTGGCTCCACGTTTTCCAAAGAATGGTGCATACGCTCTGGCTAACAAGACTATGAACATTTTATATTTTAATAGTTACATACTTATTTTAATGTGTAGTAGACAAAAATAACTATTTCATTAATCCCATGATTTGAGGCTATTGTTTAAGGTAAGGCTTGTGAAAAAGTAAGTTTTTAAAAAAGAGAAGTATTAGGTTAATCAGAGGCTAAGAAATGGCAAAAATCCTTTCGGTACATAAAGGCCTGAAGTTTGAGAAACTTAATTTTGTAGCTAAGAAAAAAAATTAGTAATACCTTTACCAAAGTCACTAAAGAAGTTGGTGGCAAAGCTATGACTTGAACACAGGTCTTCTGACTCCCAGGCAAGTGGAATTCCAAGGAGGGGAGGGCATCTTCCAAGCCTCCTCGACAATTGTATTCATCCTTTGCTGACTGTACTGATCTGTCATCCCTCCATTCAACAAATGTTTCCTGACCAGCAGTGGCCAGGTGTTGGGTGGGATAGAGAAGTGGTGGAAGAATTATGTCACTCTCCCTGTCACCAAGGAGCCTTCAGTCTATTGGTGAAGCAGGCATTCACATGAAACAAGAGTGATCACTATACACTTTTGATCATGCAGCCCCATCAGTCCCCCATTATGATTACTTATTTATAAACCATATGTATCTCTTTCTACACTAGTGTTATATTCAGGATAAAACATACACAAAGTTAGAGACTAATGAGAGTGAGCTAAAAACAAAGTAAGGAGTGTCAATACTTATAATAAAATTTTAAAAGATTGTATTTATCAATGTGACAAAAGGAACTAAATATAAAAAGAAATAAATGCAAAGGAAACTAAATACTTATAGAAACAAAAGGGGATGCAATAAAGGTGCATTAAGTAATACTTTTTAGTATTGAAAAAGTTATTTTTATTTATTAATGGCAAAAGACATTTTGTTCTCTTTCAAAATTATTATTAGTTTTAGAAAAATGTATTTGCATATGTTTTAATGTTGGTTTAACCCTTTGTGATAGACCATTGGATTCAAAGTTCTGGTCCTAAGTTTAGCTTTTAAAAAAATACTTAGTTTTAATGGTTGTCAGAGCTGAAAAAAGAATCTTTATAAAGACATAGAAATCCAAATGGAAGAAATGCAATGTTGGCTATGCTTACTAAACCAAGATACTCATTAAAAAAAAATCCCATCCAGCAATTATGCAAAGGTTTTTATTGAAATTCATCTAGTCAGCTAGTCAGTTTCCATCTTCCTTAATGTCAATTCTTGTAAGCTAATCAAAAGTTGTATTTTTAACAAATGGGTTCAAGATCTACTGAAGCTCTCCTTTCAGAGAATTTTTAAATAGGTTAGAAACTTGTTTCCAAGTTTTTTTTAGGTATGCAAATACTAGAGCATTTTAAGGAAAAAGTATTACATATATTATCTTGAAGAAGAAAATTACACAATAATGGATACATCTCCAAACATCTGTGCTCAAAGTACTTTTGCTATAGCATACGTTACTTTGGCAAAACAAGTTATTTATCACTCCTTGTTAAAATATTACTTTTACCTGGAAAAGATAGATTTTTTTTTAAATTAAGAATATTCCAGAGCTTCCCTGATGGCGCAGTGGTTGAGAGTCCGCCTGCCGATGCAGGGGACGCGGGTTCGTGCCCCGGTCCGGGAAGATCCCACGTGCCCACATGCTGCAGAGCGGCTGGGGTCTGTGAGCCATGGCTGCTTAGCCTGCGCATCCGGAGCCTGTGCTCTGCAACAGGAAAGGCCACAGCAGTGAGAGGCCTGCGCACTGCAAAAAAAAAAAAAAAAAAAAAAAAGAGAATATTCCAGCTGTTACAGTATGAGAGCCAGTTTCGTAACAAAAAAGTCCAGCAAATTTAGAACAATTTTTTTTTGCAAAAGAAGACTATATAACTCATGTTAAAATCGATTATTTTTAACAAAATACTTTGCCAAGAGATAACCTACACTCCTCTTAGGGTACAAAAGATATTCATGGTCACTCCACATCTTATTACAAAGTGTTGTAAATATTCTACTACTTAAGATGATGTAATCCATAACGTCCACATATACTGTGTAATGTCACAAGATGCTGAAACAATCAGAGGAGTGAGGGAGTCATCATCATTCCCACCATACTGTGAGCCTGAGGGTCTGACTTAATGAACCAGTGAGGGGCAACAATGCCAAATCCTGAATTAGCTATTTGCAAAGGTTGTGTTACTCTTTAGCCAGATAAAAACACAAGTAGAATTTCCTATTCTTTCTTCATACATCCTACTCTGGAGGTGAATGGACTGGAGACAAATCCAGAATGATATACATTGCAGAGTTATGTGGTGTAGACCTTAAGAAAAGTGGGCTGGAATGTCAGCATCGGATGAGTGAAGTGATTTGGAAGTGAGAGAGGAGCTGATTAGGGTCCCTATGGCAGGACCTCTGGGCAGCCTCTGGGAAGGCGTGGGCTCCCTTTTGGTCTCTCCTTCCCTGCAGGGACTGACAGCCCACCTCCCCGGACAGAGGGGGAGCCAGAGCTGCGTGATGGGTGTGGGGAGTCGGAGTTCACGGTCCTCTGATTCCTAGCAGAGCCACAGGGTCTGGCCTATCTGCCTGCCGCTCTCCAGGACCATCCATGTCTGTCTTTGCCTTGCCATCACTGCATGCGAGCTCCTGATGGGTCCTAGTTTCCTTGTTTCCCAGGAACAATCCAGCCACCCTGGCTAGGCCAGTGCATAGTTCCTTCAGAGGTCATGGCCCGAGGCCCTGCGTCTACAGTTGGCCCCTTAATGTTGACCCTGAATGCAGCAACTCTCACGGATCTACAGCCCTTACTCTGAAGGATCAGAAACCGTAGGCCACGGGACCATAAAGACATTTCCTGTCATGCCTCATCAAAACCAGGACCAGATCCTTCAAGGTTGGGCCTGGAGGGAGTCTGCACTTGGCTGGCCGTCGTGAGACCAGGAGCTCTACGTCTTGTCCTGGTCCCGAGATTCAGCATCCTCCTGGGTTCTCCTGCTAATTCCCCACACCACCGCTTAGTAGTACCTTAAGGACGACTGCTGCTTCCTTTTTTACCCTTTGACCAAAACACAGACAGAAAATACGTTCCTTTCCTGATCCCATCACAAACGTAGAAGATGCTAGGTTCAAGGCTTCCTGATTTCCGCTTAACCAGCTTAAATGCATCCACTCTTTCCAAGTCCGGGGAATAAACCAGGGCCTTTAGGGGACCTGAATTATAGGTGTGACCGTCTTCACGGGTGCACACCTCCTCAGCACCCACACCCAGGACATGTGTCTAGACTCCTGGATTCCTCAAAGTCCAAGTTCAAGACAGGGAAGCCCTAGATGTAGGGAAAGACACGTGCCTCCCTTGTGGTCTCATGCCTGCCCTCCTACTTCTAGTTTTCTCTCTGGGGTTCCTCCTCTTTCTGGAAAGATTAATGCTGGGAATGGCCATCATGAAGATATTGCTTATCTCTTTGGGCTTATAGACCATTAATGTGTTAATTCAATTAAAAAGAAACATTTATTTTCTACCACGTGCTTGGCTCTATGCTAAATGCTGAATATCTGATGGGGCGTAAGACTGACATGGTTCTGTTCTCCATCAGTTTACAGTCCATTGTGGGAAGCTGATGTTAGACAAAGGACCGCACATATAAATGTATGATTACGAACAGGATCAGCACTTCAAAATAAAAGTCTGGGTTCTATGGTAGACAGCAATAGTGGTGATGGGGTGGGCACTGAAGGTATCTCTGAGGAAGAAATCTTTGAGTGAGGCCTGAAGGATGAGTAGGGGTTACCTAAGGAGACAGTGGGGGAGGAAGAGCCTTGCAGACAGAGGCAAAGCACTGCAAGGCCCCAGAGTTGAAGAGGAACTTGGCTCAGCCAACACCCCAAAGCTGGTCAGTGTGGCTGAACCAGGAGTGGTCCTGATGGAGCTGGAGAGGCAGGCAGGGGCCGAGTCAAAACTAGCCTTGTGGGCAGTGGTGATGAGTTTGGACTTTATCCTAATAGAAATGGAAAACCACTGAAAGTTTTAAACCCAGGGACTGACCTGGTAAGATTGTGTGTTAAGAAGTTACCCTATCTGGGCGGGAACAAGAGAAGAAAGTGTAAGAACAGACAGGAGGCTGCTGAAAGAGTTACACCATTGATAATGGTGGCTTAGAGTAAGATAGTAGAGGATCTTAGAATAAAATGGGAGAAATAGACATTGACAATACAACCCAGGAAGCCAACGGCACTATCAGAAATACCCACGCACAGACCATAGTCAGGCCTGGAGGCCTTCCATGTAGTGGTGTGAGGGATCTGACTCTTATCCACTCACAAGAGCCTATTGTTAGCATTTCTGCCCAACTCAGTTCAACGATGTCATTTGGTATCTTGAAATGAGCTGAGGGGACATATTTACACCACAGAAATTAGCAAAGTCTAGAAATCAGGGCTTTCTGTTTTCAGCAATAATCCTGTTTAAGAACTCATCTTAATCAAGGATGAAGGCATCTCATCCCCTCCTCTGCAGTTTTCACCCTTGACATAAACCCAAGATACTCTTTGTTTTTGCCCTAACTTCAGATTTCTTAGCAAGGCTCTAAGGACTTTCCAGTTTGGCTTCCTTATATTTTTCTAGCCCTTCTCTCGTCCACCATGTGCTCCACCCACTTCACTGTTTCCTAAACATGTTGTGGCTTTTTCGTGGCTTCTGGGACTTTGCACATCCTCTTCCTCTCACAAAGAATGCCCTTCCCTCTCTTCCCTGACACACCATCATCTCCAAGACCTGGCTTGTTTGAACCTCCTTTTGTTCCCACGGAATTAGCCGCTCCCTCTTCAGGGTCCCTGTAGCACTTTGAGTCAAAGATCTATGACCCATTTACTGAATTTTGTTTAGTCATTTATCCATACTTCACTTTCACTGGAGATTCTGCTAATGTCCAATTTTCACATGTTCCCTCTTGGTCTCCCCCACTCCAGCCTTTGGATATGGGTCTGATCCATGGAAGGTCCTTAAGAAACACTGGTGTAAGTGGATCTTCTTTTCCAGCTCCATTTTAGCCCCCTAATGCCTTGCTCCATGACACGTGGCCTGTGGACCAGCAGCTATGGCATCATCTACTCATCGCAGTCTGCATTTAATAAGATCTACTCTGGATTCATTAAACACACATTAAAGCTTGAGAAGCATCAGACTTATATTCAAAGAATTCCTTACATCTGCCCCAAATCCTCGCGCTGCTTTTAGCTGACTGCTGGGAACAAAACACCATTGCCCTGGCCCTTTATCTTCCCAGTGGCTTGAGAATGTTTCATTGCACCTTTGTGTGTCCTCAACCAGAATAAATGAGAACAGTCTTCTTAATGCGCCAGCCAGCAGGTTCTTCTCTTCTAATCAAGCCCATATGCTTTTTGTGACTCCCTTTCTGGGATGTAAAAATAGCCCCATTACCAACTCCTCCTAGTAGCCTTTCCTCTGTAGCCAAGTTAATTCCAAATAGAACATCTGCAAATTCTATTTTGTTGCCTAATTTAAACCAGACTAAAACCAATCTGCATAAAAGTTTATGAACTTTCTAAGGCCTCACACCTTATAATTTCCCCAACTGTGGAAGCCTGCAATTGGAGGCTAGAAGAGGAAGGATTTGGTCATCTCTTTCTCTAGGACTGGGGGAGAGTGTTTGTGGCTTTGTGTATTGGGGCAGGGAACTGGGTTGGCAGTGTGGTGGGTGGGTGGAGGGAGAGGGAAATGAGGGTAATGGATAGAGCTGTACTTCCTCGTGCAAAAATAAATCTGCATAAAGGTCTTTTAATCTCAAGCTGAGGTGATAGGCGGCATTAGGGGCTCAGAAGAGGGAGGATGCCAGGCGAGGGAAGAAAAATGGAGTGTCAGGCAATGGGAGAGGGGGATGGGGGATGAGGCATACATCACCAAGAATAAATAGAGAGGTGTATTTCAGTAGCTGCCCATTGGAGCCAATGGCTCAGGACTGGGGGAGAGGCTAAAAGAGCTCATATCTTTGTCGTTAGTTGAACAGGGACCCCAGGTGAACTGAATGGAGGGGGCAGCCCAGAATTAAGGTCCAGGGAAGAGCCTTTGTCAGACTGGATAGAGAACAGGAAGCAAAATCAACTCTAGATATTTTCAGGAAGTGTCAATATGATCCCATTCAAAATGGCAAGAGGCCTTTTTTTTTTTTTTTTTTTTTTTTTTTGTAGAAACTGACCAGCTGATTCTAAAATTTACGTGTGGAATAGCAAAGCACATGCACTGGCCAAATGGTTTTTGGAAAGAAGAATGAACTTGGAGGATTCACAGCACTCGATTTCAAGATTTCCTATAAAGCTACAGTAATCGAGTCAGTGTGGTATTAAGCTAAAGAATACACATATCTATGTTTTGAGCAGGAAGAATCTCATAGAAGGAATTAGATGCTTACATAATCACGGGAAAGGCAGGAGGAGTAGGGTCTAGGTTGGGCCTCCAGGAATGAGTCCTGGAACACCGCACTATCAAACTACCCCCCCCCCCCCCCGCCTCACAGGGGAGGGACTGTCTCGACCACCATGGAGTCCCCGTGATCCTGGTGTCAGGAATCAGGAATCAGGAAGCTGCCTCCGCCTCACATGTCTCTCGATACTCAGGAAACTGAAAAGGAGACTCTGGAACCCTGCTGTATAATTTCCTTGTTCTCCATGATTTTCCTTGTTGGTTTGGGGGAAAGGGAAGGGGAAGGGGGAAAACATCGAAAGGAGCCTTCCAAATCTTGACAGAACCCAAATTACATCCAGTACACCAGCGGTCAAGGCCTCTGGAAGTGTATTTCTTAGCTTTCCATCCTCTGCAGTTTAAGAAGTAAAGAAGTAGGGAGCAAAGGAAGTTGAGAAACCAACCCATAGCGTCCACCACCTTTCACGATTCTAGGGCTGCAGCTGATTCAGTTTATGCGTACATCCTTCAGGAATCACCTGCCATTGCTCCGGATGGGCAGAGCTCAGTACTAGGTGCTAGAGCTGCAGGGATATATAAGATAAAGGTCCAATAGGTATAGAATAGGTGCAGAAAGTTTGCGAGGGTTGCCTTGTCAACCCTTATGACATCCTGATGAGAAAGGTTCTGTTATTTCTCTGCATTATAGCTGGAGAAACTGAAGCTAAAGCAGGTAGATGACTTACAAGATCACAGAGCTAGTAACTGGCAGACGTGGGATTTGAACCCAGCTCATCTAACTCTGAGGCTCATTCTTTTTGTCCTGCCATGCTGCCTGGAAGGTATACATCTGAAAGACATTACAGAGGATGGAAGGAAAAGTATGTCCAGTACCCGTAAGACCAGTCACAACACCCCTTGACTGTGGTTCCAACGGAGGGAGGGGAGGTCATGGACGTTGCCCCATATGTTCTGCTCTCCCCTGGGGAGGAGGTATTCCATACCTTCTACCAGGAGTTCACTAATCCCTTATTAAACTGCTTTATAGGTCTGGTTACTGTACACTCACTGGGTGAAATGGATTCAGTTAAATTTTCAACATGGCAAGTGTAGTAGGTTGAACTGTGTTCCCCCAAAGATATGTCCAAATCCTAATTCCTGGTACGTGAATGGAACTGTGTTTGGAAATAGGGTGTTTGCAGATGTAAGTATGATCTTACATAATTATGATCTTACATAATAATTATGTAATTATGATATAGGTATGATCTTGAGATGAGACCACCTTGAATTGGAGTGGGCCCTCAATCCAATGACCAGTTTTCTTATAAAAGATAGAACATGAGGAGACCCAGAGAGACATAGGAGAAAGGCCATGTGAAGATGGAAGCAGAGATCAGAGTGATGTTGCCACAAGCCAAGGAATGTCAGGAGCTACCAGAACCTGGAAGAAGCAAGGAAGGATTATCCCCTAGAGCCTCTGGAGGGAACATGGCCCTGCTAACACCTTGATTTCAGACTCTGGCCTCTGGAACTATGAGAAAATACATTACTGTAGTCTTAACCACTCTGATGTGGTACTTTGTTATGAGAACCTGAGGAAATTAATGCAACAGGTAAAGCAGAGCTGTCTTTGATGGAAGAAATTTTCTTTGAGCTTCAGCTGGGTTCTCTTTTTAGAATTTATAATTGGTTTGCAGGCACACTGACCTTCATCCTTTGAGATTGAACATTCAACTTTTTTTCATGTTTTTTTTTTTTAAACCTTTTTCTCTCTGTGAACTTCTCCCTAAATCTCTCTTGCTAATCCAAGTCCTAAATTTCCCCAGGACCATGAGGAAGAGTGGAAAGGTGTGGGCTTTAGAGTCAGACGGTTGTGGGCTTAAGTTCTGATGCTGCTGTGGGTCATTGGGCAAGTTGCTTAAACTCTCTGGGCTTCGTTTTCCTCATCTGTGAAAATAGAGATAATCTCAATACTTCCCTCATAGAGTGGGTGGATAAGGTAATATACCTAACGTGATGTTCAGCAAATAGTAGTTCTCATTCTTTTCCCCTTTCCTTCAGGACCAAAGTCAGAACCCTCCTCCAGGAAGCTTTCCCTGAGGAACATTAGCTCCAAAGTCCTTTCCCTGCAGTGAGTCACAGCTGCCCTTACTGACTACACCATCAGGCCAGCCTTGAGTGTAGGCTTTGTGCGCTGTTCCCCGAGGTACATGGACCTCACCTTCCGCCACCCATCCTGGGAGGGCCAAGCAATGGCCTCCACCTCTGCCCCCTCTCTTTCTTTCGTGGTTTTCACCAGCATCTAGCATAGGGCTAGCCACACAGACGGAGCAGGTGTTACCCTTGAGTGGATATCAAAGCCTCTGCCCAGCTCTCGGGGATGTCGTGTCTTTACTTCCCGAGCCCCACTTCCTGAGAGTGACTGTGTAAGAGCTAGACCTGGAAATAATCGAGTAGAAATGGGTTGCCCCTAGAAGAGATACATTATAGAAACGGGGACTGTAGCCTCTAAATGGAGTAGAAGTTCATTAGTCCTTACTTCTCTCTGTTGCAAACACAATAATTCTTTTTCAAAAAAGAAAAAACCTGTCACTCTTGCCCCATTTCTCAGTGGCTTCTGCACAGCCTCACTGAAGGAGAGCCTCATTACGAAGACTTTATTAAGCTTGCGAAAGACGGGGAAGGGCAGTGAGAAGCACACAGAGCTAAACTTGCCAAAATAAATGAACAAAGCACCTCCTGATGCCTGGACCCCTCGGGGACTTCAGCCCAGGAGACCTCGGAGGCTATTAGGATGCAACTTTATTAACTTCACTCAGGCACGTGGCAGTTAGCCCGGGGCGGCTTCAGAAGCTCCTGGCCGAAGCGCGGAATCCAAGTTCACCTCCTCCTCAGTCCTGGCCTGCCTCTGGCTGCCCCTCCTTGAATGTGGTCGCCGCTGCAGCCCACTTGTTCCTCTCGCCTCGAGGCCTCGGGATCAGAGGGTCTGTTGGGGTCACTTTTTACTTAGACATGCTTCTCACTTGCCTGTACATCTACAGCCAAGCCATACCTAAGAGGAGAGGGGGTGGGAGAGGGAGAGAGAAGAAGGCTGCAGGGAAAGATCACTTTCTGCCCGGTTAGAATGGGCAGATTCTCGTCACACCAGCCTTCTTGACCATTACCCTGCCGCTACCCCAAACTGTCCCCATGCTTGGAAAGAGGTGAACAGGGGGTATGACCCTAGGACGCCTTTGTCCTCTGGGAGAGTCATTGGGGAAGTCACTTCACCTCTGAGCCTCTCTGTTTTCTCTGTGAAATGGGTCCAACAACACCCACCTCAAGGGTGGTCCTAACTTTGAGGACACACATGAACTCTAGCCAGCACCTGGCATGTAGCAGGCACCTGCCTATCACTCCTCCTTGCCTCTTCCTCTCCCATCAAGATGACAGATGTGCTCGTTGAGAACTGCTCTGGGCAGGGGGACGTAGGTGCATGGGGAGCTGTAGGCTGGTTGGGGCACTGCCAGCCTTGAGCTCTCACTACAGCCAAGCATGCTCTGAGTTTCTTCAAACCCTTTACAAAGCATCTTCTAGTTCCAGCCTATGCTTCCCTGGGCGGTCGTGTGGTCTCCATTGCCTTGAAACAAAGGGTCTTACCCTTTAGGACATCCCTCCTTTTAGACGGCAGTGTGGAAAGGGGACCTTAAGTGCCCAAAGGTGCCAGCCCCTTAAAAAAATCTCCTCCTGCATCTCTCTGGAGCCTTTGAGTTTGGACTGTGATGGGACAAAGTCAGAGTTGAGAAGGACTCAGATGAATCCTACAGGGACATGCTGGGCAGCGGGGGTGGGGGGTGGGGTGGTGATGTCTGGCCTGGATGGGGGAGGGAGGGGTGGGGTCACATGTGTTCCCACAGCCATCTGTCAGGGTGGGCACAGTCAGGGGTTCTGGCAGAGGTGGCCTGGCCTGCATTGTGGTGATTAGGGGACCCTGGCTTCCACCTGCCGGGGGTCCCCTCCCAGCTTCAGCTCTTACTTGTTGAGAAACTTTAGGCAAGTTGCTTAATCTCCCTAAGCCTCCGTTGCTCCACTGGTGAAATGGAAATAGTGATGGAGCCAGCAAACGAGAGATTGCCCAGCCCTCGATGTGTGTTGCTATTCTTGTTTTAGTTTAGTTTAGTTTTAGTGTTTTTTGTTTGTTTGTTTGTTTGTTTTAGTTGGGATGAGGAAACTGAGGTTTGAAGACATGACCTTACTCCAGTTGGCTCTGGAGACTAGGGGACAGGAAACATGAAGAAGAAACTTCCCAGGAGACGCAGACTAGTAGGACGATAGACAAGTCATAAATTGCCATATGCCGGGTGATTTGTGAGTTAGGAAGGATGGATAAGGTCCAGGAGGGAGTATATCGTTCTGTCTTGTGGATGAGGGTTTGGAGATGGCTTGATAAAGGGGGTGGCAGCTGTGCTGAGTCCAGCTGGGAGGGTGGCAACACTGACAGGAGACAGATGCTAATCTGTACACTTTCCATGACATCTTGTTGCTGTTTGCACAATGCTGCCTGCCCATAGGAACCTCCAGTCCAGGTGGGAAGAGCAGCTATTATCCAAGGAGAGAGTAAGATAGGGATGGGACTGGGTGTCACAGGGGGGACAATACCTCTGGCCTCCTCACCTAGGTGCCCAGCGACTTTATCCCAGTTTCAGGTCTCTGGGAGAAGCCTCATTCTGCTTGAGGCCTTGGTTTCCTTATCCAAGGGAAGAGGTTGAGTTCCATTTCAGCTCTGAAGTTGTAGGGGTAATTAATTCCCATAAAAAAGTTCAGGGAACTTTCACAATCTCAGAGTAGTAACAAGTGAAGAGGGGGCAAGTGAGGACATCACCCACAAGGGGTGGAAGAGGGGGGACTTGGGGTCCTTCAGAGGAGTGGGGTGTGTCTGAGCCTTCAGGTTGAGGGCAAGTCTGGAGCTACAATCCAGAACTCCTGATTCAACGGCTCATTTCACTTTATGTCGCATTAGCTACCTTTAGTCATGTGATTTGGCCTTGTCATATGATTTTATGAAAAAATATTTCAGCTCCTATTCACCTCTTTGCTGGGTGTCATCTCCCACCATGTTAAATGACAGGGCAAGGTTATGACTGAGTGAGGTGTGTGTTGGGACATGTGGGACAATGTGGGACTGCAGAAGGCATTTCATATCCAGCAATTTGGACATGCGTGGGGAGGTGAGCAGTTAAACTTGAAGAACCTTCAAGTTGATTCGTAGAAGGGAAGGATGATTTCTCTCTGGGCTCTGATTAACTCTGTAAAGGCTTTGCCGAATCCCACCACTGTGGAACGTAACCCCAAGCTCATTCACCTCAGGGATGGCAAATCCATGGCACACGTACCACAACTGTTATTTGTGCCCATGGCAGGCATCATTAATGGATCACAGCACTTTTTCTCAGTGAGCCAGGATACAGCCTTGGCATCTCTTTCAATGTAGTGTCCCAGCAGCCACTGTCAGTCAACTGGAGGGGACGTGCAAGGGAAACTCTGTCTGCCCTCGCTGATCTAGTCCAATTTCTTTTATGTGTAGGTGGAGAAACTGAAGCCCAGAGAAGACTTGCTGAGGGCTCTAATTCAGGTCATGGTAGTCCCAGCATTAGAACTGTGTTTTCTTATCTCCGAATCCTTTGCTTTGTGTACCAAACCATGCTGCTTCATCTACGTCACTCTGAAAAAAGAAGTGCAAAAGATGCACTAATGAATTGCTCATCACCTGCCAGCGAGCGCCAGCTTGTCTTCTTCTCCACATCAAGGGTTCTTGCTCCGCCTTAATGGACGATTTGTTTCACTGATGGCCTCTCAGCCTTCTTTAAGTCCAACTTTGGTGAATTCACCTTCACCCTCATGATTTTCTGCTACCAAGTCTGGGATACCAGGCAGGCTGAAGAGTGTCCTTAGGGAAGGTGACAGGAGAAGGGGAAGGGCATTTTCTAGTATTACTTCCACAGGTTGGGAATCTACAACTGGAAATGGCCCTGAAGGTTTTTTCATAAACAATCATAATTATAAGAAAGAATCGCAGGATCTCCAACACAGCTGCACATCCTCATGAGGAAGTGATTTTATTTTGACTTACTGGAAATTTGGGTCATTCATGCTTCTCTTCATTGTTACCCTGTCCAGGTTCCATCCAGAAATCATTTTCTCTGAAGAGTGATCAGCCAATTGCTAAACAGGGTAGGATCTTTAAATTGACCTTTGGTCTGAAACATGTGAGCGTGTGAAGCTGAAAGAGGGAGCTGTGACTCACAGTTCCCCAACAACTGGCTGATCCCCCAGGGCAGCTAATTGCATTTGGAAAACTAAGGACTTGTCCTGGTCTTCCCTTCTGCCGGCTCTGAACGCTGCTTTCAGGAACTACCAGCTCAGTCCAGCTCAGCCCAAATCAGCAGACTCTTCTCTCCTTTTTAAAAAATATTTCATCTCAACTTTATTATTTTTTATTAATTAATTTTTATTGCAGTATAGTTGCTTTACAATGTTGTGTTAGCTTCTACTGCACAGCAAAATGAATCAGCTATACATATACATATATCCCCTCCCTTTTGGATCTCCCTCCCACTTAGGACATCACAGTGTATTAAGTAGAGTTCCCTGTGCTATACAGTACGTTCCCATCAGTTGTCTATTTTATACATAGTATCAATAGTGTCTATGTGTCAATCCCAGTCTCCCAATTCCTCTCACCTCATCCCTTTCCCCTCCCCCTTGGTATCCATACATTTGTTTTCTACATCTGTGTTTCTATTTCGGCTTTGCAAATGTCACCTATACCATTTTTCTAGATTCCACATATATGCGTTAATACACGATATTTGTTTTTCTCTTTCTGACTTACTTCACTCTGTATGACACTCTCTAGGTCCATCCATGTCTCTACAAATGACCCAATTTCATCCATCAACAGAGGAATGGATAAAGAAGATGTGGTACATGTATACAATAGAATATTACTCAGCAGCCTTTTCTTTAGCAGAGGGTTCCTTTGGAGAAACTCACTTTGGCAATAATGACTCCACATGGTGCCTTGGAACTCTGGTATTTTCTGTAGTGCTATTTAATCCTAAATTACAACAGTTCTTGTTGGCAGTCCATCTCACAAATGGGAACACAGACTGTATCAGGGAAGCTGTGAGGTCTGTCTGGTGCCACACAGCAGACTGGTCTCCAACACAGGACAGGATCTGAGGCCCCTGCCTCTGAGCACAGTGCACCCCTCCCACCTCTGCAAACCAAGACTGGTCATGTCACCAAACAGGCAGACTCAGCCCAGGTTGGACAGCTTCAACTTGTTCTTGCTCCATTTACCTACTCAGTTTAAGAGAAGGGGACCATCTCTGGGGATGGCTATAGAGCATCATTGCTGGGCATGTTGAGCTTGGCGGATCCGGAGTGTGTTCCTAAAGATGCTTATTTTGGTAATGGCGGTAATTGGTGATGCTGGACTCACTCTCATCCTCAAGCATCGTCGCAGGGAGAAGCGTGCACTTGGACAGAGTATTATCTTCTGAGTGTGTAGCAGCTATTTCTTGAATACCTCCCAGCTCACAGACATGTATAAAATAACACCTATATACGTGGGCCTGAGGTTTCAAAAGCCATCTGCTGTATCCATCTGCTTGGAGGTAGTCTTCACCTAAGTTGTTTAAGACAGAAGTGTCGTTTTCATTCATTTTTCCTTTTAATGAGTGTCAACGAAGGAGAGTCCTTAACAACTGTGGGTCAACCACTTTAGCATTTAACAACCCTCATGGTCAGGAAATTAATCCTGACGTTTAACCTAAATTCTGCTTGTTGACTGTTTCCTCCATTCCGGACTCAGTGGAGCGAGGAACAGCTGCTCACCATTCTTCCTCTGTCCTACCTGGTCACAGATGAAGACTGCCACAACTTCAGTCTTTATCCTTTTCTTCGGGCTCAAGAGTAACAATTCACTTGAGGGTTTTGCCTTTCTTCCTAGGACCTGTTTGCGAACTTATTCTAAATCTTTTCCATATTTCCCACATCATTCTTGAATTGTGATAGTTCAAAGCAATCCTGATTAAGTGGCTCTGTTTTATCCTAGAACAAGCGCTATGCAACTTTCTCTCCACTCCCAGGCCGTCCCTTCCATTAAAAATGGCCTGACCCAAATGACTTGCAATGTATTTGTATATGCTTTGTGGTCCACTATGGTTCTCTGCTTTTCTTGTGTGTGCCCTTGTTGTATAGATTCTTTACCTATTATTTCTTTATCCTGAGTCTGGATTGATTTTGTTTTTTAAAGAAGTCTGCTTAACACATTTCCCTGTTGAATTGAATCTTGAAGATTATAGCCATGCCAGCAATATGGGCCACTGATGTTAGATGTTACAGAGGATTCTCCCACATTTTCTTCCTGTACTTACAGATTACTTGCATGCTTATTCTCTTGTGGTTTCAAACTTGAAAAACAAAAATAATAGTATTAAATATTTACTGTATACCCAGGGGAGTACAGATCTAAGTTCCTGTTCTCAAACGTTAAGATTTTTTGATTATACAGGATGTTTACACAGGATATTTTGAGAGCATAATTTAAGATGGAATATATTCAGGGGTGGACTGTGTAGTACCAGTGATAATGATGAGAGTGAACATTTGCTGGGCCAACTATCTATCAAGCATGTGCTAAGCACATTATGTAAATTGTTTGAAACAGATCATTAACGAAATAAAAATTCCAAGGAAGGATAGATTGGTGAGGGATAAAGCTGTCAGAACAGTGTTCTGGAAGAGGTATGAATTGAGTTGGGCCTAGACCTGGCACTGATGTCCTTGCTCCAGGTTCATTGCCTTTTCTATACATGGTGCTTGCTGGGTTTGTGAAGGCTAACATTTTTAGAGACAAGAAAATTGATGGATATTTTTAAGCTGAGACATCTTGTTCATGTTATAATGGTATGTTATTTAGCAGATGACCCCTGCCTTCATGAAGGGCAATTAGCACAGGTGAATTTGGGGCAAGGGGTGGCTTAACAGGATGTGGGCCAGATTTTACAAAATGATTTGCCATTGACAAGAAGGTAACAGGCAAGAGGCTGTAGATAAAAGTCTGTTCTCTTAAGACTCCACATACCTGTGTCCATATTCATCCATGCATGTACTCCCAACCCAGTTAAGAGTGAGAATGTTTGTATTTTTATTGCAAATTAAAAAATGATACTTGAAGGAATCAAATGTCAAGACTCGAGATTTAGCCTCTCGCTCTGCGAGCAGAATTGGAGCAAAACCCCTCAAACTAACTCAGTGGGAAAATGAGGACCTGTGTTGAGCTGGCACTGTTTCCCGATTTACTCACCGTCTAAAAAGGAGAGACGTAAAGACACATTTCTTCCTGTGGCTCAGACAGGCTCTACCTGAGCAATTGCTGCCCAGCAATACCTGCATTCTAAAACAGCATGTAGGACTGCCCTGGTGGTGCAGTGGTTAAGAATCCACCTGCCAATACAGGGGACACCGGTTCGAGCCCTGGTCCAGGAAGATCCCATGTGCCATGGAGCAGCTAAGCCCGTGCGCCACAACTACTGAGCCTGAGCTCTAGAGCCTGCGAGCCACAACTACTGAAGCCCGCGCCTAGAGCCTGTGCTCTGCAACAAGAGATGCCACCACAATGAGAAGCCCGTGCACCTCAACGAAGAGTAGCCCCCACTTGCCGTAACTAGAGAAGACCCAACACAGCCAAAATTTAAAAAAAATAATAATAAATAAATAAAACAGTATGTATTCAAGCCACTTTTGTGTGCCAGGAGCAGGAAGGAGGGTGAACCCTCCAAGTAGGGTGAGGGACCCAGAAGATGAGGGGGTGACTATGTCTCCAGTGAGTTGTGGGCCATTGGAGCAGTCAGGTATGAAAATAAGTAACAAGATGTGCAGTGAGAGATATGTTAAAATCAGAACCCTCTATCTGATAATGCTCTCTCCATTCCATTGCTCCAGTGGAAGGCAGTTTTCCTGTCCTCTGAACAAACCTTGTGCCACAGTACTACACTTACCTGATATTATTCTTATTATATGTATGTGTATATATGTATATGTATGTGTGTGTGTGTGTGTGTGTGTGTGTGTGTGTGTATACACAGTACATGTCTACCTCCTCTCCTTGGCCATGACCTCCTAGAGGGCAGTCCTTTTTGCTAAGGTCAGTCTGTGTCCCCAGTCATTTTAGCATTTCCCACAATGCCTTGTGTAATAGGCTCATCGTATTTGCTGACAGATGAGAGAACGAATGAATGGTGATGGGATGAGTAGGGTCGTAGATGTTAGAGAGGGGAATGTTTAATTAATTAATAAATTCATTTAACTGATATTGAGTACATATTGTATGCTAGGCACTCTCCCAAGTGTTGGGGATATAGCTGTGAACAAGATAGACATAAACCTTGCCCTCAGGGTGTTTACACTCAGGTTGGGGACATCGAATCCTACTTGAACGCTTGAGTGGGCTTCACCATAGAGCTGGCTGTGACCTTGGCCTTGGAATATGGAAGGAATTCTGGTGGGTGGAAAAGAGTGAGGAGGTCATTATAGGTGCAGGGTGTGAGCAAAACCTGAAATAAACTATGTACATTTCCATCACATGAACATGTGAAATGTGATGGCAGGTGACCTCACTACAGATTCTACTGTCTCCCCATGAGTACACTTTGCTATAAGAAGACAACATGGGGTCTACGCACTGATTCCAAAATTGAGGGAGAGGGAGAAAAGGAAGATAACTATTTATCGGGCCGAACTTTGTTTCATTTACTCTGCACCGTGGCCCTGCAAGTTGGTTTTTGCTACCTCCCTTTTGCAGAAGAGGAAACTGTTGCCCAGAGAGGATGTATAACTTGCTCAAGATCACAGAGGAGGATTTAAATCCGGCTCTATCTGACTCCCAAACATGCACTCTTGACACTTTACCACCAAAGCAAAGGTTCAAACCAACACACAAGCAACTAACAAGCTGAATCTTCTCTGGTGAACATCTTGGCCCTTGATGTCTACTTTACAGCAGTCTTCCTAGGAGTTCAGTTCTGGCCATGCCATGTTGACTTTATCCTCTCTCAAGTTCTCTGTGGCTGGAAGCAAGATGACTCTACTCAGTGTTCATGCCTATTCTCAAATGTCAGCTTGAGGCAGTGAGGCCCACGGGAACTCCTCCAGGTTAGGCTGAGGGTCCCTCACCCGATGACGGCTGCAGGGGAATTCAAGTGAGAGATTACTGTTAGGAAGTACAGAAATACGTCACCAGACCTATAGCAAAGTCATGGGGACAGTGGGAAGAGTTCCTCTCATGCTTCCTTAGACTGGATGAAATCATGGGGCATTCTCATGGGTTTTCTAATGGTTCTACCCTATGGGCCACTTCCTTGATTGTCTCTAGTTTCCTATTCTTTTCCCAGAAGTGTTGATCTGATCCATCTCCTGAATTTCAGTACCCTCAAGACTAGCCAAAGACTTGGACATTGTTTCCCTAGACCCCAGTTTTAGCCTTCCTGGGAATAAGCGTGTGGACTCTTTTTCAAATAGGAGCTCTAATCATTGAGGCTGGATCTCCGGCTGCATCGTATTCCCTGTCCCCCCCATTACAGTTGGGTAGAGCCATGGGATTAAGTTCCCTCCAGTGGAATGTGAGCAGAAGTGATATGGCCATTTCTTCCTGACCCATCAAACCTCTCATGCTCTTTCTCTGTTCCCATTGGCTGGAATGGTGAGGACCAGGGCAGCCTTGGAAACCACTCGTCAAAGATGGCAAAGCCTCTGTCAGCCTGGATCACTGAATGACTGTGTGCAGTAGATCTACCCACTAATATGGAACTCGGCCCTGGACCATTACTGTAAACTTAACGTTGTGTTTGGGCCATGATACATCTTGGGTGTGTTGGTTACAGCTGTTTAGCTTACCCCAACTGTGTTCATTTCCTAGGGCTGCCATAACAAAATTCTACAAACTGGTGGCTTAAAACAACAGAAATTTGTCCTCTCACAGTTCTGAAGGCTAGAAGTCTGAAATCAAGAGGTTGACAGTGTTGCTTCCTTCTGAGGGCTCTGAGGGAGAATCTGGTCCATGCCTTCTGCCTAGCTTGTGCTGATGGCTGGCAATCTTTGCCTTTCCTTGGCTTGTAAATGCAGCATTCCAATCTCTGCCTCCATCTTCATATGGTGACTTCTTGTGTCTCTGTGTCTTCACATGGCCATCTTCCCTCTTTGTCTCTCTCCTCCTTTTGTAAGGACACCAGTCATCTTGGCTTAAAGACACATCCTACTCCAGTATAAGCCCATCTTAATTTAACTAATTACAACTGTAACCATCTTATTTTCAAATAAGGTCACATCGTGTGGTACTGGGGTTTAGGACTTCAACATATCTTTTCTGGGGGTGATGCAATTCAACCCATAACACCAATTAATGCTAGCAGTAAAAAATGCAGAGAAAGCCCCAAAGTCACGTCAAAGGTATTGCAAATTCTTACAGCAACTCACCTTTGGTCCTGGGGCTGACTCTCAGAAACTTTCCTCTTGTCCTTTCTTAGGAAACAGGCCCATCCAGCCTTTGCTCCCTAGATCCTAGGTCAGGTAGTTGGGCCTGAATCCTCAGGTAGATTTAAATGGCCTCTTAAATTTAAGAATAATGGGTCTCAATTTTCTTATCAGTAAAATGGGAATAATGATGCACGTCCTGCTTACTTTACAAGGCTTCAAATAAGAATCAAATCAGTACATGATAGTAACAACCAATGCTCATAAACATGCTTTATAGTTTAGCATGATTGCATTTATTATTTTGATAGGTCTTTTCATTTTTCTGTTATTTGGCACTGAGGTGTACAAAATTGGGTTGAGCAATTCATGGCATGTCATGGCGAGCATAATTTCTTCATGCAAATTTCCTCTCATTTTATCTTATTTATTTCATTTATTTTATGATTAGTTCTCATTTCCCATCACTCATCAGTGGCCACCCCCAGGGCCACAGCTACAGGAGTGCATTTTTTTTCCTTTGAATGAGACCCAACCACTTTTTGTTTTCTCAAGAAGTTCCCACAGTTTCTGTGATAGATTCTGGGGTCACCAGTCTCCTCCTCTCTTCTAGGTTGGACCCAGGGAGGGAGCTGGCAGCTCAAGCCAGTTCAAACTGTGGTCCAACACAATAGAAGCCTGTGTGTATATATTTATTACTTTAGTTCCTTGTCCATTCCTCAGCTCCAAATAAATTAGGAAATTTTAAAAATAGAGATAGACTATAAGATAAAATAAGGGATAAAGTTGGTGTGTAGAAATACCTACAATAAATCCGGTGTCATTTTTAGGGATCATTTTGAGATTCCTGGTAGCCAAAGAAAAAAGTAAACAAAGCACATGACTGATTATGAAAATGAGCAGGCTGATCATTAAGAGAAGCCTAGCTTTCTTGACAAGGAGGCCTGAACCATTATCTCCTGTGATCCTCAGTGGTATTTGTACACTAATACATGATTGCATAGCACACATTTTAGAGCAGGCAGATTATGTTTTTACTTATTTCCTTTATTTCATTATTTAAAATGATGGATGTCTTGCACTGTTGGTGGGAATGTAAATTGATACAGCCACTATGGTGAACAGTATGGAGTTTCCTTAAAAAACTAAAAATGGAATTACCATGACCCAGCAATCCTACTGCTGGGCATATACCCAGAGAAAACTATAATTCAAAAAGACACATGCACCACAATGTTCACTGCAGCTCTATTTACAATAGCCAGGTCATGGAAACCACCTAAATGCCCATCGACAGACGAATGGATAAAGAAGATCTGGTACATATATACAATGGAATATTAGCCATAAAAAGGAACGAAATTGGGTCATTTGTAGAGACATGGATGGACCTAGAGACTGTCATACAGAGTGAAGTAAGTCAGAAAGAGAAAAACAAATACCGTATATTAACGCATAAATGTGGAATCTAGAAAAATGGTACAGATGAATGTAGAAAAATGGTACAGATTTCTGCAGGGCAGAAACAGAGACACAAATGTAGAGAACAAACGTATGGACACCAAGGTGGAAAGCGGGGGCAGTGGTGGTGGTGGTGGGATGAATTGGGAGACTGCGATGGACATATATATGCTAATATGTATAAAGTAGATAAGTAATAAGAACCTGCTGTATAATAAATAAATAAATTAAATTAAATTAAAAAAATAAAATGATGAATGTGATACTCATTATCACATGTCATTAGGGAATTGCAAATTAAAACAACAAGATATCACTACGCACCTATTAAAAGGGCTGAAATCCAAAACACTGACAACACTGAATGTTGGTAAGGATGTGGAATAATAGGAATTCTTTTTTTTTTTTTGGGTAATAATATTTTTACAGCTTTATTGAGATATTATTTATTTATTTTTTAACATCTTTATTGGAGTATAATTGCTTTACAATGGTGTGTTAGTTTCTGCCTTATAACAAAGTGAATCAGTTATACATATACACGTGTTCCCATATCTCCTCCCTCTTGCGTCTCCCTCCCTCCCACCCTCCCTATCCCACCCCTCTAGGTGGTCACAAAGCACCAAGTTGATCTCCCTGTGCTATGCGGCTGCTTCCCACTAGCTATCGATTTTACGTTTGGTAGTGTACATATGTCCATGCCACTCTCTCGCTTTGTCACAGCTTCCCCTTCCCCCTCCCCATATCCTCAAGTCCATTCTCTAGAAGGTCTGCATCTTTATTCCCACCTTGCCCCAGGTTCTTCATGACAATTTTTTTTTATTCCATATATATGCATTAGCATACGATATTTGTTTTTCTCGTTCTGACTTACTTCACTCTGTATGACAGACTCTAGGTCCATCCACCTCACTACAAATAACTCAGTTTTGTTCCTTTTTATGGCTGAATATTATTCCATTGTATATATGTGCCACATCTTCTTTATCCATTCATCCGATGATGGACACTTACGTTGTTTCCATATCCTGGCTATTGTAAATAGAACTGCAATGAACATTTTGGTACATGACTCTTTTTGAAGGAATTCTTATTCATTGCTGGGGGAAATACAAAACGGTAAAACGACTTTGGAAGACAGTCTGGTAGTTTCTTACAAAACTAAACATACTCTTACCATTTGATCCAGCAATTGTGCTCCTTGGTATTTAACCAAACGAGATGAAAATTTTGTTTATAAAAAAACAGCATCCAAATGTGTGTAGCAGCTTTATTCATAACTGCCAAAACTTGGAAGCAATTAAGATGTCCTTCAGTAGATGAACGGATCAGCAAACTACAGTGCATCTGTACAATGGAATATTAGTGATAAAAAGAGGTGAGCATTCAAGCCACAGAAAGACATGGAGGAACCTTAAATGAGTATAGCTAAGTGAAAGAAACCAATCTGAAAAGGCTACATACTATATGATTCCAGCCATAGAACATTCAGGAAAAGGCAAACTTATGGAGATGGAGAAAGATCAATGGCTGCGAGCGCTGGGGGTTGAGGAGAAAGGGCGGGATTCATAGGTGGAGGACCAGGGATTTTCAGGGCAATGAAGCTATTTTTCTATATGACACTATAACATTTATCAAAACCCACAGAATGTATAGTACAGAGCATGAACTTTAATGTAAACTGTGGATTTTAGTTAATCATAATGCATCAGTATTGGCTCATCAATTGTAACAAATGTACGACACTAGTGCAAGATGTTAAAAATACGGGAAATCGGAGTGTGTGAAGGGGTATATGGGAATTTGTATTTTCACTCAGTTTTTTTCTGTAAATCCAAAACTGCTCAAAAAGCCCATTAATTAAAAAAAAAAAGCATGCATATGTAGGTACGCCTGGAATTGCAAGACACTAGGGAACGGACTCAGCACCCCCAGGCAGTACCAAATTCTTCTTTTACTTGCATCTGTTTCATAGAGCCAAGGACACTGCAGGCTTCCAGAAAAGCCTTCCTGACCTACCTCCAGTGAGGGAGACAGGTTCCACCTAAGGAGGGCAAGCCAGGGGGTGGGGGGACTAGCACAGAAAAAGGTGCCCCTTTAGTCCCCTTCTCAGCATTGCACATTTTGTTCTCAAGCAGGTTCCTTTAATACCTTTTCATCTATTACCTAAACAGTGTTGAAAAGGTGTCACTTTGAGAGAATGTATTCGAGGCAAACCCCTACTTGTATTGTCTAGGGGTTTATTAAGACTCCCATTTTGTAGATCCGTAAACTGAGGCCCAGAGACAAAGTCCACAGCAGAAGCGGCAGCGGGAGGATTCAACCTGGTGCTAATGGCATGCTCTCATCATCACACAGATCTGTTGAGCTGGGTGGAGAGGCAACCCCACCCCATCTCCACCCCATCCCTGTCCCTCCTGCCTCGTGCATCCCCTCCTTGCACCTCCTGCCTCCTGGCCCTGGAGCCCCGCCCCAAGGCCAGCTCAATCTTCACCTGACCCCACCCCCGCCCAGGGTCTGCTCCCTGGACTTTCCCACCCTCTCGGGCAAAGCTACACGCTTGGGAGACATGAGTTCACATTTACTTAGCCCCAGAAAAGTGAAAAAAAAAATTCTCCCTAACCGTTCATCTTAAAAAATATATGATCCGAAAGTGTACACACAACAATAACAGATGTTGTTTAACAGGCTTGTAGGACATTCCCATAAAGTTATAAACATATCTTTCAGTGGTTACTTAAGATAAACAGATACAAGTCACATATTTTTTGGTACAAGAGACAACTTGCTGTTTGGAAGCCAAATAAAGATTCCTGAATGTGAGATGCACCTGAAAAAGATTAGGAGATCATATCAAGGATATAAAACTTGGGCCGAATCTAGCATGCTTTGCTTGGAGCTGTATGTCTCAGCGAAAAATCGGCTTCCATCTCCACGCAGGGGACCTGGGGCTGATGAGGACTCCGGGGACATTTCTCCCCACCCCTACTGCATCTCCCATCTCTGGTGCAAAGCCACAGTCACTGGGCAGCCTGCACTGCTCACTGCCACCCTCCTGGCTCCATTTGGCCAATTATTGCTGAGTGCTTTCTGTGTGTGCTGAGTGCTGACCAGGGGCCAGGCACGAAGAACTAAAACGGAGAGCACAGTCTGATGAGAGAAGCAGATGTACAAATAGATACTTTATCAAATGCGATCATTTATGGAAGCATCATGTGGTCCTCAGTCAATGGGCTCTGGAAGCCAGACTGCTGTGATTCAAACCCTGGCTCTGACGATTACTTGCTCTGCATCCTGGGACAGGTTAATTTACCTCCCTGTGCTCCAGTGTTATCATAGATAAAACGGATGCATCATAGTACCTGCCTATATAATGTATTGTCTTTTATGTAAAAAAATTACCCAAAATTTAGTGGCTTAAGATAACAGACACTTCTAATGCCACCGTTTCTGTGGACCAGAAATATGGGCATTGCTTTTGGGTGCCCCTCGTCCAAATCTCTCACGAGAATATGGTCAAAGTGCGTCTGGGGCTGCGGGCATCTCAGGGCTCCACTGTGGATGGTCTGTTTCCAAGTTCACTCACAGGGCTGTAGGTGGCCTCAGGGCCTCGCTGGCTGTTGGCCGGAGACATCAGGTCTTTGCCACATGGGCCTATAGGGCTCCTCCCATCCGGCAGCTTTCTTCTTCCACGGTGAGGCCAGAGAGGGGGGAGAGAGAGAGAGTCGGAAATCAGCGTTTTGTGATCTAATTTCAGATGTGACGTGTTAGTGCTTTTGCCATATTCCTGTTTGTTAGAAGCCAGTCACCAGGTGTGACCCACACTGAAGGGAAGGGGGTTACACAGGGGCGGAACCCCAGCGGGGTTGGGGAGACCTGGGGGCCACCTTCTAGGCCTTCATACAGGGTTAGCGCTCACCCTGTGCAGGGCCTTTGCTCCTGGGGCCCTGAGCCCCTTTGTTCTGCCCTCTTCAGAGACTGGCCATGCGCTGAGTCTGCTGTTGGGACACAGGAAAAGCTGAAAAGCCTGGAGAAGAGATAAGGGGTGGGCTTAAGGGCGAAGCCCAGACCTGCAGCTGAGCCTGGCTTTGACTTGGCCCTGGCCCCTCAGACTTTATCGTGACACTGTCCACCTGGGAGATCTTGTTAAAATGCAAATTTGGATGTAGTACTGTGGGGCGGAGCCTGAGATTCTGCCTTTCTACTGAGCTCCCAGGCAATGCCAAAGTGGCTGGGCCGTGGATCACAAGTTGATTAGCAGCAAGGAATCAGGCAACAGGCCCTCCTTCAGTAGCTCTCCCGTGCAGAGACCCGAAAAAGACAGGGTCCTCACCCCTTTTGTTCTTTGTCCAGCTGAGCAGTTAGGCCACATGCAAATGGAAAGACAACCGAGGTTACAGAAGCAAATGTAACTGGGGGTAGGGGCAGTTACCTACCCTCTCTGGGAAGAGAGGGAAGACCCATAGGATGAGGTGTGATTAAAATAAGCCTGCAGGGGCTTCCCCGGTGGCACAGTGGTTGAGAGTCCGCCTGCCGATGCAGGGGACACGGGTTCGTGCCCTGGTCCGGGAGGATCCCACATGCCGCATACTGGTTGGGCCCGTGAGCCATGGCCGCTGAGCCTGCGCGTCCGGAGGCTGTGCTCCGCAACGGGAGAGGTCACAGCAGTGAGAGGCCCGTGTACCGCAAAAAAAAAATAAATAAAAAAAATAAATAAAATAAAATAAGCCTGCAAGGCAGGCCCACTCCAGAAAGATGGGGAGCAGGGTTTTAAGTTGGCTGGAAAGAGAAATTAGGGTCCGGGTTGCAAAGGGCTTTGGATGCCAGGCTAAAGTCTTTGGCTTTTGTCCTGAGGTCCAGGGCTGCCAAACTCAAAGGCCTGCAAGGGTCCTTGCGAGACAATAAGGTGTGGTGGCTTCTGAGGTCAGCCAGAGAGAAGAGAGCCTGTCTATCTAAAGGGGCAGTTCCTGCTCAGATCCAGCTGATTGTTGCCATGTGAGATTGTAGCCAGATCTTTTGGTTTTTCAAGCGAAGTCACATCTGGAATTTTATGTAAAATCTTCCAATTTTCAGATGTTGTGAGGCCAAATAAAATTTATTTGCAATCATATCTGGCTTGAGAGCCCCCAGCTCATGACCTCAGATGGAGGCAGGAGACAACCAGGGAAGGTTTGGGTCAGGAAGTTGTCTAGTGGGGGAAACTAGCTCCTGGACGATGCCCGCAGCAGCTGCGAACATTGATCAGGTGAGAGCGTGCTGCCTGATGCCATCGCTTTGCACCTGTGAGCTCGTAGTCCAGTTAAGCAGTCACACATCTGGATAAGACGTCTCCCAGGCACCAATGGGAGGCGGTCACCCCACGTGGAGACAGTCTCCTGCTTTAAACGCAGAACTGAATGTGCCTTGTCGTCTCGCACGGTGACCCTGAGACTGGCCACCTCTAGACTTGTTGGAGGGCATTGTGCAATTTGAGGTTGTGTAGCAAAGGAGAGTCGGGGATGTTTCTTTACATCTCAACCCTGTCATTGCCTAGCTTGTTGTCCACTGGCAAGTCAGCCAACCGCTTTTGCCTCAGTTTCCCATAGTTCTAAAATAGTCACGCATAACTGTACTTCTCTCACAGGGTAGCTGGGAATCAAATGAAGTCATGTAGGGAAACTCCAGTGTCTTGCACCGACTAAGCACTCAGTTAATAATACTTTTGTTATTATTATTATTATCATTATCCAGTGTGGGGCAATAGAACACTAGCTTTGGAAGTGTCGTTAGGAGTCACCAACCTCCTCACTTTACAAAGGGGGAAACGGGCTCAGAGCGGGTGGGTGACTTGGTCAAGGTCCTGGGTAAGGTGGACTCAGCTGAGATCCCCCAGCTCCCACCCTTGTGCCACACGTTTCTCCTCGGCATTGAGCACAGGGCCCTTTGCGTGGCGAGCTGTGGAAAGAATGAATGGGCCAGTCATCACGAGAACCAGCCATTCTTCTCATTTCCTTCTCCTCTTTGTAGCACTGCATTCTTGAGTCACTTAAAAGTGTGTGAAGAGAAGAGAAGTGATATGTATAGGATTCAGGGATTTGGGGATTTAGAAATGGTGAGGAATTCACGTAGTGTTGGAGTTGGTTGTTACTGTTTGTAGCCAGCCTCCCTCCCCACCCTCCCTCCCTCCCTCCCTCTCATTCTTCCTCCTTTCTCTCTTTCCTCCTGTCTGTCGGCCAAGTTTTCCTTCACTCAGTCCATTTTTATTGAGCACCTACTATACACCAGCTTCTTCAGGCACTGTGTTAGGCACTGGAGATACAAGACTGAGCAAAGCTGTCATTGTCCCTCCCTCATGGGACTTACAGTCTAGAAGGAAAACCCCTAATAATCAAATGATTTCACAAAAGGGGCAACGCTTTGAAGGGCACCATAGGGGCTGCTCTAGGGGGGTGTGTGTGTGTGTGTGTGTGTGTGGTGGGGGGAGAGTAGAGCTCTGACCTGGTCAAGGGCTGTCAGGAAGACCCCCCCCCGAGGACATGGCACTGGAGCTGTGAGAGGAACGGCCAGCAGGAGCTCTCGGGGCGAAGGCTGGGTTGGGAGGGGGGCACACCCCAAGAAGAGGGAACAGGATGTGCAAAGGCTCTGAGCAAACGCAAGAAAGCCAGTACGGGTGGGGTCCAGAGACGGTGGCTGGGATGAGGCAAGGGCTTTGTCAGGCAGGGCCTAGAAGTTTCCGTAAGGTTTTGGGTCTTGATTCTGAATGCAGTGGGAAGCCACTACAGGTTTTTTTTTTTTTTTTTTTTTTTTAGCAGATCTGCATTGTAAAGAGATGGCCCCGGCTGCTGCTTGGAGCAGGGACCTCCATGGGGCTGGGCTGGAAGCAGGGAGATCAGTGCAGGCAGAGGTCAGAGGTGGGGGTGGCACGGAGGCCGAGAGGCGTGCATCAAGAGAAATTTGGGAGGTAAAACTGTCAGGATATAGGCAGTTGTTAAGTGGTTGTAAATACTTAAAGGATTTCCTTCACCGAGTGAGAAATCCCCAGGCTCAGGGAAGCAGCTGCTCCGCTCTAACCAAACAGGGCACATCAAGCCCCAAGCACGGTCCCTGGGAAGCTGCCATCTGCGTGCTAACACTGATCTTCCACCAGCACCACATCGCTGAGGACTGATTAAGTGTGAACCATGGGCCAGGGCTGGGCTAGGCACCACGACCTCTTTCCTCCTCACGCTGACGGGGGTACAGGTTGAGTCCTAAGGCTGCACGCGTAGCTGGACACTGCATTGACAAAACCAAAGATCTGGTCGGGGGGGAGAAGCAGAGCAGACTGTATGCTTCCAGATGTTTGCAAAGATTCCTGGGTTGCTGTGGCCAAAAAGACATTTGGATTTCTTGTGGCTAAAGGAGCCTTCTTTATCCTTCAGAAGTTTGTAACATATCCAATCAATATCCATCTAGGCTTTCCTCAGAATGACATCAAACATCTATGTACGAGTGGCGAGAAATTCAGATATTTTCAAATAAATGAAGAATGACTTGGAAGGATTGGGAAATCATGCACTTTGCAGACTGAGTTTTTCAGGTTTTAGCCAGATGGCAGGGTTTGGAGAGCTCTGATTTAGCCCCATCTGCACAGCCATTCTGGAAAACTGGAATGATAGCTTCTCTTTGGCAGCCAATCGAGATGGCTGAAATGATAAGAAATGAGTTCTTCCCCTTGCCTAGCTGTAGGTATTTTTGTCCTTCGTTAGCTTCATCAAGTTGTCTGTCCTCGCCAGGTCCCGGGAGCCCTGCTCTCTGGAGGACCAGGAGGCTGGGCCCTTCCCCCAGTTCTGGGCTGAGACCTCCCTGCCTATCTCCCTTGTGCTGCAAACTTATCCACTGGACGGAGGCAAGGAGACAAAGAGAAATCTCGAAGACAGAAAAGACACAATCTCTCTAAGTGTTTCCAGTGCTAGACCCTGTGGGCACTCTTTTTCTAACAAAGGCTGGTAGATAAGAAGAGAAGCTGCCGGTGATGTGTTGGTCTGACTTTACCGATTTCAAAAGTGCGTTGCATGTTTTAAATGACACTCTTGAGCATTTCCTATCCTTTCTACAGGTCCCAGAAAATTCAGCAGCTGCAAACATCATTGCTGCATATAACTAAGAAAGTGCTATATCGGTGGCAGCACAAATAGAGAAAAAAATGAATTGTTTGCAAAATTGCATGGATGCGTATGAAGATATTCAGGCCCAGATTTACAAATTCCTATAAATGCCACTTTTAGAATGCTCCTTTTATCTAGAGCTATTTCCCTTTATGGAAAATCAGTCTTAATAAAGATCCCATCACCCTTAGTAAACATTTTGATGCAAGTATTTCTTTCATGTCTTACACAGAGGAAATTTCACTCTCAGTTAGGACTGCTGGTGGATTGGTTCCGCAACAAGAAGGGACACATTTACTTTTTGCTCCTTTAATGTGGGGAAAAAATGAAAGAGGGACTGTCTTTACTCTGGTTTGTTTTCTTGAGCTTGTAATTTAAAAATATCTTCTTTCAGGTTTCCTTATACATTGACTCTTACGGCGCAGAGGTTCAGCAAAGGGGACCTTGCCATCTGACACGCCTGCCTTCTGCTGTGAAATCACAGCAGTGCAGGCAGCAATAGGTGAGTAAAAATTCTAGCCTCCAGTGCAGTTGTGTAATTTCCTATCATAAACAGCTTGGACGAACGCTAATCAAAATTACTTTCTGGTTCTCCCTCATTCAGCAAGACATAGCCCTAGAGGCTGGGATTTGTTCATTTGCAGATGTCTTTGCTCATGTCTGACCATGCTGGCAGTCCCTCTCCTCTCTGTGCATACAGGATTGGGGTGTAGGCCCCTCCGTCATGGCATCCTGGCCTTCTCACCTGCTGACCTGCTTCTGCAGCCCAGCCACCATCTGCCACGTTCCTTCAGGGAAGCAACTCTGGAAACTCACATTCCCAAAAGCAAGAGGGCTTCCAGTGGTTTAAAGACAGTCATGCTGACAGTGTGTATTCTATTTCTCATCTCTAGAACCCCCCTCTTCCAGCAGGCTGGTGGACATATGTGGTCCAATGAGTAAGAAGAGGTGAGAACATCTTTTTTTTTGTTTTTTAATTGGATATTGGGACCAAAAGATGAAATGTCAAGAGACTGCAGCTTGAGAAACTATTATCCACATGGGTTGAAGGATTTTGGGAAGAGCCCCCAGTAGGGAAAGCAGATCAGCTAAGATGACATCACTGCAGTTTTAGGACTCATCTAATGACATCAGTTTTAGGACTCATCTAATGACAACCACGCGAGTGGCAAACATGTGAAGAGTGATTTACAAGTTCAGGTTACCACAAGCCGGCTTCGGGGTTTGCTGCCTTCTGTTTTGGTAGCATTGTGAGAGGGACCAGTTAAAACCACCCCAGGGTGGGCTTCCCTGGTGGCACAGTGGTTGAGAGTCCGCCTGCCGATGCAGGGGACGCGGGTTCGTGGCCCAGTCCGGGAGGACCCCACATGCTGCGGAGCGGCTGGGCCCGTGAGCCATGGCCGCTGAGCCTGCGCGTCCGGAGCCTGTGCTCCGCAGCGGGAGAGGCCACAACAGTGAGAAGCCCGCGTAGCCCTGGAGTGAGAGCGATTCCACAGCACGGATGCCGTTTCCCTCCTAGGTCTTAAACTTTTATAGTGAGACAGACAACCAAGAATGTAGGAAGTCAACACAGCTATGTTTAGCTGAATTTTACATACCGTAATCCCTTTACCATGGTCCAGCAAGGCAGGAATGCTCAGCTCGGTCCATTCTGGCACAAATCCATTCCAGAGGGCAGCGATTTTCAATTTAGCACCGTTCTTGACTCTTCCTGAGAGTGAAGTTAAATGACCCAAGAATAACATTACTCTGCAACAGGACTAGCGAGACAGGTCTTCTAAAGGGTGGTCTCGAGAGTAGTTTTTCACCTAGGGAAACTCCAGCTCAGACAGGACTCCAAAGTCCTGCTAAAGGTCAGGTCTCGTTCCTATTTGCAGAGGTCGACAGCGTGGTGAGTCATAACTGAGGTCGGAGGGAGAAGCAGGGCTTTTTGTGGCCCCCTCACCAATGAATCTTGAGTCAGTCAAGGCCAGGACTGTTCCACCTTCCTCCCAACGCTGAGCCCTGTTGGTGGTGATGGGCCCAAGGGAAGGACGGGAAGCCCTTCTGCCTCAAGCTTGATGTAGAAAGATATTCACAGTGTTGGAAGGCAGGTTGAATGGGTGGTCCCAGGCGGAGAAAGAAACGGGGCAAAGGTTTGAAGCTTCATCGGTTAAAATATGTTGATGTAAAATTGAGCCTCTTAAAATACTCTGAGAGGGTCCAAAAAACCACCTGACAGGGCTTATAAATAGGTGAGTAAGATGTTGAAATTACGTTAAGACAGATGCCTTTTTAAACTGCATTCAGAACACCTTTTGGGGCTCCTAGTTGCACAGTTCCTCAAGCAGGAGGTATTTCATCTTCACAACATCTGGAACTGTCGAGGAGGTAGCGCTGCAGACCTCAGATGCAGGCGCTTCCACATAAAAGAGCACCAACAAATCACGGCTGTAATCGCAGAGCAACACGAGGGGTTCCCAGGCAGCTACGGAGAAAAGGTGACTCTGGCAGTGAGGGAGGCTTACTGTACCTCCAACCCCTCCATGTTGCCGCTGAATCCGCTTTCCAAAGCAGCTTCTCTGCAACTCTCCACCAAGCAGCTAACAACTGCAAGCAAGTTTATTTTCTCGGCCTGTAGGAGGTGATTGACACAAGAAGTTTTTTTTTTTTGGTTCCTTCGGGTAAAATTTCCTCTGTCCCATAAATCTTCAGACTTGACAGAGTTGGGTAAATCTGCTGTTGTTCAAAGGAATCTTCACGCTTTGGGTTTTCCACTGGCCTTGTTGGGAAGAGGGGTGGGGACAGTGACAGCCCCTTGCTACATGAACGTGGCCCACTGTGGTCCCACGCTGCCTTCGAAGCGTGGGCAAGGCCAGACCTGGCTGGAGTACCCAGCTGGACACAGCCAGAGAAGGGCCTTCTGTTACAAACCACAGCAATACTGACGACGTTTGCATTGATCTTTTCAGGGGCAAAGGCTCAAATGAGACTTCAAAACCTGTGGCTCAGTGCATTGCTTAAAATCTTTTTCTGTGGCCGTGTACCAGAGCCCTGCAGGAGAAAGAAAAGTAGGGGGGTCCCACCAAGGACTGAGCTGGAACTTCACAAAACTTTTCTGTAAATTCTAGTGGTAAAACTAGTACTGCTAATAATAAGGATTATAACCGTAAATGCTTTAGTCTGTTTTACTAAAGCATTTTGGAGTTCGTGGGACAGATGGCAAAATGAAACTGGATGTTGGAAGCTTTGGAATTTATAAGGACCTCTTTGGTCAACGTAAGAAGGACAGAAACTTCCAGGGTGCAGGAAGAGCTGGGATTGTAATGAAATCTCCGTGAGCATCACTGTTTTAGCTTTACTTTCGTGGCTAAACAGCCACCACCCTGGCTGCCTAAAGCATCCTTTAAATTCATTTCTTGGCAAGTGGAGCGGTACTCTTGGAACTTGAGCAATGCAGGCTGCCTGGGCCATGTTAGGGCCGAGGAAACCCAGCCGGGCATGGCTGGGGGTGGCGATGATCTCAGGGGTCAAATGTTTCAACATCTGGTGCTTCCATGAAGCCAGCTTCAGCTCCGACACCTCCACTGGGGCAGGAGGGGCAGGAAGCCTCTGGCTGCCGGCTGTCATTCTTTGCATCAGAGAGTTTGGTTTCTTTTCCCCTCTGCTTCTTAGAGAAGAAGGCCTGAGTACAGGACTTCTACCCCCCTGTGGTAACTTCGTGCCATGACATACACTCCCGAGACCAGGGCCTTTGTTGCCACGCTTGTGAGAAACATCACCAAAGGCGCCCGGGTCCCCCTTTGCATCCTGCAGTCCACGGGGTATCTTTAGGGGAGTGTGGGACGTCAACCCCAGCATTGTATTTTCCAACTTTGAGATTTCTCAGAATCACCAACGCTGGGACTCTTGTTCTGAGCAGTAGAGTCATGACCACGAGGCAGAATCAGAACACGCTGCGGCCAGAACCAGCAGTGTTCCAAGTTCAACACTCATGGAGGGGCGGGGGTTCAGGAGGGCAAGTGGCCTGGCCAGCATCGCTGACACAGCTTTCACGGGATTTGCGTTTTCTAGCAGCCTATACAGCTATCTCCCAAATGTTCCTTGTGCACAGCATGCCCACCACCCCCAATTTTATATGGAGCAGATGGTCTTCAAAGAAATCAAGCAGCAGAAGCTGCAAAAGGCTTAAAGAAAAAAAAAATGACAGTGAAACTCATATATTTCTTCAAACGATAAGATGAACTACAGATGTTTGCTGAAGGGTGATGGTGCTGCCTACAACTTAAGACTTGACTTAAAAGGAGAGTCCACTTGTGTTTAGCGTTGGACAAGCCCGGTAGCTGTCAGCGTGTGATTTATGGAGGTTGTTTGTGAGATTTTATGTCACTGGGGACATGGCAATGGAAAGGCTCTGCTCTTCTGCCCACAAAGCCTCTTCCTCTGGGACCCAGGTGTGGAGTCCCGATGGAAAGGTGGTACCGTCCTGCAGCCAGGTGAGGGTGGACCCAGCCAGCCCAGGCCCAGCAGGTCCTTGAGCTTCCTTCCTGAGTTCTCACCGACATGCACTCTGGTTTCTGGACCTCCCTCCCCACCCTCTGCAGGGTCCTTGGTCTCTGCGAACAGAGTTCTGTTCTTACCTGGCACCTGCAGTCAGATGAATCTCACAATAAGCTCGACAAAGTTGCTAAAAGAGAAACGGTTGTTTGTTGCAGGGCCCAGCTGCATATAGAAAGCAGCTACTCACTGGGCACGGTTTTTAAAAAAGGAAGAAGAGGGTCCCTGGAAAGCGTTAAAAAATGAACATGGAGCGTATATTGGAAGGGCCGGCAGAGGCCTGTAATTAACACAACAGTAAGTATCTGTGTCTCCATTAAAAGCTTCTTTTTTCAGGACTTGTTGTAACTTGGTCATAAATACTGATGACAGACTGAAACTGAAGAAACTCCGCTGAATGCTGTCTCCCCTCGTGTCTCTTTGCTTTCCGAGGCCAGCTCTTAACAATGCAAAGGGAGCAGTGCGTTTTGGATACCCACACGCACTCTCAAACACAAGCCTTTATACACATCTGTGCAAATGCAGACACCTAGTCCATCACACGTGTGCACGGGACCCTGCCCCCGGCTGCCAAGGGGTGGGTTTGAGGCAGAGGCTGCAGAGCCTCGGGCAGAAGCAGCTGGAGGAGGTCCCAGACAGCCCCCCGGCCTCTGCAACAGAAATGTGGGGTGCCTTTGAAGTTACCACAGCTCAGGTGGAAACCCCTCAGAGCGGCCCTAGGAGGAAGTCATTTGTTTTCAAACAAAGGGGAAAATTCTTCAGGACCCTGGTGTTTCCACTAAAACAAATCTCTGAAAAGTTATTTTCTGGAGGATCAGGGCCCAGCTGTTCTCCATCTCCACAAGGTTGGGAAGAGAGGAAATGGGCTGCCCTACTGCATGCAGCAGGAGAGATGGAGGCTAGATGGAAAGAAGAATGTGAGACGGGCAAGGGCCTTGGCATGGCGACCAGGAAGACCCTGTGGCTGCGTTCAGAAGCAGGGAGATGGACAACACAGCTTTCCAAGGCCTGTTCTGTGCTCCTGTTGAAAATAGCAAAGCCACCACCGCTTCACGCTGACCCGGAGCTTGCTCACCGCGGAACTCAGAATGAAAGCTGGGGCGGACGTCAGCCCATCTCCTCTTCTCTCCCCAGTTCAGGCAGAACCATGTCCAAAAGCCTCCACGGAGTGAGAATCTTGTTTATTTTTAAAAGACTTTACCCAGTAGTGGACATCTGTCGGTTTTCCTTCTGTTTTGACCACTCTACCTCTTAGTCCCATTTCTTGTATAGGAGTCCCTCATGGTGTGGATCATAGAGAGTGGCAGAACCTTCCTCTCTTCCTCTCTCTCTCTCTCTTTTTTTTTTTTTTTTTTTTTTTTTTGGGCCACATCACAGGGCTTTCAGGATCTTAATGACCAGCGATCAAACTCCGGCCCCCCGGCAGTAGGAGCACCGAGCCCTGACAACTGGACTGCCAGAGAATTCCCTCCCTCTCATTTCTGAGGCTGAGAAGTTGGGTCCCTTTCCAGGCTAGACCACTGGACTCCCATGCTGTGGACGAAGCTTGTCTTGGCTTCATTCCAGTGTCTCACCCGTGGAAGGTAAGTTCCAGGTGAAGGACGTGCATGGTGCAGTTGGTTCTATCCAACACCATTCAGGAGGTGATAACAGGACAAATAACCACACAGAGTGCCCATCTGTGTGGGTGCACCTAACATTGAGTTCAGGTTTGAAGGCTGAGTAGATCCCATCAACCAGCCCTGTGCACATAGATAAATAGTAAAGGCCTGAACAAGGCCTGTGGGCAGCCGGCCAGGGTGGAGGGAGCTAGGGCTGGTGCTCTTTCATGAAAACCATGGAGTCTTGTGACACAAATTAATGGTTTCACAGCCAGAGCTGGATGCAGGTCTAGCTGAGTGATCTTGGGCAAGACTCAGCTTCTCCGAGCCTCAGTTTCCTCATCTGTAAACCAGGAGCCCTTACAGGATTGTTGTGCAGATCAAATGAGGCTCAGTGCATGGCATATAGTAGGTGCTCAATAAGTGGCAAGCTCTCTGCCAGCTAGAGGGACATCTAGGGGGAGACGAAGACATGGTTTAAGGTTTATGGGGACTTCGTGGGATGTGACACCATAGCCTCCACCACGGATCCTCAAATGGAAAATGTGTGTCTCACAAATAGCAGATTCCTCCCCCGTTATCCTGTTTGCAGAGCCTAATGGAGGAGCTGGACTAACAGGGGTGTGCTTTAGTCTTTTACTTTTTAATTGGAGTATAATGGCTTTACGGTATTTTGTTAGTTTCTGCCACACAGCGAAGTGAAGCAGCCACATGCATATACACATCCCCTCCCTCTTGGACCTTCCTCCCCGATCCCACCCAACTAGGCCATCACAGAGCACCTAGCTGAGCTCCCTGGGCTATACAGCAGGTTCCTGCTAGCTATGTATTTTACACATGGTAGTGTTTTTATGTCAAACCTAATCTCTCAATTCATCCCACCCTCCCCTTCCCCACTGTGTCCACACGTCCGTTCTCTACGTCTGCCTTTCTATTCCTGCCTTGCAAATAGGTTCAGCTGTACCATTTTTCTAGATTCTACCCATATGCATTAATATACGATATTTGTTTTTCTCTTTCTGACTTAGTTCACTCTGCATGACAGACTCTAGGTCCATCCACATCTCTACGAATGACCCAGTTTCATTTCTTTTTACGGCTGAGTACTATTCCACTACATACATGTACCACATCTTCTTTATCCATTCATCTGTCGATGGGCATTTCATTCATGCCCCCACCCCAGATCCCTGTCCTGTGCTCTGGGGCCACAGCTGACCTGCATGCACTGCATCACCCAGGCCCCCTTGGCTGCTCTGGCTCCTGGGTTTGGCCAATTCCAGCCTGGCTCCAGCTCTCACCAGGCTCCGAGAACACAATTCCCTTCAGGCCAAGGGGTGGATACAGCTTTCTGTTGTTGCTGATCTCTGGGGCTTTGGTTTCCCATGGTGGATCATATTTCTGTACATGGTCCCTCTGTTAAAATTCTCCTTGGGATCTCATCTGAGTGTGCTTTCTCTTTCCTGCTGGGAGACCAAAAAAGAACGTGACTGGACCCAGGAAGAGTCAATCTAGGAAGGCTTCCCGAAGGAGGGTGTCTCTTGCCCAGGGTTTTGGAGGAGAGACACAGTAGGTTGATAGAGATGTAGAATAGAAGGCTGCTATTCCCGTAAGGGAGACTGGAGTCAACAAATGCTTAGGAGTTAGAATCTGCATGGGCTCTTCATGGGGATGGCGAAAGTCCTCAGCAATAGGACATCTCTTCAGAGTCAGAAAGGGAGAGAACAATGATACTAAATAAAGAAAACAGTTGTCCTTTAGTTATTGTCTACTATGTGACAAGCATTCACCACTGTGTGACAGGTATAGTATCAGTATTTTACAGATGAGAAATGAAGGTTGAGAGTCAGTAACTTGCCCAAGGTCACAATACACAGTGGAGTTGAGATTCATAAGGACTGCTTGGTACCCAAGCAAGGCTGCCCAATGGTCCCAGGCTGCCTGGGGCTGAGGGCTTTCCTGGGATGCGGGACCCTCAGTGCTGATTTTGAGTTAATGGCAGGATCTATTGGGTAGCAGTGGAGAGTTAGTGAAAGTGGGCAAGAACAGCCATCCCTGTCATAAATAAAGTTAATTTTCTTACCTCAAAAGACCCACTAAAATTGATTGGTAAAAGAGGAAGCACCTGAGGGAGAAAGAAAGATGGAGAAGAAAAACTACTGATTCAAATCTTAGGGCAGCAGGGAGGTGGTACCATCAATCCAAACGGAAGACTCTCCAACAACATTTCTATTTGTCTTGAGAATGTGACATTGTTCTTCCCTCCGACAGACTTAACCTTTGCAATTCTTTTTTGGCTCCAACTAATAATAAAGGGAGGGTGCATTCTTTAAAATCACAGGGAACCATGGGCAGAAGGCCCAGGGGAGAAAAATGGTGGTGTCTGGATTCTGTGGGCTTTGAAGGAGAGGTAAGCCTCATGACAAAGCAGAGTACAGCTTTCAGGTCTCTGGAAATATGAACACTGCCATCCCATAAGCCTGCCATTAACTCAAAATCAGCAGGTGAGTGTGGGATGGATGGCATTGTCTTTGTGGCTCCAGGATCATCCCAGATCCAGCCAAGATGCCCCATCATAACAACAGCAATGAAACAATCGTATATGGGGCTCCTGTTACCTTTGCTCCAGGTGTGTCATAGGCATTATTTTAAATGCTCGGAAAAACTTCGGAGAAGGTGTTATTAATCCAATTTGCAAGATGAGGAAACCGAGGAAGAGAGAATTCAAGGAAGTTCTCCAGAGACCTCTAGTGTGACATGGGCCGGTATGGGCTCCACACTGACCTTCCTCTGGTGTCAGATGCTGAACCAGGCTCTAGCTGCCCAGCATCTGAGTGCCCAGGGCTCTGGTGATGGCTGGTCATGTTCAGTAAACATTCATGAGTCCTAGAGTATTCCACCGATGGGAGGATGGGCTCCTGGAGTTGCTAAAGAACTCGGGCAGGTTTTTCAGTTCCTCAGCACCCCCATGGTGCCTGCCTCACGTTCCTCTAGCTTCCGTGCATTTGCACATGCTGTGGCCCTGCTAGAATGGCCTTCCTTCGTGTGACCATCTGGATAGCCTCTACCCATCATTCAAGAATCAGCTCAAGCACTGCCTCCATGGATAAGGCTTTCCCACCTCCCTGCCCCCCAGTCTGGGTGAGGTCTGCCCTTCTGGGGTCTCTTCTTATCCCATTTGGACTGTGACCCCCAAAGCTGATTATTCAATAATCTTGTAGTGACTTTTCTGCCAACTCCTCCCCCCAACCCCAGACTGTGAGCTCCTTTAGGGGTGTGATGACGGTCTCTTTGATTGGTGCAAGGGGGATATTCAACACTGTTTGTTGAGTGAATAAGTGACAGAGGCCAGAGTATCCCAGGAGCTCTAGCTGGGGTGTGTTGATTTCCATTGCTTCTGGTAGCAGCTGGAAGGCCCTCCACAGCATATTCCGTTTGCTTTATGCTAGATTTCCCCACACAAGCTCCTGGGAATCATGCCTTGCGGACGTGCAGTGAGATGCTTTCTCTATTTTGGTGCAGTTTTTCACCAGTCTGTGCCAAGACTAGGTACTGTTCTCGTGTGCTCTTAATTCATGGTGGCGATTTTGGAAAGGAGGGATGGACGAGCCACCATAAAAATGTATGCAGGGGTGGCTGCCATCTCATTTTATCAGTCTCCTGAGATTTCATTCAAGAAACCTCTAAGGGCAGGCAGAACTTAGACTCAAGCTTAGCTACAGAAAGTAGTTTTCACAAGACGCTTCTCTGAGGAAGGATCCAAGCTCTATAAATACGTTGCATGCCAAATCTGAAGGGAAGAGTTGATTTACAGATTTCCGTTTAGCCCAAAGTGGACCATCTGCTTGTGTAGAGAGGACTTTACCCCTGGGTCCCTCCGACGCAGTTGGCACCTCTGGGGCAGGGTAGGAGGAGTCAGGAGGCTGGGCTCCTGACATGCTCTACCACTTACCAGCTGGGCGGTGCTGGGCACGAGCAGAATCCTCTGGCTTTGGCATCTCTCAGACGGTGATGGTGATAACGATGGCGATGGTAAACCTCTGCCAGCTTTTCTCGTAGATCTGCTATCTGGATTGAGTATGGCTCACGTATACTTCCAGATGCAAATGAACACATTCTCATTTTATGGTTAAAATCAAAGCTGAAGAATGACCTGGACAGACAAATCTGCTTCTAACTCTTCTGTTCTGCAACGTAAGTGAGGTCCAGGGAAACGCTTTCACAGAGCTCTCTGGAACACAGATATAACCTAATGCTGAGTCAGTCCATACTGACTCAAGTGAGATGAGTTCCAGGGCAGGACCAAACCCCAGGTGGCGCTGATGGGAACCACTGAATGCCTGTCGAGCTGCACTTCCTACTTCAATTACACAAATTACGTTAGGTGTTTGTTGGGCTTTGCATCTCAACCAGGAATATTCCCTTGTGAAAGTGCTACTTGAGTTCAACATGCTGGTGTCAGCAATGTAAATATGATCTGATTGATTAATGGCATTAATGACTGGTGATTAAGGCATAACCTGAAAGCTGGAAAAATCTCACAAACCTATAAACGGAAGGATTTCCTTGCATCTGATGGTTCTCCCTTGCCTGTGGACAGTAGCTGAGGGTCAGCTGCCCTCTGCAACATGGATTATAAAAGAAATAAAATGCGCATGTCAATATAGTATTTAGAATCCGTTTATTGCACTTTCTTCCACTGAAAAAACTCTGAGTTTTGTCAACCTGAAATTCATTCTTAATCTCTGATCTGAAGGTCATCTGTTGAGGAGAAACCCTCTCCCATGCTCGGTACAGGTGGTCTACTTCCTCAGGGTTCACTGTCTAGAAAATCCCGGGCTTCTCCTGCATTCAACCTTCTTTGATTATCGAAAACTTTCCTCTGCTGCCAACACTCAGGAACAATGTAATAAGTAACTTCCAATTAAAGTTTTCCAGATGTGGCAAAAATTGTAATGAATAAATAAGTAAAGACCACATAATGGAAGCCTATTAGCCAAGTGAATGTGCTCTTTTAAGTCAAGCCAAATTTCTATACCACTTTTGTATTATCTCCCATCAGAAGAGAACACGCAATTACCAATTTTATCTTATCTCGGGCTTATTATTAAAGAGTAGTCAGGAAACTTCATTCTCGAAGACATAATGTGATTTTTGATTAATAGGGGGATTCTTATGTGACAGGAATATTTCTCCTAGGCAGAGTCTGCCAGTGCCTTTCTGCCTGTAACTGGAAGCTACATCTCAGGTGGCACAACCATTCAACGATAGAAGCTATGTTTCTACGTGGGGATCAGATTCTTAAGATGAGAAGGGCAGGGAAGAAGTGGATGTTGGCTTTGCAGATACTGTTGTTTATTTAGCTGCTTCCAATCATAATATCAAAACCAACACTGATTCTTGTCCAAGGGTGAGAGGAGCAGCCCACAACTCGTGGCCTTCAGTCATTCCTTCCAGCCTCTGCAGGAAACCTGAGTGTTAAAGTTCTTCTACATCTGCCACTGTCTCTAGTGGGGTGGTCTAGGCACGTGCTGGGCACACAACAGGGATCTGTGAGTCGAATGACCCAAATGTCAGCACTGTCTCTCACCACCAACTGCACAGGAGAATGGTTTGAATTTGAATTCCAGCCCTTCCTGCCAGCTTTTCCTGGAAAGCTGCTGTAAGGAAGTCACCTGGGAACTTGCCCTTGGCTCTGAGTGGCCTGTGTTTATGCCAGTGACCTGGGGCGCAGTAGGTAGGGGACAAGAAGAGGGCTCTCCCAGTTGCCCTGCAGTCAGCACCCTCCTCTTTTCAGGACGTGGCAGGACCAGATGGTTTCCTTCGGAGCTGGCACTACTCCTGCCAGCTACGTGACACTGAGCAGGCATGCAAACCGGTCTGAGTCTCAGTTTCCTCAGCTGGAAACAGGGCTTCTACCTCCTTGGGGACTTACGAGGACTGAGGCAGTGCTTTAGCACATGAGTATCACCATGATGAAAATGAAGCTGTTGACCTAGCGGGTTGGGTTCCTTACACGGCTTAGTTCATGCGCTCCCTGTGGCTCTCCGTCCCTCCTTGAGGCTGCTCTGCTGGCCATGGTCACCTCCCATCCCCAGGGTAGGTATGGTCAATCGAGGGGACCATACCTTTGACAAGCTGCTGGGATGGGATGTAATTCTGTGGAGAAATTGTATTGTTTATCATTTGGAAGAATAACTCAAATGCCTAAAAGAGCACAAGCCCTTCCGCCAGAAGTTTTCCTCCTATAAGCTGATCATAAAGGAAATAACTGAGCAAGCTTACAGGGTACAAGAATATGAATATTCACTGGAACACTGATTTCAAGAGCAAAAAATTGGAATAAAGTAGTAAGGGAGGGCTGCTGGTTATATACTGTGGTGCATCTAAATAGTGGGGTCCTATGAAGCTGATTAAAGATGATATTGTAGAAGAATATCTAATATTGTAGAAAGATGGCTATGATTTGGTAAGTGGAAACTCAGGTTATAAAGCAAAATACACAGTATGATTCTACTTTTGAAAAAAAATAAAAAACAACCTTAGGGATATATACCAAAACAATAAGCATCAGTGTTTTAGGATAGTTGGTTCACGGGTTGTTTTATATTCCCTCTCTCTCTTTTGCTGATTTCTATGTTCTGATTTAAAAAAAATAATCAATAGAAATTACATGTGTAATTTTTTAAAAGTGAGAAAGTGTTATTTTGTTGAGTCTTTCTTTCAGATTGAACCTGTAGAACATCAAAGTCCCCAATGGCCGGCTGGGCTTGCTCTGGGCTGAGCGGGAGCCAGCATGGGAGGTGGGCTTTCAGGGGGCCTGAGGCCCTTTCAAATCCCCGCTCCCTCCTCATGCTGCCCCACCTCAGGACACTTTCCTGGAACAGAGCACCTCCCACAGGTGTTTTCAGTCTATGGCCCCTTGGTGAGACAGCAGGGCAGACAGGTCATCTGGTCGACCCAGTCATCCTTGTGGACAGGGATAATTCATGTCTGGGACAAGATATGATGGGAAGAGCAGACAGAAACTGTGAGAAGAGAGGTCTGGGAGGGGAGGTGGAGGAGGGCAAGGAGAGGCTTGGGGCCTGAGGGTGAGGTTCCAGGATGGCTGGCCTCTTTACAGCTTTGCTACACAGTGTGGTGCCTTCCAGAAACAGAAGATGCTGTGGGTCACAAACAGGAAGGTGTGGGCTGGGCTGGCCCTGCCCTGGGAGGCACCCTGCACCACCCACTGCAGATGGGGACTTGGAAGGAGGAGAGATAAATACAGCTGGCTCCAAGGGGCAGGGGTAATTGGCTTCTTCCTTTCTAAGGCAGAATGCTATAACTGGAAGACCGCAAACACGGCCTGTGAAAACCAAGCCAACAAAGAGGGGGCATTTTTGGTCCCCGGGTGCTGGGCCTTTTCATTAGCCCCTGGGGCTGTGGTTTGGTCAGGCCTGGCTCCCTTCATCCCTGCTGAACGTGGCATGGAACACTGCCCTGCCTCATGTTGCCTGTGGGGTAGAGCCTGAGCGCTTCGTAGTGACCTGACTCAGCCGACCTCCCTAGTCTTGCCTGCTCCCAGCACACAGCCTCCTCCACCTTCTTGGAATTTAGCCTGGTGCCTTCATAATGTTTTCTGCAAATGCATAGGCTTTAGTCTGTGCTGTTCCCTTGGCCTGGAAACCCTTCTCCTTTTGCACACGTTGAGCTCTTCTTCATCTTTCAAGTGCCTGTTGGAATTTTTGATCAGGAAGCCTACCCTGATTCACTTCACCCCACAGAAACCATCCCTATGTGTTTCTTAAACACCTAGATGTTCAGCGATGTGGAGGAAGAGATGAAGAAGTAAATGTGTTGAGGTCTTTTTCCTTTGAGATTCCAGGCTGTGTTTGGAACTCCAAATATAAACCTCAGCCCTACAAAGTACTTAACATTATATTATTTGGTTAATGATATTTTTACTTTATTTTAATATAGGTAATATATTCACATGGTTCAAAAATATAACGTAAGTAGAAGCTAATCAAATACAATATTCAGGGGAAAGTTGACATTTCAATCTATCCTCCAGACCTACCCCTCTCCCCAGCAGATAACCAGTGTTACCGATTTCTCCTGAATCCTTCCCGGCACGTGAAAGCACTCACACACACACACAAACACACACAAACACACACACACACACACACACACACACACACACACACACACGCAGAGTTCCCCAGTTCTTAAACAAATGCGTCATGCTATACGCCCTATGTTGCACTTTGCTTTTTTACCCAACAAAATAAATATTTTACGGATTGGTCAATATCAGGTCCTCAAGATAATTTTTGTCATGTTTTCTCATTTCTAAAATTCCTTTGAATCAGTCTATCCTGCTTCCTTCAACTCATCTTCCGTTGATGGGTATTTAGGTGGTTTCCAGTCTTTTGCTCTTATAAACTGTATGCAACTTTCTATGCAGTCATTTCCTGGAACTATTAATATACATGTGTGAATGAATTGTAGGATAAATTCCTAGAAGTGGAATTCCTGGGTCAAAAGCATACAGGTAAGTCCCCTATATACGAACCTTCAAGTTGCAAACTTTCAAAGATGTGGACATGCCTTCATATGTCCAATCACATAAGTTAGTTCACGTGTCTGGCATATATTGTCAGGTGTGTGCATCCTCTACAAGTGGTTGTGCTTTTGTGTACTTTACTGTACAGTACTGTATAGAGTACAGTAGTACAGTATCTTTATTTCAAGCCCAGGATGTCTGGAAGCAAGCGTAAAAGCAGCAGCGACGTAGCTGGTGCTGCTGAAGAACTGAAGAGGTTCATGACACAGGAAATAGCAAGGGGATTTTCTTTATTTGAGGAGGCACTGTTAGTTTTTGAGGTATAGGACCTGAATGTAGAACAGTACACGAAGTTTGCAGCAGCCGTTCAGAATGCGATCCAGTGCTACCCTGTCATCTATGCCGAGAAAAAAAGAGCTACTACCCAGACATCACTGGATCGTTTTTTCAAGAGGGTAGATAAAATTGAATCCAGCAAGGAACCAGAACCTGTGCCATTCACGTCAGGCGTGAGTGACATTGCAGCCTGCCCTCCATCTCCTATTGCTGAGGATCCTTCAGCTCTACCATCTCCCACCACCTCTCCCTCCTCCAGTCAGTAACTCTTCTTGCCTGTTCACTCGATGCCAGCCCCTGGGTGCCAGCTGTTGTACTGTACTACTGTACTTTTCAAGGTACTGTACTGTAAGATTAACAATGTTTTCTTTATTCTTTGTGTTTGTTTTCTATGTATTATTTGTGTGAAAAGTGTTATAAACCTATTACAGTATAGTACTATAGAGCTGATTGTGTTAGTTGGGTACCTAGGCTAACTTTGTTAGACTTACGAACAAATTGGACTTATGAACGTGCTCTCAGAACGGAACTCGTTCGTATGCAGGGGACTTACTGTATATTTTTAATTTAGATAGTTATTGCTGCATTGCCCTTCATGAGAGTTGTGATAAATTACACTCCCCATAGCAATATTTAATGTGGTCAATTAATGTCCATTGCTGACAACACTGCGAGCCACACAGAACGTGTCTGCTGGTCAGAGTTTCCCCAAAGGGTACCAGTTTGTAAACTCAGCTCCAATTTCTGCCAAAACTTGTAATGGACAAGAGGTGCTGGTCTCAGCATCCCCACCTTTAGGCAACCACCCGGTCCACTCCTGGTGTTACTCTCCAGATGGCTGGTCTTGACCGCAGAGATGATTGGTTGAGGGCTGACACATGAGTCAAGCTGGACCAATTGGAGACCTTCCTGGGATTCCTACCGGAACCCAGCTAGGTCAATCACCCTTGCTCTACTGGGATCACAAGCCATAGGGACAAGGTGGGTATGGGGTCTCCAGGGGCCAGTTAGGTACTACATGCAGAAAGTCTCTCTGCAAAGGACCGTAAGCCAAGGGCAACAGAGAGAAAGACTGAGGCCTGGTCATGCCCTTAGAGCCCCTGGATCCAGCACTGCCTGAAATTAACCACTCTGGACTTCCAGGTTACGTGACCTAATATGATTTTTGGGCCTTAATTTATGTCACTTGCAACTGAAAGAATTTTAATAGAGTGTTTTACATGTATGATTTCATTTAATTCTAATAGCAGCCTTATAAGACAGAATTTTTTTTTTTCCATTTTAGAGATGAAGGCATTGACCTTCAATGAATCTAAGAAATTTTCCAAAACTCACAAAACAACAAATAATGGAACTGGACTCTAATTCAGGTTGTCTAACTCCAACACCTATGATTTAAAATGTTTTCTGCACCGCTTCCAATAGTACCAACTTGTTTGGTCTAATGCATTCTTTTTGCTCCCTTCACTTTCTGACTTCTGTCCTTGCCCATAGAGCTAAGCCATGCATTTGGAACTGCATCAAGGTACAGGTTCAAGAAGCCTGCCCACCAGGGGTTCATACCCGTTTATGGGAAGCCAGCTGGCAAGATGTGGCAGGAGAGGATGTCATACAGCTTCCCTTCGAGGGAGCGGCAGATGGAGATGTAACCAGAGAAGGTGGTAGGTGTGGGGCTGTTGATGAGCCTGTCCTGTTAGTGGTCAATGCTGGGCCCAAGCCCTCCTCCTGTTACCAGAGAACAGTCACTCTGAAACACAGAGCATGCCATGCCAACATACTGGGTTGGCCAAAAATTTCGTTCATAACGTCTTCTGGCAAAACTCGAGTGAACTTTTCGGCCAGCCCAATACTTTCCGTGTGCAGGCTCTGCAGCAGTCAAAAAAGAAAGAGAGGTGGACAGGCCTCTGTCCCACCTCCTGCCCGTGTAGTGTGTTAATAGAAAATTCGAGGTACAGTAAGGCCAACAGGAACTGGAGATGATTGCCATTGAACAGATTGTTTGTAACTCATAGGTTCCAGGAGAAAGGGACATGCCACATGGGGAAGCACCAGGGTCAGTCAGGAGTCAGAGGGACAAAGGGGAAGATGTGAGTGAGATTGTGATTTGCATGGGAAGGAACGGCTGAGGAAGGGTCAGCAGGCTTTGATTGGCTAGTTTGAATAAGCTCAGTGGGCTCTGGGGCCCAGGGGCTGTCCCGAGTTGCCTGATACCTGGCCCTGAGGTATTAGGGTAGGTGGGGAGCGACCCCAAGTGTGAGAGCCCAATAAAGGAGGTGGTGGGGTGTGCGCTCTGGGCTGGTTGGTTCCTATTTGAAAAGTGCCTTAATGATAGTAAAAAGTCTTTTACTATCATTAAGAAGTAGCTCACCCTGGAAGGAGGTGGGGAGGCTGTCTCTCCAAAGTCAGCAAGGACCCAGATGTCATCAGATACAGAAAATAAAAGCCGTGGTCAGTGCATGATGTGACTAGGGATTGGTGCTCCGGATGGGGGCTTGGTCAGCTAACCAACAGTGTCCACACTAGTGTGTACTGTTTTGGTCCAACGATGCTACTTTCCTTTTCAAAGAAAATAATTGGGCAAATAAACAGAGATATGTGTACAAGAACTTTTATCAACGTGATGTTTATAATAAAAAGGAAAAAAGACTCTTAATGTACATCAATTAGCATACGGCTAACTAGTTCATCATTTATACTGTACAATGTATCATCACACAGTCATTGAGAATATTGATGTAAAGGCATATTTGTTGATATAAACACATGGTCACAATATGATACTGAGTGAAAAAAAGTTATAATCAATAAGTATGTGTGACTCTACTTTTGTTAAAAATATATGCCACCCAATGTTTACTTATATTTGCAGTGTATTTCTATTTTTTTGAAAAAAGATTGGAAGGAAATGTATCAAATTATTAACAACAGCTCTCTCTATAGAATAGGATTGTTGGTGGTCGAAACACATCTTTTTCTTTTTTTAAATCTGTATTATCTATGTTGTATTATATAATGGATTTTTATTACATTTGTAATTAGTAATATAAGTTTAGTAATAAAGAAACAACGTGTAGTCACTCTGCCTCTGCTGCCATGGAGAGAGTATTCCTTGGGTTATAAAACATTCACTTGCATGAATTTCATCCCATGAAAATAGTTGCATGTGGGGAAGAAATGACAGCTGCGCGAATACACACATTTCCCCTGTTTGTCTCTGGGACAATGTGGATTCTCAAAGCACCTACTCATGTTCCATAGCATAGCCTGTGTTTGATCCTTCTATCATGTTCTGGTAATGATTGGAAAACCACCATCCGAACCAAGGCTGCCAGTTTGTTTGATGTTCACAGAAGGAAAAGCATAGAGAATCCAGGGCAAACTTTGTGGTTCCTTAGACTTAGAGTAAAAGTGAGTGGTGAGGCTGCCAGCGCTGGTAAATATTGATAAAAATGTATCCTGAAGCATTTCTATTCATTTGAACTACATGAAATTGTCAATATTCTACCAACTTTGACCTACAAAACGATGATTTCTATAAGCTAGGCAAGGCTTCTCTGAACTAGATGATGACGTAAATCAGACAACATCTGTTTGGGGCTTTTGCAAAATATTTTGTTTGAAGAAGGCTCTGAGGCTCAAAAACTACATGAAAAATCATGGAATAGGAGATCTCTATGGTCCTCTTTAAGTTGAAAATATTGTCCTTTCCTTCCCCACTCCTCCTGACTCACACTCCCTGGTGGCCCATCCACCACTGATATCCATCCAGAAGATGGTCTGCAGGTCCCACCTGCAGATGAGGGTCCTCCCACCTGCTCAGTGCCCGGAGCTCAACAACCAGTTCCCTGACTTTAACTTTAACCCTTGCCTCAGACTCCTCAGAATCTACATTCTCCTGGACATCTGGACCAAACCATCTCTTTTTATAAACTATGATTGGGTCACAACTTTGGCCTAAAGTATGTCAAATGAAGCTGTGATAGACTCTGTTCAAATATGACCCCATGGAAAGCTAACCCCATTTTATTCAATGGTTACCTGACTGCTCCCAGGGAGGGCAGATACAGACAGATTCATGGTGGTGGAGTCTCTCTAAGGACTGCGGCTCAGTCACGGGCCAGCTGGGGCTAAATGTACCATGCCAGTGATGGCCTCAGAGGCTGGGGATTGGAGGGAGCTCTATACAAGCTGGGAAGACTTAGCAATCATCATCGTCATCGTCATTGTCGTCATCGTCATGACCATGATCGAAACTTCTTGGAGGAGGGAAATCTGGGGCTGTATATCTATATCTTAAAAGAGGAAATTGAACACACTTGGGTCTGAGCAAGATGTAAGGAGGGACTGGAGGAAAGGCCCCCAGGTGGAAGCTGTGCAATGATGCATCATCAACTGAACAATGTGTTGGTTTCTAGAGGAGTTTCCATAGTAACCAAGTCCAAAGGCTGTGGAAGCAGCACCTGTCACCAGCCTCAACATGAAGAACCTGGAAAAGGGAGATAGTGAGGGAACACAGAGGTCAGGATGACCTAGTGACCAAGATAGGTCGAGACAGAGGGGCAACGAAGAAGAGACAGAGTCTCAAAGAGAGTGAAGATTGTTAGGAGGAGAGGAAAGGGGTGATGCCAGGTAGGAGTGGGGATTGAGACTGGGGGAGAGGGACCTCCATGCTATGGAGTTCCCAAGGTGCCTGCAGAGGCAGGTGACTCCCTCACTCCGACGTTTTGCAGGACACACCCTGGCAGATCTTGCCTCCCCTCGGAAAGCTCTGTGGGAAAAGCTGTGCTGTGATTAAGATCTTTTAATTAAGGAAGCCGTTTGCACAGGATGCAACAAGAGGCGGATGGAGAGTTTGCACAAATTGGATTTTTTTTCAGTTAACTAGAAAAATAATAAGAGGGACTCCTCTTTGTATAAATCAGGGGGCTATGTCATTTTGAAGGGAGCCATGTAGCTACCTGCGAATGAATTCATCCGCTCCTTCATTCACCCCCAGTACACATCTAATATCACTACTACTATAAATACCGCAAAATAAGCATGTACTGAATGCTTACTCTGTGTCAGGCACTGTGCTAACTGCATTGCATCAACTATGTCTTTCATTCCACTCAAGAAACCCACGAAGCACATGCTGTTACTCTCCCTTTTCTGCAGGTGAGAAAACTGCAGGCCTGTTGGATAGAAGATGGGGAAGCTAATCATGAGAGGGGAGGCAGGACAGGGGGTCATTTTGAGCTCCAATTCTTTTTCTTTTTATTGCTTCTTTCTCGTTCCCTTTCCTGTTTGAAGGCTCCTGGCCATTTCCTTTCTGACTGCGCACATCTGCGTGAAGCTCCTGCTTCTGTTGCCTCCGTTGTCCCCAGGGACATGGTGCAGCATGTACTGAGGCTGTGTGGTGGCTGACTTCTACGTCCTGGACCCAGGCAGGTGCGAAGGCGCTCATGTCAGTCACCCCGTCTGTTGCTTCCTTCAGTGTCCGTGCAGTCCTGAATTTGAACAGTCCCTGGGCTCTGGGGCTGACCCTGCGTCAAAGCTCTTGCCTCACCTGCGGTACTCCTGGTGCTGGCTTCATCCTCAGGTCTGAATTGTTTTCTTGGTTTTGGATGGTACACTGAGTGGCCTTGTTTCTTGTCTTAAGTCACCTAGTAACATCCAAGATTGACAGAAGGAACAGCTCCTGAGCTCCATAATCTTTGGCTGGGTGCCCACCTGCCTGGCTCTACCCCCAGAGTCAGTTTCCTGACCTCTGTTCCTCTACAGTCTATTGAGAACGTCAGGTCCTAGCACCAAACCCCATTCCATGTTTCCTATGCGTAGTCCAGCATCCCTTTCTTTGGGGGAACCCTCCTTCTCCTGTTCCACAGTATTCATGCCACTCTGCCCCAGTGGCCCAGGCTGGCCAGAGGACTCCACCTTCTCGGCCCCAGTGATTGGTTCCCGAAGGGCGTGTGACCCAAGCTGGATCAGTCAGAGTCACCAGAGCTTTCCTGACAGTCCTCGCAGGAATGAAGGATGTGTTCCTTCCCTTTAGGACCATGAGATCCTGCAGCCACGCAGAGAGGCTTTCTGAGAGTGAAGTGAGGCCAGCCAAGCGGCTCTGAGAGAGGCCGTGACCCAGAGACAGCCATTAGATCCCTAAATCCCTCTGTGCCTGAAGGGAGTATGTCCCTTGCACTTTCCGGCTTTGTGAGCCCTACATTCTGTTTTGTTTCTCTTAAATGAGTCTGAATTTAGATTTTGACGCTTGCAACTGAAAGAGTCCCGGGTATCACACTGTTTTTCTGTGAGATGGTCTTTATTTCTTAGACCCAAAACCCAGTTTTGGCAGAAGACAGCAGAACGGGCATGGCACGAGTCTTGTAATTTGCCGTGGTGTCTCCTTGTGGCTTTTGTTTGCTTTTTGTTTAAAATGTTTTCATTTTGCTTTTACACCTGAATGGTAGGTTGGCTCTATGCAATTTTTTTTTTTTACTTTTTCTTAAGTAAAATTTCAAACATATATAAAAATAGAATAACATCTCAGCTTCCTGGAAGCCAATTCAGAACGGGAAATGTGACGGCTCTCTTAGTCTTATAGTCAGGAAGAGTAGGTGTCGGTAAGGAGTGTCAACAATTTTTACTTTCTTAGCATTAAATTTTGTAAGGTCTTTCTCACAGAACATTTTATGGGATGGATCCCAAATGATGAAATGGGCAATTTCCTCAGTAGCCGTTATTTTACAAATAAAATATAATTGCTGAGCCTCTTCATTCTGGATTACAGCTTAGGACACTTAAAAACATAGATTAACATCATAAACTCTTGTGTCCCTCGGTATTTTAAAGATTTCTATTAGCATGGAATTCTTTTTTTTTTTTTTTTTTGCGGTATGCGGGCCTCTCACTGCTGTGGCCCCTCCTGTCGTGGAGCACAGGCTCAGCGGCCATGGCTCACGGGCCCCAGCCGCTCTGCGGCATGTGGGCATGTGGGATCTTCCCGGACCGGGGCACGAACCCGTGTCCCCTGCATCGGCAGGCGGACTCTCAACCACTGTGCCACCAGGGAAGCCCAGCATGGAATTCTTAATTTCATTTGAGAGACAGTTCTCGAGCTCCTGTTACATGACAGGAGCTGGAGACACAGCAGTGACAAGACCCAGGGTTTCCTCTGCAGGTGATTGTATTCTGGTGGGGAAGATGGACGTAAGCAAGTTTACAAATGCGCACAGAGGCCATTTCAGAGAACAATAAATGGTGGGAAGAAGAGAAGTCAGAGCCCTAAGTGGATAGTGAGGGAAAGCTCCTCTGTGGAGAAGGCATCTGAACAGAGTCCTGAATGATAAGAGGGCATCCTGGCATGTGATGACCTGGTAGGAGACTTCCTGGCAGTCTCAGCAGTGTGTGCAAAATCTCTGATGTGCAAGAAGGCATATGAGTGGAGCAGAGTGGTAAGGGGTCGGCCTAAGTTAAAGGATGCACAAGGTGGAAACCAACCTGGAGTCAGTACTAAGATCTCAGGCCAGGGCTGCACGTCTGGTGATATAGGTTGTGCACTGCGTAATTCTAGGGCGAGCCATTCACGCACAGCAGGGTTTGGCAAACTTTCTGTCAAGGGCCAGATTGTAAGTATTTTAGGTTTTGTGGGCCAGATGGTCTCTGTCACAACTACTCAGTTCTGCCATTGTCACACCAAAGCAACCGCAGACAATATGTAAATGAATGGGCATGGTGATGTTCCAACAAAACTTTATGGACACTGAATTTGAATTTCAAAATTAAAATTAAAACAATTAAGATGAATCATCTTTTGATATTTTCTCAACCCTTGAAAACTGTAAAACCCATTCTAGCTTGCGGGCTGTATAACAGGCAGCAGGCTGGATGGAGTCCACAGGCTGCGGGTTGGCTGACCCTGACATAAACCGTGTAGTGGCCTGGTCATCTGAATGTCCCTGTGTCCCTTCTTCACTGTCTCTGCTCACACGTGACTCCTACCTGGAGGGTCTACTCTCTTCCATGGCCTCCATTCACTGGGCAACAGGTGCAAGCTAGGCGTGGAAGTTATAAAGATGATTAAGACGTGTTCCTTGCTGGAAGGAAGCTCCCAAATGGTTCATCCCTCCAGGGTCAGGCCAAGCCCCTCCTGACAGTGAAGATCCCCAGGTCCCCCTACCCAATAGCACATCCTCCCTGCCCTGAGCTCCTGGAATCTTTCCTGTCTGCTTGGCGTTTATTCCCACAATAGTTCTTGCTTAAGCTCTTTTGCTGGTCTTGAGTGCATGCCTTGCTTCCCACCTGGAGCCCAGTCCTTTCGGAGCAGACCTCCATCTTGGGGCCCCTAGCTGAGTGTGCTGCTGTTTCATGCCATTTGAATTGATGTTGAAAGAGCCCGATCTTATCAGGAAGAGTTGACCTCAAGTGATGGGTGGGGTTTAAGAAGGAAGAGAGAGGGTGGAGAGTTGGGGTGTGCACAGGTGCTCAGACTGGATTTAACTGGGATTAATTACTGCTAATTCTACTGTCTCATTTGTCTGCATTAGGCTGCCCCATAAATGGCTTTTTGTAATCTTTTAATGATGAAAGGATGCTGTTTATAGAAACAAGTACTCAGCTACTCTGCTATAATTGCTGTCTCCTTCCAGGCTACACTCTGTAGTCACCTCTCAACGATCTCTGTAGGCTTCAATGCCTTGGCGATTTCTCAGTCTTGGCCTTGTCCGCTTCTCATTCAGTAGTTACTGTTTGACCTAAGAAAAAATAAAAATAACTACCTTAGTCTAAGCCATCGTCATCTCTTTCTTGGATTATTGCAGTAGCTTGCTAATTGGTATCCTTGCTTTTGCCCAAAATATACTCTCAACTATGAAATCACTCTGATCCCTAAACATATGTCAGCTCAAGTAACACATCCATTCACCTCACCAATGACCTCCTCTCCCAACTGGAAAAAAAGTCCATGTTCTTGTAATGACTCAAAAGATCCCATGGGAGGGATTCTTAAACTTTGTTATGCCCTGGAACCCTCTGGAAGCATAGTGGAGCCTACAGATCCCTTCTTGGGATGTTTTTAAATGCATAAAATAAAATAAACAGGACTTCAAATGAAACCAGCTGTCATAGTCTTCTTGGGCTGCTATAACAACATACCCTAGGCTGGGTGGCTTAAACAACAGAAATGTATTTCTCACAGTTCGGGAGGGTGGAAGTCTGAGATCAGGATGGTCAGGCCCTCTTCCAGGGTTTCAGATGGCCTCCTTCTTGCTGTGTCCTCACATAGCCTTTCCTTGGAAATCTCTCTCTTCCTCTTCTGCTAAGGGTACTGATTTCATCATGAGGGTCCCATCCTCATGACCTAATTAGCTCCCAAGGGGCCCCCCTATCTCCAAATACTGTCACACTGGGGCTTAGGGCTTTAATATAGGAATTTTAGGAGGACATAACCTTTAGTCCATAACATCAATTGTAGTGGAACAGAGGTATCAAACTATTAAATAGCAAAATCGGAGATAGTGATATATGCACTTCATTATTAATGCAGTATATAATAAAAATACTTTAAAAAATATCAAAAAGTTAATTTTTGAAAGACACATTAGGGTGAAGGTTATAGTGGCCTAACTTGAATAAGAACCTTCAACCCTTGTTGGTCTCTGGCAAGACAACCATACATGTCCTGTTAGATGTGAAGATGCAGCTGTGATTCTTTTCCCAGCCCAGTTCGTGGACACACTGAGTGCTCTCTGTGGACCCTGCCCAATATGATCTAACCCTCTGCTTTTAGCCTCTCAGACCTCGTCCCTCACCTACTCGCCCCTCTCTCACTCTTCTCTAGCACACTGGCCTCGTTGCTGTTTCTTCAACACTTCAGGCACATTTCTGCCCCAGGACCTTTGAATCTGCTGTTGTCTCTACCTGGACTGCTCTTCTTGCCAATATCCTTACGGTTCACTCCTTTGCTTCTTCCAGAGTTTTCCTTAAATACCATCTTCTCATGAGTCCTTGTTTGAATATACCCCACCAAGCCTAGGCTCGCCACCCCCCTTCCTTACTGCATTTTTTTGTATTGCCAGCTAACCTACCCTATCTTCCCCCTGTCTATTACCTCTATTCTCTGTGTCCCTCAACTAGAATGTAAAATCCACATAGGTGGATATTTATCAGTTTTGTTCACTGTTGTACCCCCCAAGAGCCTAAAACACTGCTGGGTACAGAGTGGGCTCTCAATAAATATTTATTGATTGTATGCACAAACTAACACTATTGGCCTGAGCAAAACATAACCAAAGCGGTAAGTCTGTCGTCTAACTTCCTACCAAATTTTGGTGTCCTGAACTTATTTTCTCATCAGTCTTCACTACTACGTTGGAAATGGGCTCCTAAGTGCCAATAAAACCTCCTTAAAGAATCCAGTGCTTTTGGGAGAAACGTCCAGTTAAAGGTAACATCAGATTATTGAGATGATGTATGGGGGCAGGAGCGGTGAAGTGGCCAATCCTGGGTCACCGTCCAGCTGTGTGACCCTGGGTGGGAATCTCACCTCTCTGAACCTCACTTCCTCATCTGTCAGAGAAGAAAGACTGTCTCTATGGATCCCCAAGGGCTGCTCTGAGCTTTAAATGAGATAATTCATGAACAAGGCAAAAGCAGCTTCAAGAAATAAATGATAGCTGTTGGCTGCACTTGTAATAAGTAGAGAAGAAGAAAGCAAAGGGTTCCAGGAAGTCTGCTGCTCTGCAGGAGACATTTGATGTCCCGGGGAAAAGCCAAAGTCTTGCTGAAGAGAACGTACTGTGCTGGAGTCACCCTCCCAGCCTCCCTCAAGTTCTGCTGTAGCCTTTCTGCACGGCCTGCCCCAGCTCTGGCCGCATTTGGATGCCTCTGGCTTTGAGAAAAGGCCTGTAAATCAGAGCTGAAGGGACGGGATGGAGAAACTCAGGCCAGGCCAGTATTCAAAAGACAGCAGGAAATGAATACATTATTGGAACACATGGCAAAGGGGACTTGAAATGTCTGGAGGGTGAGTCATCAGGTACGCTGAGCTCAGAGCAGCCGCTGGCTCACAGACCGACTGTGATTATTGGTAGACCAAGCTGTGAATAATACGGCGCACGCTCCAGCCAATGGGACCCGTCTTCAGATTAGCTTCTGTTTCAAATTATCTGTTGCCTACCTCCTGTTTGTTAATGCAGATAATTGGAAGTTGAATGACTGTAAGTACATTATGTGCTAGTTTATTCATCCGTTCACCAGCTTTATTAATCTCCAACTATATGCAAAGTACTGAGTTAGACACTGGGGGCATACAAAATGAACAATATTTGAAAATGATATAGAATTTTAAAGTTCACAAAAATAGTCTCATGTTGTCTTCAGAACATAAAGGAGGTAGAAACTCACTTATTTTAGTGATTGATTTGTTGAATGATTGTTGACTCATTACATCATGCAATAAATACTTCCTGGGCGTCTACCATATGCCGCTAGACGTGGGAGTGGGTAATAAACACAACAAAGACCTGTCGACATTGGACTTGCACTCTACAGGAGAGACGAACATAAAAAAATAAGCAAATAAACATGTAGGATAGCGTCAGGAAGTGATAGCGCCAGGAAGGACGGAATCAGGCTGGGATGGTTGAGATAGAAGTGTTGGTAGAAAGAAGGTGACTCTGAGCACAGAGACCTGAACAGGGTGAGAGAATCAGCCAGGCACTTGTGTCGGGAGGAGCCGTGCTTCTGGACTCCTCTCTGGAAACTGAACCACAGAAAAATGAAGTGACTTTCCCAGGACTATACAAGCTGATAGTGGCTGATCTGGGGAACTGCTCTGGCCTCAAGAATGTAACCTGTTCCACCTGGTTTAAAATACTGCTCTTGCCTTCAAGGAAACCTGCAGTCCAGTAGTCAGATGCAGCCTAGAGTCCCCTAATTATTCAGTAAAGAGCATGTGATGAATTCTACCGCAAAGTACATAGGTACACACACCTTAGGTAAATTCTGGCTGCTGCCCAAAGCAGTGACAGGGGAGGTAGTGAAATCGTGAATTAAGACCCTGTTGTTTACAGTTCTTTTCTTAAGATCAGTGGTTTATATCTACTCTTTCATCCTGGAGATTAGCATATGAAGGTGTTTGCTGAGTTTCATACCTTGAGGTGAGCTAATGCAAAACTCAGTAAAAGAAAATGTCTGTCATCTGCAAGTCCTCTTTTATATAAAGGCAGTAACAGTTTTCAGTCACAATTCTCTTCAGAAATAGAACTGTAAACTTTCATCTCTTACAAGAATTTGCTGCTCTTTCTGTCTTGCTAGCACGAGATGGAAATACATATTGAAGACCCGGCTTCTGAGGGAGAGGGACGTTTAGACGTGCTTCTCTCCCTCACTCCCAGTGCCCGGGTAAGGGAACTCACCTGCCAGTTGCCAAAAGAAGGGCCGGGACCCTAAGGACAAAAAGAAGGGACCAAAAATCATTTTTGCTTTTCTTTGTGCTTTTGAAAAGTTTATCTGATACTTGAGTGTTCAGGGGTTTTTTTGTCACCTCTTAAATGTCATTTTTTTCTTCCTCTATGTTTAAAAGTGATGCATATTTATAATAGGGAGTTAGAAAAACACAGAAAAGTAAAAAGAATACAAATCTCACCCATAATCTCAAGACCCAGAGAAAACAACAAAATCATGGATTTTTTTCCTGATCCTTTTTGTACTGGGTATATATATATATATATATATATATATAGAGAGAGAGAGAGAGAGAGAGAGAGAGAGAGAGAGTTATTAATTATTGATATCTGATTATATTTATTATTGAGTTTCTTGTGTCTTAATTAGCAATATTATATTACATATATATTTATTCATATCACTGAAAACTCTTTATAAGCATCATAGAGAGTTTTTAAAGTTCTTCTCTCTATTTTGAAAATATTACATGTTTATTGTGGAAACTTAGGAATACACAAAAACATTTATTTTGTGTGCCAAAGGACACTAGCAACAAAGTGAAAAGGCAGCCCACAGAATGGGAGAAAATATTTGCAAGTCAACTATCTGGGATTGATACCTAGAATACATTAAAGAATTTCTGCAATTCAACAACAATAATAATATAAAAAACCCAATTAAAAAATAGGCAAAGAACTTGAATAGGTATTTCTCCAAAGAAGATACACAAGTGGCCAAGAAGCACATGAAAAGATGTTCAGTGTCACTAATCATTAGGGAAATGCAAATCAAAACAACAATGAGATCCTACTTCACAGCTATTAGTGTGACTATTATCAAAAAAAAAAAAAAAAGGGAGAAAATTACGAGTGTTGGAGAGGATGGGGAGAAATTGGAATATTTTTGCATTGCTATTGGGAATGTAAAATATTGCAGCTGCTATGGAAAGCAGTATGCTGGTTTCTCAAAAAAATTAAACATATAATTACCATACGATACGGCAATTCCACTTCTGGGACTATACCTAAAAGAAGCGAAGGCAGACACTTGCACAGATATTTGGTACACGCCTGTTCATAGCAGCATTACTTACAAGAGCCAAAAGGTGGAAAGGATGCAAGTAGCCATCGATGGATGAATGGATAAACAAAATGTGGTATGAACTGTTAAAAGATACACCGAGGCATATTAAAATTTTTGAGATTATTTGAGCAAAAGTCGATTCAGATCAAGCAGCACCAAACTTTAAGTGGTTAGGAGTGCTCTACCAGCAGCAGCTAGGGGAAATGCTTTTATAGAGAAAAGGAGGAAGCAAAGCAAAGAAATTATTGATTGGCTATAGCTTAAAGCCTAGTTGACTGTTTGTGACTGACTGTCCTTAGGTTTCAATTTCAAAACCTTGAGGTGTTTATGGGCTCAGATTTTGGTTTGCTTATGTAGGCTACCATGGATTAGGGCCGCTTCAGTCTAATGGCCCTTTGTTTAATTAATTTAACAATACATACAACGGAATACTATTCAGCCTTAAAAATGAGTGCAATTTTGGCTGCTAAAGATAAATGATTCTGACAGTTGCTAAAATGGTAAAAAGTACTTTTTCAAGATTGTTGCCGTTGGTGTCAAGACTATCACAATGGGGGAGAGAGAGAGGGCTCAACTCCAGATATGACAAAGTCAGCTGGGGATTTACAACCAACAAGCAGGGTGAGGGGGTCAGTGGATAGGAAATTCCTAAGAGGAGATGTTAAGGTTAGGGGGCTTGTTGCTAAACTGACTTAACAGAATTCTTGCAAAAACTGGATGATGCAGGACCAGCAAGGATAGGGACCAAGGTAAAGGTCCTAGTTGAGAAGAGGGTTCAGAAGAACACTTGAAGACAGAGGTAGTGAAAGTGTGAAATAAGCCAGACAGAAAAGAACAGATATTGTATGAGTCCACTTAGATGAGGATCTTAGAACAGTCACATTCATAGAGACAGAAATAGAGTGATGGTTGCCAGGGGCTGTGGGGGGGAGTGGGAAAGAGGAGTTACTATTTACTGAGTACAGAGTTAGCTTCAGTTTGGGAAGATAAAAGAGTTCTGGAAAAGAATGGTAGAAACGGCTACACAACAATGTGAATTGTATTTCATGCCAAAGTAAACTTAAAAATGATTCAAATGGTAAATTTTATGTTTTGTATATTTTACTATAATTAAAAAATCAGTACCAGGGACTTTACTGGTTGTCCAGTGGTTAAGAATCCACCTTCCAATGCTAAGGATCGATCCCTGGTCGGGGAACTAAGATCCCACATGCCGCGGGGCAACTAAGACCGCACGCCACAACTACTGAGCCTGCACGCTCTGGAGCCCACACACCACAACTAGAGAGAAGCCTGCACACTGCAACTAGAGAAGCCTGCATGCCACAACGAAGAGCCCGCGTGCTGCAACAAAAGATCCTGCATGCTGCAACTAAGACCCGATCCAGCCAAATAAATAAATATTAAAAAATGATCAGTACCAATAAAAATCACCTGTCTTTCTACTACTCAGAGATAATATCTATTAACATTGTGGTATATTCCCTTCTCATCCTATTTATATCAATTTATACGCTAGCTATTCGTACAGATAGGTGTGTGTATATATATATATATATATATATATATATATATATATTATATGTTTAATATTACATAGTCAAACTCATACTAAATATATGATTTTACATATTTAAAAAACATCACTTTAACCATTTACTGGCCAAAAGAGTCTTTTTAAACGTCATTTAAAATCATTGACTTGACTATATGACTTGACTATAAAAGTTTTCACCTATAATCTATTTCTTGAAATTTATGTTATTTCTACTTTTTCACTATTATACATAATTCTGCAATGAACATCTTCACGTATGAGGCTTCTCCCCTTGCATTTCAGATTAGTTCCTTAATTTGTCTTTCTAAACTAAAGTCAGAAGGTGACTTTAGTTTGTCATCTTCTGACTTTAAAATCTGATTTGAAATCAAATTTTAAAATCCTTGAGTCAAATTATTAAGGTGTACCCCTTCCTTCCTTCCTTCCTCCCTCCCTCCCTCCCTTCCTTCCTTCCTTCTTTCCTTTTCTCTTCTCTTCTTTTTTCTACCTATTTCTTTGGGGGATTGCGGCAGGCAGAATTCTAAACAGGTCCCAAGATTCCTGACCCGTGGCATACACACAACTTCTCTCAGTTATTCAACCAAACACTAATCTAGATCCTGCTATGAAGAGATTTTGCAAATGTAATTAAGATCCCACATCAGTTGACCTTAAAATATGGAGATAACCTGGGTGGGCATGACCTAATCAGATGACCCTTTAAATCTGGGTCCAGAGGTCAGAAACAGAAGGGTTTGAGATTCAGAGCGTGGAGGGTTAGACCCAGGTGAAGTGTTCCATTGCTAGAAGAGGGAGGGGATGTGTGGCAGAGAAAGTGCAGGGTGGTAGGTGGCTTCTGGAGCTAAGAATTGCCCCCAGCTGACAGCCAGCAAGGAAGTGCAGATGGCAGACTCACAACTGCAGGGAACGGAGCTCTGCCGATGACCTGAATGAGGTTGGAAATTCTTCCAGAGCCTCAGATGAGAACTCATTCCACAGACACCTTGATTTCAGCCTTGTGATAGACCCTGCAGAGGGTGCAGCCAGGCTGTGCCCAATCTGATCCATGGAGCTGTCCGTTAATAAATGGGCAATATTTTAAGCCAACAAATTTGTGGTAATTTGTTATGGATAATAAAAAACCAATACAGGGATGTACTTGTGTTTGTAAGGTATGTGGCCGTGTACGTGTGTTGTGTGAGTGTGTGTGCGTGTATGGCGGGGCAGGGGGACGCACAGCTAGTTTGTTGAGTCTTAGGTTTCACATGGTCTACTATGATTTTATGGGTTGGTTATCTCTCTGCTGAGGTTTTTACAGGGACACTTTACATATATTTGCTTGTTTAATACCTCTGTTAGATATATGATTAGGCTCATTTTACAGATGAGGAAACTGAGGCACAGAGAGGTTAAATGAATTTGCCGTGGTAACACAGCTAGTAAGTGTCAGAGATGATCTTGGAACCCAGACCTGAGTATGCTAACACCCTCCCCTTTCTGTACCACGTGGCTGTCAGCAATTTTGGGTAACTTCATTGTTGAATAACTTGGGTAATGGATTTCACTTATAAATCCAAAGAGGCCAGAGAGGAAGTCTGTAAATCAAGAAAGGAGGGAAAAATGAGGAGTCTAAATACAGTACGTCCCCTACATATGACTGAGTCCCGTTCTGAGAGCACATTCGTAAGTCCAACAAAGTTAGCTTAGGTACCCAAGTAACACAATCAGCTATATAGTACTGTACTGTAATAGGTTTATAATACTTTTCACACAAAGAATACATAAAAAACAAAGAATAAAGAAAACATTTTCAATCTTACAGTACAGTACCTTGAAAAGTGCAGTAGTAAAGTACAACAGCTGGCATCCAGGGGCTGGCATCGTGTGAACAGGCAAGAAGAGTTACTGACTGGAGGAGGGAGAGGAGGTGGGAGATGGTAGAGCTGAAGGGTCGTCACCAATAGGAGATGGAGGGCAAGCGGCAACGTCACTCACGCCTGACGCGGATGGCACAGGTTCTGGGCTTGAAATAAAGATACTGTACTACTGTACTCTATACAGTACTGTACAGTAAAGTACACAAAAGCACAACCACTTGTATAGGATGCACGCACGTGACAATGTACACCAGACATGTGAACTAACTTAAGTGACTGGGCATGTGAATTCACGCTCGCCTCTTTGAACGTTCACAACCTGAAGGTTCATACGTAGGGGACTTACCGTACTAGCTTCTTTCAAGGCCCAAGGTGTGTCCCACCTCCTCTGGGGGACACGGGCACCTCTGATCTCAGCCTCCCATGACCTCCCCATTTATCCCTTTGCTGTGGGTCCCTCCCATTTGGCTAGAGATGTTGCACCCTTGCTTTGTAGGTGCCCTGCTCCTGCAAATGACTGAGCAGGCTGTCAGCCTGTCTGGGGCCAGGGTTGGGTCTTACTCTTTTTTGAACCCATAGCATCCCAGCATCTTAAGAGCAGAGCCTAACATGATCCTACAGTGACTGATGCCAGGGAAACGTTGCTGAAGAAGAAAATGGATCAATGGCCTCTTCTAGAATCCTTAAGAAATGTCCCTACACTTCATGAGGAGGTACCACCTTCTTTAATAAAAGCAAACCTCACCACCTTCAATGCAGACACTCTCTTACTCAAAGCTCTACCTTTGTTTGGGAATCTTGAAGGCCTCAGGGAGCTCTGTTACTAGGTGCATAGTTCTGTGTGTGGTTATTCCCCCTTTGCCAACCCTCTCATGCAGAGCAGACTTGTTTGAAAGTTCCAGCTTGTCTCATCCAGGCTGGAGGATGGCAAGGGAAGACTGGCTTGCTGTTTCTTTGGTCATCCTGATCTGAGTTCATCTGGTTCACAGGACATGCCACTCTTCTGCAGAGATTTCTGCCCACCATCCAGGAGCACGCATAAGACCCTGTGACGTCTTGTCATCCAGGCCAAGAAAGAGAGGCAGACTCCTAAGTCCTGAGTCCTGCTGACTTAGGGCTGTTCCTATCATCTGGTTTTCTGTCTGAGGACAACTGCCTTTTCCTGTGACTCCAAGAATGCTTTCCCTGCCCCCTGGCAGGCTAGATTCCACCTTCATACACTGGTGTGCAGCTGCCAGCCCAGCCTGCATAGCATAACCGTGTTGCCATACAACCTATCCATCCCACAGTAAGTACGCTCATTCAGTAGAAAGGGAAGGATTATATCTTTGGAGCCAGGCTCAAGTCCAGTGGTGGGCTTCATCTTACAGAGTGATGGAATTAGAGGAGAGAGGTCCGGTGACTTAGAGGGCAGGTGACTGGGGAGATTTCCATGGTTCCCAAGATTGGGGTGAGCTCTCCAGACACAAGCAGCTGAGGTGGAGAGAAGGGCCGGGCACCACAGAGGGACACCCACCTGAGCACAAGTGCCTGTATTGTCTCAGCAATGGAGTTCAGGCAGGAGGCCTTGGGGAGGGCGGGAGAAAACCATAGCCTTAGTACTTCTGAGTGAGGGAGGAGAAAGATGCAGAAGAGAAGAAGATTTGGCAAGGCAGAGGGAGAAAGCAGAGCGGGTTAAGTGGGACTTGCTCAGTGGAGCCGATTTGGAATCTTCCCTTTGTTTATGGAGCGAGAGTCCTGGAGATACACAATCTGAGCTCGGGAACCCTGGTGCGTGGAGGGGTTTGTCTAACATCTTGATCTACTTTCCTAAACTTTTTGGATGGAGAAAACCCCCAAGCCCCTGTGCCAAGCCATTTCCCCCTCTATTTGTTAAACCCATCTGCAGTTCAAGGGAAATCAGATTCATGTGTTTTCAATTCATTTACACTTAACTTATTAAAATATTGCTTTGTAAGAGCTATTTGATGTCCAGGAAGCCATTTGTGTCTCTTAAATAAATCTTTAAAGTTTCTTTTTCTTAGAAACAGGAAATTGCATTTTGCCAAATGCAAATTAACTTGCACCTCATCAAGTTCAACTTGAGCTCAAAACATATTCTGCGTGAGGGTCGGGTGGGTTTCAAACTTGGCAAGCTATCTCAAGGTTTAATCGAAACCAAAAGACAGCAATTGGAGGCTCCAAGGACATTCCAAAGGATGGTATTATTGCAATCTGCCAGCGGAAAGTCAGATTCGCATGCAGCCTCATCTCAGTTACTCAGTGGTGGATTAACAGCTCTCCTTCCCCGCCCCTCCTTCCTCAACTCTCTTTGCCCCTGGCCGGATCAAGATGATAAAATTAAGGTGCAGGCATTTCCCCCGCCTCCTTGGTCAAGAGAACTGGGGTAAGCTAGGGTGGGGTCCAATGGGCTGAGTCTTTGGCTTCAGATTTTATCTGACTTTCTTTGTTCCCTGTGAGCTCCAGAACCAAGAGACTTCACCCTCACAGAGCCTAGACTTGGACTCAGACACACTCCATCCTCTCCTGGCACATGTGGAGCAGGGAGCACATTCCACATATGCAAAGGCCCTCTTCCCTGAAGTTTTTCAGACTTATTTTCTCCTCTGCACTGTCAGGGTGGGGCAGGGTGGGCAGGGACTATTAGCTTCATTTTACACAGGAGAAAGGGCGGGTCAGGGAGAGGTGAGGTGATTCACCCAAGGTCACTAGTGGAGCCAGGTCGTCTCCCTCTGAACCCAGAGACACCATCTCTGGTCCTTTACCTGTGCCAGGTGGAGGGAAGAGCCTCCCAGAACGGTCAGCCCAGGCCAATAAAATGCTAGGGAAGGAAACAACAGTTGCACCAGTGGCGTGTGTGGTGTTCCACTGAGTTCCATCAGTACGTCTTGAACACTCAGCCTGTGCTTGGCTTTGTGCGAGGTCCGGGAAATGCAGACATGAACAGCACGTGGCCTCTGCCCCCAAGGCACCACAGCCCAGTGGGAGATAGGAGCACAAGTCAATGACTAGAACAGATTATGGTCAGCACCATTACTAAGGAGTGCACAGGGCATTCTAGAGGAACTCAGGAGGGGTGCTCAGCCCAGTCTGGAGGTTCTGGAAGGCTTCTGGGGGTGGAGGGAGGAGCTAAGTGCACGGAGGCACTAGGAGCAAGCAAGGTGCAGCCAGGGTGGGGGACATTCTAGACGGACAGAGCAGCAAGAGTGAAGGTGCAGGGCTGTAGGAACAGCACAGTGGATGTGGGGAATTCTAAGTAGTTTGGAATGATTAGAGCAAAACTGTACAAAAAGAGAAGTGGGTGGGCAGCAGCCAGACTGTACCAGTTCTTATCTGCCAGGCCAGGTGAAGGAGCCTGGATTTAACCCTGAGTCAGGGGTTCTCAACTTTTTCTTGATGCGCCCTTTGGAAATCTGATGCAATCTATGGACCTTCTCCTAAGAAAACTACGTGTATCTTCACGTACACAAAATTGTGACTGCCATCTGGAGGGAGTCACCTATCTTCTGAAGCCCAGGTTAAGAACCCTTTCTTCCTTTCTTAGGCAGCAGAGAATTGCTAACAAATGTCACGCAGGAGAGTGGCACGATTAGACTTGCATTTCAGAGTGACATTCTGCCTGTAAAACGGAGAACAGATTGGAAGGAAAGTAAGACTGGAGGTAGGGAGACTGGTTAGAATGTTGATGCAACAGTTGAAGAGAGAGAGAGATGGTGGAGACCTCAGAAAGACCAGAAGCCTCCCTGGAGAAAAGGCAGAGTAATGGCCATGGTCTTTGCTGCAGAGCTGATCCCTTTCTGATGGAGGGCTTGGTCTTGAAAACAAGTCTGAAAGGACATCTGAAGTCACCAGTGGGACCCGTAAGAGCTGGAGGATACCAAATAAGCAGCAAGAGAAAGCAAAAGAGATGAAGAGAGAATAAAGTTGATTTAAGACTTGCGTGGTTCCTATTTTTTCCCAGTGAACGGTAATATGCTTGGATTGACTCATGGCTCCAAATTCTGGGTGAAATTTTTGCTTATCCATTACTGTGCCAATCGGATGACATCTGTAGAACTTTTGTGTGTGGTATAGGTATTTCATGATTGAAGAGTAGGTTTTGACTTGGGATTTTAAAATAAACTTCAGTAATGTCAAAATGAGCATTTAAACTTGTAGTAATTTTGCCGGGGAGGAGAAGTTCTTTCATGGTGGTGGGTGAAGGCTATGTTTTCCCTGGTACTGAGGACCATAATTGATGATAGGCCCTAAATGCTGCCCTTAGGAAATTTCCATCACATTTGTGTAGAGACCATGCCCCTCCCAGCCAATGACCATGCATGGCGTGGCTCCTAATGTAATTCCATTCCAGTGAGACAACCATCTAAATGAGGAAATTCACATTGTTATATTATTGCTATCTAACCCTCAGAACCATTCAAGTTTGCCAACTGTCCCAGTAATGTCCTGTGTGGCAAAAGGGCTCAGCCCAGAACCACAGGTGCATTTAGTTGTCATGTCATTTTAGTTTTCTTCAGTTTGGGAAAGTTCCTTAGTCTTTCCTTGACTTTCATGGTCTTGATACTTTTGAAGAGTGTTGTCCATTTATTATTTTATAGAATGACCTATAATTTGGGTTTGGTGGAGGTGTCCTCAGTTACACAACTTTAGCAAGAATATCACAGAAGTGATGCTGTGCAAATTCCATTATATCCTCTCAGAGAGTGTTTCAATTTTCCTATCACTGATGATAACTTTAATCACTTGATTGAGATAGTGTCTGGAGACTTCTCTACTTCACATTTTTTTCGCTTTGTAGTTAATAAGTTTTGTAAAGAGGTACTTTGTACATAAATATTCCATTTCTCAGCAAAGTTTTGATGTATCCATTTATTTGTAGAGTATGAACTCATATATTCCTATTTTATTGAACAGGTTACCAGTATATATATGTAATATATAATAGGTTTCTATCTTTCTCTCTATCTCTCTCTCTCTAACTCTCTATCTATCAGTTGGTCTATTTATATTGATGCTTAAATTATCCTGAATTTGGCCATTTGGAATACTGCCAATCAATCTTTTGATATGACTTTATCAATCTTTGAGCAATTCTTTACTTTCTGGCACACACACACATACACACACACAATTCGTTCTTTCATGCTCCAGTTCTGAAATCAGCCACTTCTCTAAGAAGCCAGCTTCTTTTTACAGAGAATGTATTTAGAATCCAAGATTGGGTCTCTTGAGTTCTCATTGTTATTCAGTTGTTGCTGCTGTCCTGGTCTCGGTGGACAGAACTTGAGAATATGTGTATATTTATTTTTGCAAATCATGAGTTCACCTCTGATTTCAGTCTAGCACTTTCTCTGACAGTGAGGATTCTCACTTCCATTATCCTCATAATATTTATGTATCTGATAAGTTCCTCTCTATATAATCAACCTCCTGTCACTGCTGCTCCTGTCCCTTGGCGTGGGCATTCTCATATCCCCACTTGCGCTCTACCACCTGCACTGTGCAGCCCTCCCCATGGATGTTGATTTCAGCTGCTCAGACTCCAACACTTCATGTGGGACCACCAAAGCCACCTTCCCTTCGTGAGAATGTCCTCCTCATACTGATCAGGGCCCTCTCTCATGCACATTGTATTAATTTTGTTTTGCTATTTTTTTTTTTGCGGTACGTGGGCCTCTCACTGTTGCGGCCTTTCCCGCTGTGGAGCACAGGCTCCGGACGCGCAGGCTCAGCGGCCATGGCTCACGGGCCCAGCCGCTCCGCGGCATGTGGGATCCTCCCGGACCGGGACACGAACCCACATCCCCTGCATCGGCAGGCAGACCCTCAACCACTGTGCCACCAGAGAAGCCCTGTTTTGCTATTTTAACGAACTGCCACATACTTAATGACTTGAAACAACTCAAGTTTATTATCTTACAGTTCTGGAGATCAGAGGTCTAAAATGGATCCAGAAGATTACGTTCCTTCTGGAAGATCTAGAGGAGAATCCATTTCCTTGCTTTTTCTAGCTTCAGAGGCTGCACACAATTCTGGGCTCATGGTCTTTTCTTGATTTTTGAAGGTAGCAGTGTAGCATTTCCTCTCCTCTCTGACCTCTTCTTCTGTCTTCATTTCCTTTGTCTATACCTGACCCTTTTGCCTCCGTCTTACTTATAACCCTTGAGATTACACTGGGCCCACCTGGATAATCCACAATCATCCCCCCTTTTGTGATCCTTACTTCAATCACATCTGTGAAGTCCCTTTTTGTTCTGGGCATTAGGATGCAATATATTTGGAGGGGCTATTCTTCAGCCCACTACTGACCCTGTTCAGTCCCACTAAATGTTTTTTTTTTTTAACATCTTTATTGGGGTATAATTGCTTTACAATGGTGTGTTAGTTTCTGCTTTATAACAAAGTGAATCAGTTATACATATACATATGTTCCCATATCTCTTCCCTCTTGCGTCTCCCTCCCTCCCACTAAATGGTTTTGGGGGTGAATTACTCAAGAAGAGAAGGGAAGAGAAAAGATGGGGAAGAGGAAGCTGGACCACTTCACCTGTATTTGGTCGATGGTAACACTGAGGCTCAGATTTCACAGTTACCTAAGACCTCATAATTTGTGTTATAGGGCCAAGACCCAAATTCAGACGGCTTGATTTCTAAGACACATGGAGTTCTTTTTCCCTTATTGTGTCACTTTCCCAACTGTGTTCCCCTCACCTGATACCTCAGACCTGGAAGCTGGGTTCCCTCAACAATGCTCATGGACCCTGCATTTTCCTAGAAGGCTTATCAGAACGTGAGGCATAGTGGTGCCCCATCATCTGGACGTTCAGGTCTTGTATTGTGTCAACTGACAACATCATTTTCTCCATGGTTTCTAGATAAAAAGAGAAAAAAAAAATCGAATTATTGACACTTTCCTGGGTCCCTCTGACCTTCTCCACAACTCCAACAGGAGATAGGAGTGACATCTGTCACTATCTCAGTAATCAAGCTATAATTTTTTTAACCTCTGTGGAAAAGAGAGGTTAGAGTGTGTAAATACAGAGTTGGTCCAGGTGAATATGACTATTTCCTTGCAGAGATAGTACAAGCAAAATCTTTAGGGCCTCATATACTAACCAAAACAAACAAAGCACCAGCTTCCCCAGTGCCTGCCTGGGGTCAATGTGGATGCATCCCATTGGCCACATAAAGGAAATCAATGTTATCAGAGCATGTCAGCCCTTTTACCCTGAGGATATTCCCCCCATCCGCTGCCCTGGAATTCCACTATGTTTTCCGAATTGGGGATATCTGTGGCTAGAACAAGACCTTCTGTCATTTGGTTTCACCAGGAGGAAAGTGAATGACTAAGGTAAGAATGGAGAGGTATGAGGGTCAAAACGCTTCCCAGAAACTGTCCAGAAAAAAAACCCCAAAACCTCTTCTATAAAGATTTAAATTCTAGTTTTGTTTTTCCCCAATTCCCTCAAAATCTGGGAAGATTCTAGTACATTTGTAATGTATTCTTTTATCTACTCACTCACCCATTCATTCAGTGAGGTTTATGGGTGATTAACTCTGAGCCAGGCACCATGCATGGTGTCAAGGGTTAGACTTGGGCAATGCTCTCCAGAAGCTCACAGGGCTTGGTCATGGGGAGCCATGGACTATTTGAATGCCTGGTGCTACTGCACATTTTGAGCTGAGTTCAGAATTCCCGGCACACGATTGATGCTCCATAAATGTTTGTTGAAGGAACAGACACAGTTCCTGCCCTAGAAACCAAGATGGAGTCTGGAGAAATAGTCAAGTAAAGAGTAGCGAGCCAGAGAATGAGGATTTCTACTCAAGAGAATCTCAAGGGTAGTTCCATCTTTTTTTTTTTTTTAAACTCACTCTTATCAATCTAAAAAGACATTCTCATTAAAAAAATCAAACAAACTTGGAAAGCATAGACAAATCTAAAGAAGACAAGTCCACTTATAATCCTGAGATAAAGGAAAGATCATGAATGGAGCTTCCAACCTGAAAATCCCATTTATTATCTGGGAAAGTTGATTAATTTTATTAGATGTACATTGAACACCTGGACTGGTTGGCCCAGCCACTGGAGGTTGTTTGGAGTCTTTTGTGATGAGGCATATGGGAAACACGGCATTGATGGGGGCAGCAGATCTCAGATGGGACTGAGATGCCTAGTCCTGTGTGGGTGTCCCTGGAGGGTGTGGGCTGCATCCAGGTTCCAGCTCTGGGTTTCCTGCTCTCCCAGGGCTGGTATCTCTGAAGCAGCTGCTGGGCCACTGATGCTGACCACAAGGGCCTTCTGCCTGGATAAAGTCCTGTTCTCTCAACTGGCTCTGGCAGGCTTGATAAAGAGAGAGGGTTCAAGGTGGTCCTCCCTAGCCTGGTCCCCAGTTCCTGGAGCCTAGTGCCCCACCATACTGTCTCTGGGATCTGTTCTGATAAAATCTGATATAATGTCAGGACACTCTGCTTTTGGGTTTTCCAAAATGAGATTCTGATCAGAAGAACCTAATGATCTACTGAATACAGACGACAGCCCTGGTGGATGGGTTTCTTGTTTACATCATGATAATGGGGGGGAAGACAAGGGAAACTAACAGCTACTGAAAGCACTCTGCTAGGCAGTTCCTCGTATCGTACTTAATTTTGTCCTCACAGCAATCCTGCATGGCTGCTCTTATGTTCATTTTCACAGATGGTAACAGAGGCTCAGAGACGTTGTGATTTGCCTAAGGTAGCACAGTAGAAGGCAGAACCAGGATTTGAACCCACATCCCCTGACTCCTGTCCACACTCTTACTGACAGTGTGTCCTAGACTTAACCACACACATGGAGGCTTGTGAAAAGGAAGCAGAACCGAGTTTGCAGGATTGGTTACTGGTGGCATGGTCTTCAACCCACTAGCAACTGGAATTGGTCTCTACTCACTCTTGAGCATCCCAGAATTTATGGAAGTTTCTGGTCCCTCTCTTAACCCAGCCTTCTGCTCTGACCTTGACACAACTTCCTGACATCTTGGTAAAGTACGCTTTCCTTCTCCTGGTGGAATACTTCTTCAACTCCACTGCTACACTAGCATAAAGCCCTGGGGAGCAGCCCAGATCCGCCATTCTTTCTCAGCTGAGTCCCTGAGGACTGGTCTGTAGGGACCATCACTGCAGAGCAAAGTTTTTCTCATGTATTTTATCCATAGGGTCCTTGTCCAAAGGGAAGCTGCCATGGAAGCCCAGGATGTGAAGCGGGTGAAAATGAATGTGATGGTCTGGTGGGCATGGACTGAGGACCTGGAGTTTGGTCCCACCCCTCTTTTTTTTGTTGTTTTGCGGTACACGGGTCTCTCACTGTTGTGGCCTCTCCCGTTGCGGAGCACAGGCTCCGGATGCGCAGGCTTAGCGGCCATGGCTCACGGGCCCAGCCGCTCCGTGGCACGTGGGATCTTCCCGGACCGGGGCACGAACCCGCGTCCCCTGCATCGGCAGGTGGACTCTCAACCACTGCGCCACCAGGGAAGCCCCCACCCCTCTTCTTTCCTGCTCTCCCCTCTTCCAAACAGCAGGTCCTGAAGGGGCTCTTAGGACCTTTAGAGCTCAGCCACTTGATTTGCAGACACTGCCTCAGTGAATACATCCTGTCCCAGGAAGAGACTCCAAGCTCAGCATCCTGTTCGCCATCATCATCTGAGAGGGCTGGGAGTCGGGGCGAGAGGAGACCTAGACTGGCTATGTTTGAGGATCCCTGGAACGGTCTCTAGGGAAACCACATGTCCTCATTCCCCGGCACTTTGCTCACTGCTGCTCCCCCTACAATACCCTACAATATCCCTTTACAGTACTCAGACCCCTAACACATCATAAGTCTGGTGGCCAATAGAGGCAGATGCAGACACTTGCCTGCCCCATTCCTTCCATCCTGATGGATCTGCTTCTGTTGGATGCCAGCCGTGCCCTGTCCCTGGACCTCTGACCTTGAACGCTAAACTTGTTCGTCCTCACTAGATTGTGGATACTTGGCTCTTCCGCACCCCAGCATTCTCCAAACCTGGCTGCCTCAAGAAGAGACTTTGTTCTATCTCTGGCTATTCCACCTCAAGTCTCATGTCCCCCACCTTGCTCAGCATAAATAGAAACCCATTGCTTCTCAACTCAGCTCTGAGAGGAGGCTGGAATTGTCCAAAAGGGGCTTTACTAAGATGCCGTAGCAAAACAAAAAGGAAACAAAGAAATCGCAGCGGCACAGAATGATTGAGTTCAGCAAGCTCAAATTCCTTATTCTAATTCTTCCCACAGAGTGGCTTGACTGGCGCGAATTCTGGGCTCACTGCCCTGGTTGCCTTTCCTCCCTCAACCCTGAGATGGCTTGGGCACTGCTGGGACGCTTGGTGGCATTCTCTTTCCTGGAAGTGATTTCTTCATATTCTTTCTGCTCTGGCCCTGGGTCATCACCCCCAGCTCCAGGTCCAGCTGCTATTGCCGTTGCTGCCCTGATTGTCATGCATCCCCGTCTCTGGAAGGCATCTCCTTTCTGTGGCCCCAAGCAGTCTTCTCGTGGCTGCTGCTGATGTGCAGTTGTCTCCTCCACCCTCGCAGCCTCCCAGCCGGCAGGTGGCCTTCCTGGCTGCCTGGAGTCCTCCTCTTTCCTCTAACCCCAGCTCCCTTTTTTTTTTTTGCAGTACGCAGGCCTCTCACTGTTGTGGCCCCTCCCGTTGCTGAGCACAGGCTCCGGACGCGCAGGCTCAGCGGCCATGGCTCACGGGCCCAGCTGCTCCACGGCACGTGGGCTCTTCCCAGACCGGGGCACGAACCCGCATTCCCTGCATCGGCAGGCGGACTCTCAACCACTGCCCCACCAGGGAAGCCCCCCAACTCCCTTTTGCTGTAAAAGCTTGCTCATCTAAAGAACATTCGCTCACACACTTGGTGGGCTGTTTTAACCTTCTTGCTCTAGACTTTGTTTTTATACATTATAATTTTATTACCCTCTCCTTTAAACATTAGTACACTGTTTTGGAATTAGGTCATAGAAAATAAAGTTGAGTCCATTTTTAAAACCAGTAAATAAAAAAAAAATTTGACTACTTTGAAGCAATTCATACTACTGCTTGGTGTACCTCCTTTCCTATTCTTTTCTCTACATTCACATGCATGCCCACACAAATACGATTTTTTTCCCCTAAAAATCTGGTATTATACTCTGTATCACTTCTTTCACTTAATTTTTCCTGTTGTGTGTAGGTGATGTTCTGGTCGACCTCAGCTCCCTCACTATCTTCTAGGCCAGAAGTTCCCAATCATGCTTCTGCAGGACATTGGATTTCCCTAAGCTGAACCAAGATGCTGAACAGTGAAAACCCAGTAGTAACCATTTTTGATTCGGTTTGTAGAAAATTAAATGAATAAGTGTAATTTTTACCATTTGGATGGTCTGCCTTGACTTTTAATTAAAACATTAGTTCTACTACCACTTGGGTATACTATCCTTTCACTCAAAAAGATTGCTGGGTTAATACAAACTTATACTTAGTTATATTCAGTTCATCTGCTACTATTTCATAAGGTCCTGCCAAGAGCCCCATGACCTCCAGGGTCCCCGCTATCCTCCCACATTTGGGCTGCGCTGTGGGTCTAGGAGGCCGCTTTGGCATGAGCACACAGTTTTCGCTTGAGCCAGCCACCAGGGAATGTGTGCCAAGGCCAAGGAGGGAGGGAAAGGTGATGGTACAACTGCTGAGCACTAAGGGCTCACCCCACTTTGTTGAGGGGCTGCTCCAGAGAAGCGGGGCAGAGAGAAGGGGAGGCATTTCTCCACCTGCAGGACAGAGGTGAGTCCAGGAGTGCAGCTGAGCAGGGAGCCTAAGTCCATCAGCTGAGAGAGCCTCTGCAGGACAGCAGAGGGCATGGGACCCAAGGGAGCGTTGACGTTGGTATCCTGGAGGGATTGATGGTGGAGTTCCAGACAGTGGACTGGATTAAAATAGGAACACAGGAGCATTGGTGATTTTCCCTGGGCCTCACAGAAAGAAACTGGGGTGAGTGGGAACTTTGGGAGGAAGTTGGGGCTCTGCAGGGGTACCATCTCTCATGTGATGACTCCTTTGTACCTATGTGCTATGGGCGGGTTGAGAATTCTTATATCTGCTGCCTATAGAAGCTCAAATAACATCACCAGGATCTGGCCTTCTCAGCCCCATCTCTCAGCATCTCTCTCGTCTGTGTTGGCTCCACGACCACTGGGGCTAGGTTCCCCCTCAGCCTCAGAGGTGACTGCAGGAGCTCCAGACTTGATATCTTCTTGCTTCAAGCCCAGCGAGAGGGCACCTGCCTCTCTCCCAGCCAGCGCACGAGCCCCTTGACTGAATTCGTTCACCGCACGCCCCCGTCCCCTGCCCAGGAGCAAGAGACACTGATTGGCTCAGGTTGGGCCCTGTGTTCCTTTCTGGAAACTGGGGTGAGCAAAACCATCCCAAACTGCTGGGCGGGGTGATTCCATGAGATCAATTGAGACATCCTAAGAAGTATGTATGGAAAGGGTAGGTGCTGCCAGGCAAAAAACCGTGCCCTAAAGTATCAAAAAATACTTAAGATGGATTATTGAATGTCTCTGAGAAACTCCTGAAGAAGAGAAAACTGAGGGAGGATAAAGTGACTATTTTCACGTAGACGGAGGTCTTTGCAAGGAAGCCAGCCACTTATTCTAGCGGCTTAGGAGGGCAGAGCGGTCCCAGAACATCCTGAGCCCCCATCTCTGGGGGTGGAGATCAGTATTCCTTCTGTTAAGATTCCACATCCCAACAACAGTCACCAATTATGTAAAATATTTTTACTTAACGCAAGTAAATAACGTAATAAGTAACGTAAAATATTTTTACTTAACGCATGGATTTTTCACCAGAGACAGAAAGTGGGTGACTGAAATCATGTCTGGCAAGGGGTTAGACAAGAGGAATGGTTTTCAGCTATGAAATCTATGAGAAACAGAAAAAAAGGTGGCTGAGTCTTGGGCGTGTGTGTATGCGTGTGTGTGTGTATGTGCATGTGCGTACTTGTGTGTGAGGGTGCCTGCCTGGGCACTGGGGGAAAGGTTAGGGGAGAGGGGCGGAGTTCAAGTTGCCATGGAGACCCGAAGTTGCTCAGCCCCCATCCTGATCATACACTGGGGGCTGGTGCTTGAATGAAGGATGAATTTGCCTTGAGCCTCTCACAGCCGAGGAGCTTCATGAAGACCAATCAGAGCAGTGTGTTTGTGGTAGAAGCAGCTGGGGCAGGGAGGGGTTCGGGCTCCTGCTTTCTGGTTCAGGCAGTCCAACTGGCCTTCTCCTCTTCCTCCTTCTTCTGCAGGGCTTCTCTGTGAGGCTATGGGAGGTGTCAAACACAGCTCCCATCCTGAGCGGGCAAGTGAGAAACAGTAACAGGTTTGATATTCACCTTGTCTCCTATCAGGCAGGTAACGCTTCCCGTCCTCCCAGGGATCACTCATTGTCGCTCTCACTCTCACTCTCTCTCTCTCTCTCCCTCTGCCTCTCTCTCCCCCTCTCTCTCTCAATCTCCTCAAATCCCCTATATTAAATTACTGTTGAAATGTTTCGAACTCTCAGCACCAGGGTCATATGACAGAACGCATGGGGGTTTGCTTTTTAATCTTGCCGGAAAGAGAGAAATGAAAATGACTTGCAGGATTTTGACACAACGATCAGACAAAAAAGATTTTTATCCCCACCCCTCCAATAAATAGGAACTTGTCAAATGCCATTATCAAATCATATAGATCAGAATTCGTCTCAGTTTTTTGTGTGTGGGGGTCTAAAAGCAATAAAGAGTTATAACCGCATTCCAAGTTATGTTTGACGACTCCATGACCAAAGATTTGTCTGTCCTGAAGGCTGACAGAGTTTGAGCTGATTTATCTCCTAGGACTGGAGGCCCCGTCCGTCACTGAGCCATAAAACACCGCATTGAACTCTGATGCTGATCACTCCATCTGAACTGGGCTTGGATTTTCTGAAGTGACCAGGTCTGAGGCTAAACCCTCAAGATTCCGAGAGGCAGGGGAGGAGGTGGGGGAATGGACTCCTTTTCCATTCCTGGTTTTCATTTGCATGGGAAAAAAATCTATTCTAATAAAGACCTCCACCTGCGCTGGGTGATGTTCAGGAATTATTTCCTGCCACTGTTTGTCCATTAGATAAATAAATTGCTGCTGTCTTTGATTTTTCATCAAGGGACTTTGACAGATCTCGGATGGGTGACTTCAGGTTTAAAGACTTCTTTGGGTTAGTTTGTCTTTGGGTGACTTGGCCATGAAGACAATGTTAAGTAAATAGTCTAGTTTCTTGACCCCAGGTGGAGAAAGCAATAGGGTTCACCCAGTGCCCCATCCCATCCACCATTTCACTGGTTCTTTTCTAATGAAGACAGATGCCCGGCAACTCTGGTTTATCCAGGTACTCAAAGGTGTAACTGACTTCCCAATTTATTAACAATGGTGATTAATTACCATGACAATTGGGAAAAACTGATTACCTTTGAATTTCTGATGAGGTAATCCTGACTCTTTCAAGCCCCGGTAATAAATCACCATCTTCCCTCCCTCTTCTGACCTAATTTTCCAAATCATGTACCTGTATAAAATATTGTGCAGAGGCGTGCACCTATTTATCTTACAGGAGTTCTCTCCTTCTGAATTCAAGGGAGAAGACAACCCCTCCAACTGGGAGGGAAAATTCATTCATGTTCTGGGTACAGAATTCACCAGAGTCCAATCTCTTAGATAATCGATCTGCACCGTGACAAGTCTGGGAGCAGCCATTCCCATCCTGCTGGCTGGGATGCTGGAGTTTGTACCTGATGGAAATGGAGAAATCTTTAGGGACAACTCGATTCCTCTTTCTTCTGTTAAAAGACAATACCTGAAACTTAGTCTTAGAAGGCTGGGGTTTCTTGTGATAATTCTTTAAGATTCATAATGTCTCAAACAAGAGGACATGATGGTCTCACACTTGTTGGCCTTGACTACCATGGGTCTCAGGATCCATGGTCAGTTACAAGAAAGTTGACATTTGCAAACCTATGCTCATTGAATTATTGAGACTCCCTGTCACAGGAATCTTTCCCCGTGGTACCCAGGGTGTTTTGATTAATCATACTATTTTGTCAGGAAAATGCAGCGGTGGGGTGGAGGTGGAGGTTAGAGGGGACACGCCACTACCCGCTTTCTGCTAATTACATATTAACTAACTCTCTTTTTATCTTTCTTCTAGCTCTGAGAAGCAGCCCTAACGCTGTCTCTCTGTTTTTAGAACCCTGGTTAAAAATACTCTAACATTTTTCCTGCTGATGGGAGCACCTCCCTCTCAGTTAACTCATGGCTATACATTTCCTGGACACATATTCTGGACAATCTTATTCCCTTTAATACATATTTGCTGAATATCCACTTTGCTGGGCACCAAGGACAACCAAAGATAAATAGGACACACAGTTGATGCCTCGAGAGAGTCTCTCTTTCACTTCGTTCTGATCAATGTCGGTGTGGTCCAGACCAGTACACTCCTATTCCATTTTCTTGTTTGACCAGACTCTTAGCCTAACCAGCTTTCTTGGTTTGGAATTCCCTCCAAGCAGACCCAGGGATAAATTGGAGGAGGAGGGGCAAGATGTGAGTAAGGAAGGGATAAAGCCCAGTGACACATATGTGGGTGAGGGGCACTCAAGTCCATGAAGTAACCTCTGCAAAACCATGGGGAACATGCCTCGGAATTGACCCAGGGGACATGGGGGGCTGGTCCCTTATCCCTTATCTAATGAATCTCATCGTCCTTGGTCCTTGGTGGAGTGTAGGCCCCTGCTCTTCTGACTACTTAGCCGAGCAAACTCTGAAGTGCCAGAGAAAGCCCTTGGGGTGGGGAGAGGAAGAGAGTCATGGACAAGAGAGCAGGTGACTGAGCACCACAGCTGTGGGAGTGTTAAGGGGCTATGGGGCCGTAACTCTACAGTGGCTCAAATGAGAGGAGAAGGATCATAGGTCAGTGTGAGATGATCATTAACCAAACAGGCAGCACTGTAGCCTGGGCCCCAAGGGGTCCAGAACAGGGCTAGTGGGAAGTGAGTTAGCTTGCTCCCCTTGCCTCTTCCCCTCATAACAGAATCCTTCTTTTCCTTTTGGGTCTGTTGGCTCCCTGCCCTGGTAGAAAGTTTTCAACCGCATGACCTTACCTAATAACTCAGGTTAGCCAATCAGGATCCTTTTTGGGAATTTACCTGGATATGTGAAGAGAGTCTGTCTTCAAAGGGATTTCTAAGTCTGGATTGATGGTGGCCTTTTTCTACCATGTTTGAAAGTAAAGCCAGTATGCTGGAGAGCATAGCATTAGGAGAGGATGGAGAGAGATAACAGGAGAGAGAGAATTGGGACATGTCACTTGAACTACAGGATCCGTATCTGAAGTATCAATTCCCAAGGAAGACTTCTCTGACCCCTCACTCCCACCCCAAGCTGGTGGAGGCTGCCTTCCTCAGCTGTCCCGTAATACCATGTTAATAAACCTATGATTGTACTTACCATATTATACTGTAATTGGCCAACTGCCTAGAACAGTTTGACACTTGGGTGTTAATATTTGTTCCTCGAGTGGATGAGGGGCCATGTTGTCACTTTTCTGGTTATCCTTTCACAGGATTGTAAGAAGAGCATCCTTCCTGGAAGCTGCTGGACACTGCAGGATTCTTCATTGCTTGTTATTATCCCTCTTCATGGCTATATTTCACATTCCCATGGGGTCAGAGAACCATGCTGTGGCCCAACGATGGTTGGGTTGAGTCATCAAATGGAAGTACTTCTGAATGGCTCTTTGTAGAATTCCTTCATCCAACAGGCTCTTCTAAAGGAACAGATGAAAGGAAGGGAGGTTGTGAAGAACCTTACAATTCTTGTGTCAGCTAGAGGTCATCTAACCATTGAGAACCAAGGCACACAAGATTCAGCCTTCTCTCTACATTGGTCATCTTCACTTAAGTGAGAAGAGAGGCCTCTGCAAGCCTATGGTGGAGGCTCGTGCTGAGTGATGGGGTGTGCACCCGAGAAATTCTGACAGTCTGGTTGTTCACAACCCCCCTGCTTACCTCCTTCCAGTACTTAACACATTCTCCATGTATTATGCTTATTGGCTTCTTTATTGGTGTTTTCATCTTCTGTGTTAAAAATAAGTTCCATGAGGGCAGGGATGTTGATGTCTCTCTCCACCAGTGTACATCCAGGGCCGCACACTGCTTGGCACGCTACTTGTGCTCAACAAAAACGTGTCCAGTCAATGAACAGAATAGACACCAATTTGATTGTCAGTTGAGTCTCAAAGCCTTAGCCTTGGGGAGTTCATGGACAGAAGAGATCAGTGGAAGGAGGAGAAGAGGGCTTCCTGGAAGAGACTCCTGAGCTGGGATCTGAGCAAGTGGCTTTACCAGCTAGTGATCTGCTCCTTGTCAGGAGGGCTGATGGGGATGTCTCCTGAAAACTCACTCCTATTGCAGGAAAACTAACTGCTCCAGAAGAACCAATGGATGGTAGTTCAACAGACTCGTCTTCTTCTGGAAGCAAAGCTATCTGGGTTCTGACAATGTACAGTGTGTTTCCCTCCCTCCCTTTCTTCCTTCTTATCATACTAGAAGCTAGAAAACAACTTAGTTGTTGCCATTTCTTAACTCTTCTTATTCAGGAGAGTACTCATTAAAATAAGTTCCAAGCCGGCAGTGTCGGGCTTGTCCATTAACTACACTCTCTGACACTGAGACCTGGAACTTCTTTGGGTTGATCACTGAGTCCCTGGAAAATCAGATATTACTGGGAGACGTGACAATGACTCTGTGACCAGAAATAACTAGAAGAGAAACTCATCCTTTGACAGTCTGTTACACAAATTTTGCTCTCTTCCATGATTGGAGGAGGCAAGTAAAAATAAAGCTGGGGTAACTGTTAGACGGTCTAACCCATAAACATACCCAAAGTCACTAAAAAATTTAAGGTTGTGACTAATGGTTTTCCCAGTGGGAATCACAGGGTAACTCAGACTGAGAGTAGGAGGTGGGGGAAAGGCAGGTGTGACAAAGAAAAGAAATGAGAGGTATCTGATTATAACACAATAAAATGAAATTGTTTATTTCTAGAATCTATAATAAACCAATTAGACCTAAAGTAAATCAATAAACCAGTCTCTTTCTTCCTTTCTTGAGTTATCTGGGGATTTTTTACCCCCTTGGGAAATTTTGGCAAGGGATAAGTGAGACTTTAATTGTTTAAAAGACAATTAAAAATATCAGAACTCATACATGCAAGGCAATCTTGGCCTAAAGTCATACAGGACTGCATACTCACCTGTGGATTCTTTTCTTTCCTCCTTCCCTCTCTCATTTCCATCCTTCCTTCTTTCCTTCCTTTTCTCCTAACAGAAATGTCTTGAGCCCTCCAAACCCTGGACCTTCCCTTCCTGTATTATTTTCCTACTGCCGTGTAACAAATTACCACAAACACAGTGACTTAAAACAACACACATTTACTATCTCAGTTTCTGTAGGTTAGAAGTCTGTGCACAGCACAGCTGGGTTCTTATTTAGGGTCTTGCCAGGCTGAAATCAAGGTGTCATCTCGATCTGTAGTCCCATCTGAGGCTCGGGGTTTTCTTCCAACTCAATTGTAGCTGGCAGAATTTAGTTTTCTGTGGTTGTAGGACTGAGACTCCCACTTTCTTCCTGGCTGGCATCCAGGGGCTGTTCTGAGCTCCTAGAGGCTACCTGCCAGCCCCTGCTATTTGGCCTTCTCCACAATGTTTTCTTCTTTAAGACCAGCAAGAGAATCTCTCCTATCTGGAATCACACTGAGCTTTCTTCAAGGGCTCAACTAGAATAGAACCACCGAGGATAATCTCCCTATTGATTAACTCAAAGTCCACTGATTAGAAACTTATTTACATCTGCAAAATCTCTTCTGCCATATAATAACATCTTAGGAGTGATATCTAATTATATTCACAAGTCCCACTTAAGGGGAGGGGATTATACATGTATGGTATGCATACCAGTTGGCTGGAATCTTGGGGCCCATCCTAGAATTCTGTCTATGCTATCTCCCTTCCCCAGACGTTTCCCTTAGGATCAAAAATGAATTTGTAATAAAATGGTGTTGCCTGCCTCTTGGGAGAGTACATTCACAAGACAACGAGAGGAGCTGGTCTAAGGGAGAGTTTCTCAACCAGGCTGATTTTGGTCCCAGGGAACATTTGGTAATGTCTGGAGATGTTTTTGGTTGTCACAGCTGGAAGGTAGATGCTACTGGCATCTACTGGACAGAGGCAAGGAACACTGCTAAATATCCTGCAATGCACATCCCCTACCCCCCCATCCAGCAGTGAATTACCCAGCTCAAAATGTCACTAGTGCTGAGGCTGAGAAGCCCTGACCTGGGTATATAGGAATGGAGCTAAGAAGTTGGAATGGGGAAGGGGGAAGGGGAGAGTGAGTGCATCCATAGGAAATGGAAATCACACATTTTAGAAATGGTTAGAGTGAATAAACATGAACATCTCCACTCATGGGTTGCAATATAGGATATTGACTCCATTAGACATGGAGCAGGTACAGGAAGGACCACGATGAATGCAGGGAAATCAGAAATTCTGAAACCTGGAGTCTCTTTGCAAAGCTGGGGTTTGAGACTGGAGGACTTGCTGCAGGGGGAAGATAGAAAATTAGCTATCTCAGTGGGGATACCATCAGGTAAGAAACAAATAAAAACAACTTACTGTGCTAAAATGGAAATGTATTCTATCCAAATGTCTTGCAATTTGCTGAAAGTCTTCTCTAGACATTTTTTAACTAGATTTTTGGAGTTAGAAGGGACTTCAAAGATTATTTAGCTCTGGGGTTGCAGACTCGAATGCCTGCAGGCCTCAGACAGATGGAGCAAATGTGTAAGGGGTCTGATGTGGGCTGTGGTCACCTGGAGGGCACCCGCCATGCCTGGGCAAGACACCTCTTCTCCACTCCCTCAGACTGCAGTATTGGCAAGTCTGATTTTTCAAATAAATCTGGAGAGTCAGATTTTTATTTCAAACCTCTTAGTTTTCAAATATGGGGGATGGATTTCATCATCCTCACCATCATCACCATCACCATCATTAGCATCATCATGTCATCATCATTATTATTGTCACTGTGCAGGCCAACACTCCAGGTCTCTTCCGGCATTCTGGGCTGCACCCAACCCTCAGACCACTGCTTTGTACCCTGATTCTCAGCCACTGGCTCAGCCAGAGCATTTGGTGCAGGTAGCAAGGCAGACTCAGTTATAGGGGCTTAAAAAGTTGGGGATTGATTCCTCACATAAAAAAGCCCAGGGATGTGTAGTCCAGGGCTAGTATGGGGTTGTCCTGATTGGTTCACAAGCACCCACGCTCCTTTGTTTTTCGAGAGAACATGGGATTGCCGTCATTGCTCAAATACTAATGTTTGCTCCTCTGATCTCAGCATTTTACCTGAGCTCTGTTTCCATGCCTTTCCATGTGCCCATGAAGTTTTTATTTCAATGTTGAATCATAGTGATACTATTAGGAGGACATTATAAACAGCAGTTACACTCCACATGTAGCGTACCAGTAGCACTCACAGCACAACTGTAAGAAGTAAGGCGGCTTGAACATCTATGACCACACGCACCCACACTCAGGCAGTGACAGCTATGCTGTGTCTGTTGCCTGGTTGCCATCAACTCTAAGATGCATCCTGATTTTGGAGATGTTACATTGTGAAAAAAATATGTCTTAGAATCAACAAAAGGTGAGTTTTTAAATTTGGGGTCAATTCTGGGGATGAAATCTACTCAGAGACCCTGGGTGCTCAACCCCATCCCTGCCACCCATCTCATCATTTCCTGCTTTGCTTTCTCCCCATAGGCTCTCTTTCAATTCTATTCCAAGTGGTCCAGTCCCAGTTCCTGGTTTTAGCTGGCTCCTTGGTATCTGCAGTGAGGACTCAAGGAAAGAACAAAGTTTCCCCCCAAAGGCTCAAATCTCAGCTTCTCATTCAAAGCTGTGTGACCCCAGTCCAGTTGCCTGACCTCACTGGGACTCGTTTTCCTCATTTGCAAAATGGTAATAATTGTGTCTTCTCCCTTGAGTTAGTCTGCAAATTAAATTTTAAAAAACATGTAAAACATTCTTAGCACACTGCTTGACTTAATAGAGGGTTAACAAATGTTAGCTTCCTTTTCCTTTTCCTTTACAGAACTCACTCAACTCACCCATTTTCCATATCTTTTACTCACTGAGGAAAAGCCCAGCAATTTACAATGTGTGGATTGCAACCTCACTGATCCAGGCTCACTGGAGTCGAACATTTTAGTGCTGGAGGTTTATCTCCTTATCATCAGATAACCTCTAGTTTGCCTTGCATTCATTAATATTTCCTTTTCTCGCAGATAACATTGTAGAATGCCACCAGGCACTTATTCCTGAAAATGCGTGATTCTTAGATTCTTTCTCGAGAGAAGAGCTGAAGAAGTGGAAGACCCAGAGGACACTGGAAAATGGAAGGTGGGAGGTAGAGGGAGGAAGAAGCGGGGGGAGTGGGCATCTGGGAAGCTGAGAAGGTCACCTACTCACCTAGTGACTTTCATGACTGGCTCTTGTCCATGGTGGCAGACACAGTCAGTCTCATTGCCAGATTTCTGTCTTTTAATTCATTAAATCTCCCCTTCTCCTCTTATAGTATTTTTTTTTTGGCCTGCTATCCTTAGGGATGCATTTTGTTCTTTTTCCAGCTTCTTGAAGTGACCACTTTGTCCTTTATTTTTCAAATGCTATGCACTGACCTTTGAGAATAGCTTTGTTTGCATCCCACCTGCTTTGATATAGATCATCCTTTCATTTCCCTTTTTTTTAAACACTGTGTAATTTGTAGCTGTTAGTTTGTTTCTTTCTCTCTTTCTTAGTTTCTTCCTTTGTTCGTTTCATTCTTCTTTTTACTTTCATATCGCTATGTTCTCCCCCCTGCCCCCTCCTCCGCTCTACCAATGCCCTGGGGACATCACAGAAAACAAAAATGTAGCATCCTGACCTAACCAAAGGCACAAGACCCATATTAATGTCTCCCAACAGTCAAATCAGAAGCTCCATATTAGATAAAATAAACATTCTTTGACCACAGGCATCTATTATTGAGCCAAAATGGGGACCCAGCAGGTGCCAGTGGGTAGCCACAGTTCTCCCTTATGGTCACCTGTAAGAAATACTTATTCATTATCTTTTTTTGTTGTTGTTGTTGCGGTACACGGGCCTCTCACTGCCGTGGCCTCTCCCGTTGCGGAGCACAGGCTCTGGACCCGCAGGCTCAGCGGCCATGGCTCACGGGCCCAGCCGCTCCGTGGCACGTAGGATCTTCCCAGACCGGGACACGAACCCATATCGCCTGCATCGGCAGGTGGACTCTCAACCACTGCGTCACCAGGGAATCCCCCTTCATTATCTTTTATCTTTCTATTTTTAAGTTTAAAAAGTTGAAAGCCCGGTGTGTGCTAGGCACTACATCAGGCGGTGAAAAACACAAAAATAACCCCCTCGCAGAGCTTTCAGACTAGTAGGGAAGATAAGCACTAAACAAGTAACCACCCAGAAAAAAGCGTTTGTGGGAGGCAAGTGTTAGTGGGAAGGCCCACAGCTCTGCCAGAGCTTGGAACAAAGAATTCTGATTTGTGGTGACTGGGGGTAGGGAGGGTGTCCCTGGGGGAGTGAGGCTTGAGCTGAAATGTGAAAGATGAAGCCCCAGGGACTGAGTCAGACCTGGAGGGTGAGTGATGCTGAGCTAGTGAAGGTGAGGATTGCGGGCAGGGGGCAGACGGCACAGTGTGTACAGAAAGGCCCCAGGGCTGGGGTGCAGAGCTGGGGAGGGAGCGCCATGCATGATGGAGCTGCAGGCAGGGCAGGATCTGCGTGTCTTATAGGCACCGTTACTGATGTCGGTCTTCATCTTAAGGTCATTGGATGGTCTTGATTAAATCTGTGTTTTGAAGAAAAGTGTCTCTTTTTTAGAAAATTTCGGAGCAGACCCATTTTTCAGAAAAGCTCTCTCTGGGCTGTTGCGTTGGGAACGTATTAGAAGGGGCAAGTGTGGGCTCAGGGAGGCTGGTCAGGAGGGCCCCGTGGGTCCAGGGGAGACAAGAGTAGCTGGAGGTTGTGGGCACAGCAGGAACAGGCTGGACCCGAGGAGATGAATACGGGAGAACCAAGGGGACTTGAGGGTTTATTGGCTGGCGGAGAGGAAGACGATGACGAAGGAGGGGGCCTGGCTGCCTCCAAGGTTTCTGGCGGGGGCTCCTCCTGATACAGAAGGTGGCTTGGCCGGGCTTGAGGGCCGGGCTGCAGCGCCTGCCAGGCTAGGCTCCGTGGAGGTGGGTTTTTTCCTAGTGGTGGTATCTTTCTCCATCTCCGTAGTCTGGCCTCTCCTTACTGTTTTGAAACGCAGTTCTGTGGGGTCTGATGAGACGTGTGTTTCTGAATTGGAGGGTTTGGTTTTAGTTGAGGTAGCCGTACTCCCACTCGTAACAACCCTCCTGCAAAGTCAAGTGGAACCAGATGTCTAACTAGTTCCTGGCACCAAGAAGCTTATTTAAAACCGGATCAAGGGCCAGAGTGATTTGGGTGTGGGATGGGAGGTTTGAAGTGCTGGCCACATGAGCTGATGTTTAGAAAGCATCTTGTCAAAGGGTGTTGAACTACTTAAGAGAAAGGCTCCCCCCACAGCTCTTATCTTTGTTATGACTGCAGTGGCAGCAGGGGGCGGCAGGGACTGAACAGGCTGCGTTCATGGAAAGAGTGTGGATGGTGGGCGCTCCAGGCAGGGCTGGACCGAGACGGGCCAGAGCACCCTTTTGGAGACGGAGTGGGGAGCAGTCCGCCACTGGAGGAGTGTGTGACTGCCTCTGAGGGCATTCTGGACTTGGGCAGTGTAGGCTAGACCCGGATCTACCAACCAGTGGCATGGGTAGCCTCAGTGCATAGACTAATCATGGCTTTTGTTTTCTCTCTTGTGATGCTGTGACATCTCGGGACCTTGCTGGCTTTGGAGAAACTGCCTCTCCCAGGGTTAGCCAATTCCTGGAGGTAACAAACAACTCATCAGGGCGCGTACTTTTTAAGTACAAACCAGCCAATCCAGAGCTCCCACCCCCATACACCTGTTTTATGAGGCTGTCACACACCAGACCACTCTCCACCAGCATGCATCATCCCGGGGCCAGGTACCAGGTAATGAGGGACAGTCCCCACACGCCGGGGCCACCGAGATGATTCAGATCAGCCAATCCTCAGCGTGCTTCCCCTGACTTGCAGTTTCCTTCCTGTGGAAACTACAATAAAGGCACCTGTCGAAAGGTCCTTTTGCACCCTCTGCCTCCCCACCGACACTGCTGCTTCTCCGTCTGGCCCTCCGTGGCCCGGAGTGCCCCTTCTTCTTGGGAAGAGTCAGTGGCAGTCACCTTCTGATCTGTTGGCCTTGCTACACCTCAAATGTTCTGTTAGCACACACGCAGTGCTCTGTTTCGGAACACTGGGAAACAAGGGTTTCATAAAAAAGGATATTGCTTCACCCAAGGTTCTCCCTTGAGCTCCGAGTCTACTTCAGGTGTGACGTGGGGGATGGTATCATCTATGGGTTCTTGCAGATGAAAATAATTATAGATGTGGCTATTTTCAACATGGTCCCTAAATCCTTTGACGCTCTTCTTACTGGGCAGTGGAGTCTATATCCCCTCCTCTCAAATCTGGGCTGGATTGGGACAGCTTTGATCAATACCATTTGGCAGAAGTGATGCTATTGACTTTCCAGAGAGGGAAGAAAATGCCTTGCAACTTCTTATTCTCTCAACCCGTTTGCTCTGGGGGAAGCCAGACGCCATGAGAGGCCAAGTGTAGGTCAAGCTCTTCTAGAATTTGTGATTTCATCAAATCATGAGCATATTAAAATGGTTATTGTTTTAGATTACTGATTTGGGGGGTCATTGTTATTCAGCAATAGTAACTGAAACAATAGAGTAGATTTATTTTGCGTTTAACATATGTCAGGCATTGTACTAAGCAATTATATACATTTTCCCACTTGATACTGTTAACGACGCTCTAAGGTAGGAAACGTGCTCCTCATTTTACACGGGGGGAAGCCGGAGCTCGAGAGGTCAAGTGGCTAAACCAAGGTCACACAGGACTTGGTATGTAGTGTAGTAAGACTGGAGCTCAAACTCAGGGCTGTCTCAGCTCCAAAATATTTTGTCACTTTTAGGAAACAATACTGAGGACTCAGTTCCCTTTAAGGCAAGCCCCCCAGGCATGCTGCTACAGAAATGTTTCTACCTTCCAAGGAGTATCTGGAAAGTTCCAAATATTATCTCTGCGTTTTTCCTTTTCATGTAATGCTTTGCTCTTTTCAACCTGCATATTGTAGGCGCTGTTTTAGTCCTTTAGTTTTAGGCTATAGACATGATTTTAGGCTTAGGTCACCTGAATCTCAGTTTAAATGAGCTAAACTGTATCCTCTCCCGGGTGAATCTCGTAGGATAAGTTTCTGGAGGGTGGAGATGGCTTCGGATTCCTCTCTGCTTCTACGACAAGGCCCTTCACTGATGAGGGGGCATGTGCCCATATCACTGTGTTAAGGTTCAGACAGTGCCTGCCGTATCGTGGGTGCTCAATAAATATTTGTAAATGAATGAATCAATGAAAGTAAGGAGTTATAAAATACATTAGTGATTCCTAGAGAAAGTCTTCAATTAGTGGTATTATTTGAATATTGAGACTTCCTAACACACAGAAAAACCTTCCTTTTGGGTCTCATTTTGGAGTGGAGGGACCCTCACAGGCCATTTAAATCACACTGTAGAGACAGCTTCCTCCTCGTCACTGTCTCTCTTTGCAGCCCTGCTGGTTCTGGATCAGAGGTCCACCGATACATTGGGCCTCTGTCAGCTGCCCCCGCCCCAGGATCTCCCTCCTTTGCTGCCCAGAGGGGAGGCTTTATAGCAGCCCTCATACTCTGCTCCCTCAGAGAGTGGGAAACGGGCTCGCAGCGCTCCTGGCTGTCAGGAGGAGGGGCAGACAGAGCAGGCTGCATCTGAGGGAGGGGCAGTCGAGGGCACCTGTGTGGCCATGGCAGGAGAAAGCCAGGTATGGTACTTACTTGTCACTTGTCAGAGGAGCAGGGAGGATGGTTTTAGAGCTGCTTCTAAAGGTGGGCTCCTGGCAGGGCGGGGATGAAAGCCCGCATTCCAGTTCACTGACAACTTTCCATTAATTAACAGTACAGTGCCTTCATTTTCAAGGCCAGGGTGGGCAATTGTTTGGACATCCACAATGATAATTATAGCCACCATGTATTGTGCTTATGCGTATTATGTGCCAGATATGCTGTTCCCATGATAACAAATTCTCATGACTTACCTGCAAAGTAGCTCTCACCATCCCCATTTTACAGCTAAGGAAACTGAGACTCAGAGAGATCAAGTCACTTGGCTAAGGTCACACAGCTACTAAGCGGTAGAGCTGGCATTCAGAGCTAAGTTTTCATGCCTTCATTCATCCAACCAGTATTTACTGAGTCCTTAGTGTGTATGCTCCAGGCATTGGTGTAGCACTGGGAATATCACAGGGAACAAGGCAGATGAAGGCCCTGCCCTTAGATTCTAGTGGAGGAGAGAGACAGCAAATTAGGAGACGTGTCAATGAATCGGCAGAGTATTTTCTGATTTCAATAGGCCTTGTGAAGGAGATAAATGAGAGTGAGGTGGAAGAGAGTGGTTGGAAGGAGAGAGGTGGGCAAAAGATGAGTCTACCCTTAAAACCTGTGCTTCACCTCCTCTGAAGGCTGGGCTACGTCTGGGTTATGCTTACGGAATTACAACCCGGGGATGGGATGTGACCAGGGCACTTTGGTGTCATAGAAACCGTAAGATCTATTAAAGCTGGGCATCACTGCCTGACAAAAGGGGGAGCAGATTTTCTGGGAGAATAAATGTTGGACTCAGAGTCAGTAGACCTGCATTCTGGTCCTAACTTAGCTGCTGATTTCCTTCGGCAAGGTGCTCAGCCTCTCTGGGCCTCATCTTTGCAATGGTGCCTGTTGCCTCCTGGTGAGCAGGGTCATGTGAGAAAAGCTGCCCTGCACCCCTACGGTGCCCTAAGATTCTGAGACCACCCCCCCTTTCCCCTCCACTCTTTTTGAATTGACCGGAGTTTTGCTTCACAGGAGACTGAGGGAAAGCAGGCCAGGGAGGGTGAATTCAACTTGCTTTTCCCTTGGCTGTCCTGAGCCTCTCTCTTCCCACCCTCCTGTCCTGGTGGCATTGGGGACGTGAGAGACGCGCTCTCTGCTACCATTGATAGCAGCTTGATAGTAAGCTGCCCCTTTGTCACGGCAGGATTTAATGTACTCTGTGTTTTTGGCACTCTGTGCCTGGGAGTCCCCTGCTGCCTCTTCCTCTATCAGAAACCTCCACACTCTCCTCTCTTTGTCGCTCTGATTCCTGCTCAAAGGCTTTAGAGTTATCCCTTTCAAGCACATGTGCTGCTGCAAATCTATTTCCCCACTGGCACCTTTTGCTTTGTTGGGAGCAACCTGTTGGTTTCTCTGAGCCGGCAGTACATTGTCTCTGATGCCCCACCCCTCCCCCATCCCCTGGGTCCCTGCTTCCTTCTCAGGCTTGTGTGCGGTAAGAATCTCCCCCGGGTGGGGGGGGGATTTCTTTTTCTGTGTCTGGGGCTGGTCCCTGGCTGATGTGTGCCCCCAAACCCTGTTCTCCTTGGTATTCTCTCTCCTTATTCTGACTTCTTTGTTGTAAACTCCATACAGAGAGAGGGGTTTCTCACGCTGTAATTTACAGACCTCTGTGCTGTAAATTCACGTGACTCAGAAGCTCTGGGCAGGAGCTTCGTGATGTGTGTGTGTGTGTGTGTGTGTGTGTGTGTGTGTGTGTGTGTACCTATAAGAATGGTAGATGTATAGATGGTGGATAGATGATAAATAAATAGAGTTTATGCACGTGCGTGTGAATACATGTAAGCAATATCTCAGAGCTTTATAGAAGGAAGGGGTGGGTCTCTGTCACCTGCCTTCCCTAACCCACCAGAGAATTAATCACTCCCTCTATTGTCCTTTTGAAACAGACGACCCCGCATTCACCCAGCTGATGCGCGGCAGAACAGCCGTTTAGACCTAGATCTTTCACTATTCCATCAGTTCTTAACGAGCACTCGCTGGGACCCAGGAACCTTACACGGTCCTTGCAGTGGCCAGTTTGCTGGTGTTGGTGCAGCTGTTGATGTTCCAGCATGTGAGCAGGTAGGAGTGTGGAGCCGATCTGGAGCTCTGTAGGAAGAAGGGCTCAGCCCCACGCCGGCCTCTTCCCCACCGCACGCAGACTTGTTCACTCTCCGCCGCATCTTTCCACCCCTGCAAGTGCCCACCATCACGCTGGCTCTTTTCCATGTCTGCCTTCCCAGCTAAACCACCTACGTGCTGACAGCGAGGACGTCTGCATCCCTGCACCTAGCTCTGTACCTGGCATGCAACAAGTGCTCAGTGTTTAGAATAAAGAGACCAGAATATCTTCATCTCCGGGCAGAGGATTATTTTTGAATTCCATGGCAAGAAAAATATTCTACGTGGCTTCTTTGGCCTCTTTTGTATGAGTAATAACCTGAAGCATAGGGATTTGAAGACAAATCGAGTACTGAGTGGTAAACAAGGCATTTAAATATTCATTTAAATATTTCCCCTTCCAAAACCCTAAAAAAATATGGTAAGGAATTAAAGAGTAACAACTCCCAAGGACAAAGAGGGAGGAGACGACGGCAGTTGAGAGATGTCAGCACATTTTTTTGAAGATGGAAAGTGACAGATAAATGAAACTGACTTAGCAGAGGAGAAAGAGCTGAGACCCCGCCTGTCAGGATTAAGGGAAGCAAACTTATTCCACCCCAGAGCCCTGGAAAGTCTCAGAAGCTGGAGGCACTGAGTACCTCTGATGCTAAAGGTGGGGAGCTCTAGGCAGTAAGACAGTGCAGAAGTCTTTACAAAGAGCAGGTACTGGGGATTTCTCCCAAACCATGAGGTAGGCAACGGGCCCTACTTGCGACAGCAGTGTCGTGGAGGTCAGCTCTGGACAGAGTGAAAGAACCTCTAACCTCAAGGACACCAGCCTAGTGGGGAGGGTGAGCACATTAAGAACAGGGGCTTGAAGGCAAGTCTCCCTTCTGATCAGTGAGCCTCCACACTCACCTTTCCCCCTCTGTCACTTGGTGCCCTGAAGACTGGCCTCCAGGACTTGTGCTGCCTGCCGGAGTTTGGGACAGCCATGTCAGGAAACTAACCAGTTAAGGGAAGATGCGTGAAGAATGACATTCGGGGGATCCTGATACACAAGCTGGCTCACAGTACCTCACTGGTGGTGAGGCCTCCTGTCAACGTGTCCCATCCACACACACACAGCTTCCAACTGCTTCCAACGACAGTCACTTCCATCTGACCGGGCAGCCAAAGGTCGCCAGACATTTCGGGAAAGCGTCTATCCTGAAGACTGGACAGAAGAAAATGCAGAAACACAGAAAAACTGTAACACATTAATATAATCAGAGTAGTAAAATAGGTTATATCTATGGAACAGGGGCCTGCTGTAAAAGAGAACATTCAGAAGAAAAAGGCAAAGAGATGGAAAATAGGAGGAAGATGTAAGAAAATGAGAGGACCATCCAGGATGTTCAACATTTTATTAATAAGCTTCCAAAATTAAAAAAAAACAGGGAAATATAGGGCAGGGAATTTTCTAAGAACCAATACTGGCAGTTTTCTTAGAATTGAAGGACATGATTTTCCTGACTGGGAAGGTCCATGGAGTGCTCAGCGCACACACACACACACACACACACACACACACACACACACACATATACACACACCACACATACATGCATACCACACGCACCTACACAAAAAACACATATACACACATATATACACACACCACACATACATGCATACCACACGCACCTACACAAAAAAAACACATATACACACATCCTACACCACACATACAAACACACCACACGCATGCATACACCCTAGACCACATACCACTCACAAACTACACACATAACACACACACACACACACACACACACACACACACACACACTCTCACTCAAACCAAGAACCGTTACTTTTCAGAACACTAAGCGTCAAGATGGGATCCTAAAATTCTCCAGGCTAAGAGGACAAGTTAAGAACAGAATGCAGACAGCAAGTCATAGGGCAGAAAAGCCCTGTGATTATTCTCCAAGCTGTGGCCTCCTGGAGATTCCAGCCCTCATGAATGAGAGAGGGTGTGATTTATGGATTTTTCAGTGAAGAGGAAACTGGCGGACGATAAGCACTTTGCAATGGACTCACTTTGAAACGCTGCTGAGGGTGAAGCTGCTACCAGGAGCCCCAGCAAGGCCTGCGGTGTCTTCCGCGTGTCACCGGAGCCTTGCCTTCACTTGCAAACATAGTCACGCACTGCATCACTGACTGAGTCTGAGCTGAGACATTTTATCCTGAGGGGGATTTGAAGGGAGCCCATAGGAAGGGTCTAGAATTGGCCCTTTGGCCCTGTGACTTGTGGTGCCTGGTCAGCAGGGACGGGGCTGGGCTCTCCCTGGTGCAGGTGGACACAGTCACAGCTGCCGCCCGCGAGCCCCTGGCCTGACCAGCGCACGGACGCCTGCCCCTGCTGAGGCTAAGCTGCCGTTGTCCAGGGCAGGCAGGGGACCCTGCGGAGGCCGGAGGCCAGGCAGGGACCTTCTGGAGGTGTCACCCCTCACCAACGCACGATCTGTGTACCCGAGTTCACCCATTCCCCCTCTCTGGGGCCGTTCTGTCTCGGGGGTCACTTAGGCTCACTCCCCTCCCCACAAAAGATACTGAGGGGCACCCCAGGTGGAGGACGTCCAGAGCTGGGTTGGAATCCCAGCACTGCCTCTTGCCCTGAGCACGTTCCTTCTGTAACTTCTCTGCACCTCGTAGCAAACTGATGGGATTGAACAACAAGATTTCTAAGGCCTTTCCAAATCCAGGCCTCTGTCAGCCCTGGGGATTTATGATGAATAAGACATGGGCTTTCTCCTCAAGGGACTCGGTGGCTTGCAGCCCAGTCAATATAATGTATAGAAAATTACAGCACGGGCAAGTCTGCGGGCATTTATTGGACGCCTGTATTTTTTTCACTGGCCATGAGATCCACTGAGATACATCCTGAATGCCTTGCTTAGAGTTGCAGTTTACCTTGCTGGTCAGCAGGCCTCCCTCAGCTGCATCAGAGAGATTTATTCTGTGGAGACGATACAATTTAACAGTTCTCTCTTGTTCTCTGGACCTTTGTGGATGCTGTTCCCTCTCTCTGCAATGCCCTTCCTGTTGAGCTCCCGATTAACCTTTACAATTCAGCTCCTGCAAAATGTTCTTTGGGAAGGCTCCTTTCAACCTCTCTCACACACCTGGTGGACATATTTTGAATGAATGAAGGAATAAATCAGTGTGTGACATGTGGGCCTCTGGAACTTTGTATTTTTAGGCAGTCAGGCACCTGCCACGCACATGCTCAATATCCTTTTTCCTCTATTGGTTAAAGCCCTCGGAAGTCATCCTTTCCCGGGCCTCCCTACTGAGGTCAAGCCTCAAAAAAGCAGAAATTGTTGGTTCCCTCGTTCCTTCCCTTCAGCTCTGCAACCATGGGGCCCAGGAGAGCTGTACCAGCTGTGAGCTGACTTGTTAGATTAGCAACTGTAAGGGACAGAAACATCTGTTGGCGCCCCCGTGTCACTAATCATTGTCATGGTTTCCATCCTGGCTGCTGACACCTGCAGCTGAGCCCAGAGTTCTGTGATCTGAGACTGGTGATTGGTAAAATGCCACTTCAAGTGCACGCCTGTCAGAGCAGTCAATGTCAGCTGCATAGCCTGGCCCCAGGGCAGGCAGCTGACACGGGTGAAGGTGGTAGAAACTGGGTCCAGTGCAATGAGCTGGGCACCTCACTTTCTGAGTTTTGAGTGATGCATGAGGCTGTCTCCTGATATCACGTGTCCTTGTTGATGGCTCATACTCTGACAGAACGTGTAAAGTGACAAGGTTTACATATGTCACTGGCAGTGTAGTTACAACACTTTCGTGGACAACCAGAGAAAAGGGTTAAAAGGTAAAGGTGGGAGATTCTGTCAATCAAAAGCAAATTTCAATGAAACAAGTCTGACAAAGCATTGATAGCTTTCATATATAAAAAGCACTTACAAATCAATAAGAAACAATACTACAATAGGAAAATGACGTAAGGAGAGAAATATCTCATGGAAGAGCTATAAAAGAGCAATGAACATAGAAACATGTTCAGCTTTGCTAATAGTAAATATGCATATAGAAATGAGATTTTTTTAACTTATCAAACTGGCAAAGTGCTTTGAATAATTAATCTGCAATTTTCGTGAGAGGAAAATAAGATAGTCACACATTCTTTTGGGAATGCAAACTGGCATTACCTTTCTGGAAAACAATTTTGTAGTATGTACCTAGAGACTTAAAACTGTTCCTGATACATGACCTTTAATTCCTCTTCTAGAAATGTCTGCCAAGGAAATAGAAACTGGGACAAAGATTTATATGTACAGAGATGTTTATTGCAGAATTATTTGGAAGCAGCTCAAATGTCCAACCATAGTGGAATGGTTAAGTAAACTGTAATATAACAACACAGAGAAATATCACACTATCATTAAAACAATGCTTCTGAAGAATTTTAAATGACATGGGAAAATACTCATGATATCATTTTAACTGAAAAAAGCTGTACAGAAAATTATATGTACATTGTAAATTCAATTATGTAAATACTGCTCCCCATCAAATACTATCTATTTTCAGAAAAAAATGTTGGAGGAAAACTACAAAAATACAATGGTTATCTCTGGATCAAGAGATTATTGTTAATTAAAATTTTCTTCTATACATTTTCTGAATTTTCCAGAGTTTCTCATTTACCCACTTATTCATTCTACAACTTTACTGAGTACATCCTATGTCCCTGGCACTAGTGTAGGCACCAATTAGAAAAACCTACAAACATTCCCTCTGTCTATGTTTGTGGGATTGGAAGCAGACTGCTGGGGTTTAATCCTGGTCCTATTGCTCAGGGTCTACCCTCTATGCCTCATTGTCGTCAGGAATAAAATACAGGACGATACTAGTAACGATCCATTGTGTGCTTGCAAGGATTAAATGACACGATACATAAAAAGGGCTTGTCTTAGGGTACGGAAACTGAAGTGTAACCATCACTGGGAAAGCCACACAGAGAGAGCCCCTCTATCTCCTTCCCGGCCACCGAAAACCCAGCCTGCATGGAGGTGTAGAGTGAAAAGGGGGTTCCTCTTCTCCATCAGTGCCCCTCTCTTGCCACATAATCCTGTTCCTATCCTTGGAGGTGCCACATGAAACAGTTTTGTTAGTTTGCTTATCTTTCCCCAAAATGATTTCTCTGCATCCACGCGTCTGTGTAGATACAGAGTACTCCAACCCTTTGGGACAGATCTAATCGTGTCCATTTGTCAAATAAGGAAGCAGAGGCTCCAGGATAGTCAGTAGGGTGACCATTTTCACACAGATGGTTGGAGCCAGCCCAGAAATGCAGACCTCCGTCCCTCTAATGCCAGTGTCCAGACCTTCTGGACTGGCCCTTCGTCTCTGAGAGCCAGAGAACCCAGACAGGGTTCTTTACCTTATAAAGAACATCATCTCAAGGCAAAACCAGGGCATTAGAAACTCTGAAATCAGAGACACTGTAATTTTTTTTCCTACTGCCACTTAAATCTCACTCAGTGGGGATAGCCCTCCCCTTTGCCCTGGAAGCCAACTTGAGCAGACCCATGATCCCTGTTTTCGATTTTCGTTGACCAAGTCCTGTGTTGCTGTGACCAACGGTTTGGAGGCATCCAGTCTTCTCTTCCCAGCTGGCCTGATTCCAGCACAGACTACGGACGGGAGAGGGCTGCTTCCCTTCTTCCCGTCTCCTTTTCCACCCACTAGCTGCTGTCTCCACTGACAGTCCCAGGGACTGCAGGCTGTCTGCATTTAGCAGATGTTTACAGCTGCCTCGTGCTTTGGCCAGCACGTGTGGGAGTTCCGAGAGACCCCCTTGCTGGGCCCGTGTAAGCACCCCAGCACAGTGGGTAGGGATGTTTTGGGTGGCCAGTCTTGACAACCTCACACTCTACAACCTATTATGGGTGGATTCCGCTTACCATGTCAAGCCACACTCTTGGGATGGAAGATCCATTTCAGTATGGTCCCAGCACTCCCTGGTAACCCAAGATTTGACCCCCAAGATTCAGGAACCATTTCTTTTTTTGCCAAAGCAGGGGAGGGCAGTGCATAGGTCAACCAGTCACTTACAAACGGGATGGAGCAGGATGTGTGTGTGTGTGTGTGTGTGTGTGTGTGTGCGTGTGCGCGCGCACTCATGTGCATATACACTGGGTCTCTGATTTATAGATGGAAAATAGAAACTCAGAAAGATGGAGTGTCTTGGGTAAGGTCTTTGGCTACATGTGGCTACTGTTGTGGCTACCGTGGTGAAGTCAGAACCCAAACTCAGGTCTTCTGACTCTGGCCAGAGCTCTCTCTGAGAGAGAGCTTCATTGTCTCTGGAAAGAGGAAATGAGATTGATCATCTCAAGGGACCGCTCAGGTATCCCAGGGCTGTGAGATTATGTCCCTTCTCTGGCTCCAGAAAGGACAGTAGCTCCTGTCACCATGCATGGATGGGACTTCAGATGGTCCTTTATGGGTGACCTTGCTCCCCATGGCTCAGGCTCATGAGTGGCCCTCCGTTAAGAATCAACACCAAGTCCTGTTGTTTGGGGGCCACCTGGGTGCCGAGCCCAGAGCTTGGCCCTTTGTACACATTATCTCTGAACAACAATGGAGAAACATTAAGAGTAGTGGGTAAGAAACACTAGAGGATGTTTAATAGCCTTACTATTTCCCAAACAGAAGTCAAAGAAAAGGACCTAAATAAAAATTATTTAAAAAACCAACACATAAAGAGCAGCATTATTCGTCGTCATTAAAAAGTGGAAATAACCCAAACGTCCATCAACTGATGAGTAGATAAAGTGTGGTACATTCATGCCATGGGATATTACCCTCCATGAAAAGGAATGGAGTACTGATACCTACTACAATGTGGATGAACCTTGAAAATGTTGAGCTCTATGTGGAAGAAGCCAGACACGAAAAGACCAATATTGTCTGATTCCTTTTCTATGAAATGTCCAGAAGAGGCAGATGTATAGAGAGAGAAATTAGATGGGTGGTTGTGTGGTGCTGGAATGAGGGGAGAATAGGGCAGAACTGCTAACAGGTTTCCCTTTGGGGTGATGGAAACGTTTGAAGAGTAGATTGTGAGGATGGTCGCACAAGTCTGTGAATATACTAAAAAACATTGCATTGTGCTCTTTGGATTGGGTGGATTTTATGGTTTGTGGATTACATCTCAATTTTATGGTACATGAATTAAAAAACCAAGAAAAAAAAAAAACCCAAATGGCCATGCCATGAGGATTTTACCTGGCTTGTTTGCTGAGGGACCTAGGAATCCAATTGTAAGAATTAATCAATGCATTCACTTTGAAAATGGAATTACAGTGTGTGTTTGTGGTTCCAGAAATCCATCCCTTCTCAGTCTCTGTATTAGGACTGAGGCCTATTAGCTCCGTATTAGAAGTCTAATCTCCTGCTGAAGATGTGAGAATAAGTAATTTACTTTCAGTCAATCAAATGTGGTAAGGGGGAACTCTTGAGGTAGCCCAGGGCAAGAGGGCTTGTTTTGTTTTTCTGATGTTATTGAAGGCCCTAGGGAGCAACTGGCAGCCTCTCCGCAGCTGGGTGAGTTCTCTCAGCAGGGGGCCCAGTGGGCTGGAATCCTCAGCAAATCATCCAGACAGCCAGGACCATGAAATCCAGACAGACCCCCAAAAGGTGACCCCCGCAGCCCCAGTGCCCTCTGAGGCCCTCCGGGTAGGCTGGCTTCCATTTCTGGTTCAGCGTGGCCACTGAGGAATGCCAGACATCTCCACGCCTGGCAGCCACAAGGCCACCAGGTGTGCTCGGGCCAGAGGGAAGGTTCAGGGCTGGGGAGGTGTTTCTGCTCTTTCTTCCTGACGCTCATGGAAGCCCGCCCCAAACCTCCCCGCCTCTATCCCTCTCCTGTTTCTGCTCCACTGCTGGCTGAGAGCATGGACAAACCTCTGCTGGAGGCCCATCTTCTTGGGGGTGTCATTTCTTCGGGAAATGGTTGGGCTAATTGGAGACAGGTGTCCGCAGGTGCTAACACGCGGACTCCCACTGGAGAAGTGGGTGCAAAGTCAAACCACATGGGCTACTTACAATAAGTGAGGTGTGAGCCTCTGGCGCTTTACCTTTTCCTCCTTCTTCCTGCTCTTGCCCTCTCCCTGCAGTACGAAGGGGACAAAACCCCCCAAACTGCCCCCTCTGCCCCACTCACATGTCAGGTGGTGTGGCTGTGGTTTCCGCACAGCACTTTGCTGGTGCAGCAGAGGGAAGGGCAAAGGCTTCTGGGAGCCTGTTCCTGCCCGGGCTCTTGAACTTGGCGTGATGTCGGGAAACAAGAGGAGCGAGATTCTGAGAAGAGCCAGGGACAGTATGTGGAAGCGGGTCCTTTGAGAAGAGGCCCAAAGAACTGGGGTTTTTTGCCTGAAGGCTGGAGACCCTCTCTTCACATGTATTAGGAGTCCACTTAACCAGCAGGTTTGGCACTTTGGGGAAAAATACATTTAAACATTTTCAAGCTGAAAACTCCTCTCTGGGTGTCCAGTCCCACTCTCCACTTTCCAGACAAGAAAACTGAGGCTCCAGTGTGACCACCACACGGGCAGAGCCAGGATGGGAAGTGATGCTATGGGCCTCTGTGTCAGGGCTCGTATTTATTTTGACTGTGGATTAAATCTACGTGGGTTCAAAGACAGGTATGGAGGGAGCATGGGCATGGATGAGCTGGGCCATTTTGGTAATTCCTTTGCCTTCCTTCTTTCCATCTGCTGTATCCTTACTTGCTGCCTGGGGCAAAGGCCTGGTAAGAAGGTGAGGGGGCAGGTTGGGGGCCAGGAGACTTCAGAGCTCCTGAAATCACACCTAAAATACTTCCAAATCTGTCATGTTGTCTGATCCCCACAATATTAATGAATTCATTTCAAGGGGATCTGAGATGTCTTGATTCTAGAGACAAGGCTATCGTGTTGATAAATTCAAATTTGGGGGCTTTGAGATATGGGCAGTGGGGTTCGGTGGAGAGGATACTGGACAGGGAGACAGGAGTCCTGGGTTCTAGTCGGATTCTGCCGCCAACTATTGTCTGAACTTTGCTGAGGCACTTCGTGTGACTGGTTTTTAGCTTCTTTATCAGTAAAAAAAGACATTTTTATTCTGTTAAGTTGTTCCTTTGCTCTGCAGAAGAGTTTTCATTTTCTGTAGTCCCACCTGTTTTTGCTTCGGTTATCTGGGCTTTTGCTGTCACAGCCAAAAAATCATTGTCAAGACCCATGTTAAGACTCTTTTCCCCTATGTTTTCTTCTAGAGGTTTTACAGTTTCAGGTCTTATGTTTATATCTTTAACCTATTTTTGAGTTGATTTTTGTGTATGGTGCAAGACAGGGGTCCAATTTCATTCTTTTGGGTTTGCATACCCAGTTTTCCCGAAACCATTCGTTGAAGAGACTATTCTTTGCCCATTGTGTATTCTTTTTTTTTTTTTTTTTTTTTTTTTGCGGTACGCAGGCCTCTCACTGTTGTGGCCTCTCCCGTTGCGGAGCACAGGCTCCGGACACACAGGCTCAGCGGCCATGGCTCACGGACCTAGCCGCTCCGCGGCATGTGGGATCTTCCCGGACCGGGGCACGAACCCGTGTCCCCTGCATCGGCAGGCGGACTCTCAACCACTGCGCCACCAGGGAAGCCCCCCATTGTGTATTCTTGGCACCCTTGTTGAGAATCAGTTGACTGTATATGTGTAGGTTTATTTCTGGGGGTTTTATTCTGTTCCGTTGGTCTATGTGTCTATCTTACAACCTATGGAATGTGAGAAAATATTTGCAAACCATTTATCTGATAAGGGGTTCATATCCAAAATATATTTTTAAAAACTTCTACAACTCAATAACAAAATAACAAATAACCTGATTTAAAAATGGACAGAGGACTTGAATAGACATTTTTCCAGTGAAGAGGTCCGTTCCACCAGGTATATGAAAAGGGGCTCAACATCACTAACTATCAGGGAAATGCACATCAACCACAGTAAGCTATCACCTTATATCTGTTACATAAAAAAAAACAAGAACATCAACAGAAGATAACAAGTACTGGTGAGGATGTGAAGAACATGGAACCCTTGGACAGGGAGATTCTACTTCCAGTTGATGAGAATGTAAAATGGTGCAGCCACTGTGGAAAACAGTATAGAGGTTCCTCAAAAAATTAAAAATAGAGCTACCATTTAATGTAGAAATCGCATTTCTGGGTATACCTCTTGTTATTGCACTTTACAGTTACTTTTTTTTTTTTTTAAATAAATTGAAGGTTTGTGGCAACCCTGTGTGGAACAAGTTTATGGGCGCCATTTGCTCAACAGCACTTGCTCACTTCATGTCTCTGTGCCACATTTTGGTCATTCTAGCAATATTTCGAACTTTTTCATTATTCTTATATTTGTCATGTGACCTGTGATCAGTGATTTTGATGTTACTACTACAACTCAGATGATGCTTAGCCTTTTTAAGCAAAAGCACTTTTTAATTCAGGTGTGTGCTTTTTTTTTAAGATATAATGTTATGGCGCACTTAACGGACTACAGTCTACTGTAAACGCAACTTTTATATCCACTGGGAAGCCAAAAAATTCGTGTGACTCACTTTATTGTGATATTCACCTTAATGCAGTGGCCTGGAGCCAAACCAGCAATATCTCTGAGGTATGCCTGAATATCCAAGAAAATTGAAATCAGGATCTTGAAGAGATCTATGCACTCCCGTGTTCACTGCAGTATTATTCACAATAGCCAAGACTTGGGAACAACGCATGTGTTCATTGTCAGATGAATGGATAAAGATATTGTGGTCTACAGATACAATGGAATATTATTCAGCCTTAAAAAAGAAGGAAATTCTACCATTTGCAAAAAATAGATGAACCTGGAAGTGATTATTGATAATTGAAACAAGTCAGTCACAGAAGGACAAATACTGCATAATTCCACTTATATATGGAATCTAAAATAGTCAAACTCATAGAAGCAGAGAATAGAATGGTGGTTGCCAGGGGCTGGAGGGAGGGGAAAATGGGAAGTTGCTATTCAATGTGTATAAAATTTTAATTATATACAATGAATAAGTTCTAAATATCTGCTGTATAATGTAATGCCTATTGTTAACAATATGGTGTTGTACATTTAATTAAAAACTTAACAAGGCAGATCTCATAATGAGTCTTACCACAAAAATTTAAGAAACGTGACACAAGAAAACTTTTGGAGGTGATGGATACGTTTATTACCGTGATTGTGGTGATGGTATCACAAGTATACGCGTACGTCTGAGTTCACCAATGTATACATTGAACAGGTACTTTTGTTTTTCTTGGTGTATGAATTATACTTCAATAAAGCTCTTAAAAACAAACAAAAAAGACCTTGAAGCTTTCTGCTAGATACTAGACATTATTGGTTACCTATCTAACAGCCATCAGCTTTCTTCCTCTTTGCCTGCCTTCTGCACAGAGGCTGAAATAGTCAGGTCCTCTCTTTCCCAGCCTTCCTTGTATTGAGGGGTGGTCATCTGACCCAGTCCTGGCCAGTGAGATATAAGAGAGAAGTCTGGAACACCTGGAAAAAGCTGTTTCTTCTCATTAAAAGGACAGAAGTTCCAGAAGAGAAGACACTTTTCCACCCACTCCCTTCCTTTCTGCTTGGATGTGACTGAGTGAGGATGTGATTCCTGGAGCTATAGCAGCCATCTTGTGGTCATGAGGTTCGTCAAAATGACATGAGAGGAGACAAGACATTGAGGTTGCGTGACAAAGAGATGGGATGAGCTGGGTCCTTAATGACATTATTGATCCAGCCCCAGCACCAAAATCTCAGTATCTCTTGTCACAGAGATTATTAAATGCCTTTATTGTTTAAGCTATTCTTAGGCAGGCACAATACTTGCAGTCAAACATATCCTGATACATTAACATCCTAGAATTCTGTAACATGTATTATCCATTTACAGATGATAACTAAAGTCCCTGGAAATGATGGGTGTTCCTTCTGTTAGTGTCACTCTTTGCCTTGCCACCTCTTCACCTGGCTTTCTCCTATACATCCTTCAGCACAGATATTCCTTCCTCCAAGAAGCCCCTGCCCCCACCCTGTACACTGAGAAGGCTGTCTTTGTGCTAGCCTTTTGTCCTTACCTATGTTGTGCATTGCAGTTACCTGGGCATCTGAGCTTCTTTCTCATTGAGCTGTGAGTTCCTGCAGGGCAGAGGCCATCTCTTCTTCACACACACACACAACTGTAACATCATGGAAAGCTAATGAGGTCTCCTAAGGCTGTGAGTGGCAAAACCTCATATCAAACTAGCTTAGAGACAGGGGAGACATTGAACAAGGAGGGTTATTGCGCAAACTCAAACGAACCATTGAATAGTCAAGTGAAGCGGGTGGGGCAGAGATACCAAAAGGCCCCAGGAACACTTGGAATCAGGAGTTCAGCTACCTCCAATATCCACTCCTTGTTTGTCTCTGTTTCTCCCTCTTTCTCTGACATTTTTGCCTTCTCTCTGTGTGTTTACTTCATTACCTTTTGTTGCTCCCTCCACAGGGTGGGAGACACTGCCACTCAGTTTTTGGAAGGGGGGGCGATGGGGGGCTTCCACAGGCCTGCCCGGTGCCCCTCTGGCCGTCTCCCCTCCAGATGTTGTCCCCTCGGGGGTGGTGAAGGGACTCGTGTCTCCCAGGCTGAGCTCTGTTGGTCTCCCTTCCCGTGGCCACTGCAGGGACACGTCTAGGTAACTGCCTGTTGGGCTGAGCAGGTGGGCTCTGGAGGGCATTCTGGAGGAGGCACGTGGTGGCAGGGGTCTGTCAGCAGTCTCTGAGTGACACCCCATGGGCCTGGGGGCGCATGCTCAGTTGGAGGCTGGCTGACTTTTTTCCCTTGGCCACGGAACCTCTACCTGAGCGACAGCTGGTATCTGAGTGACAGCTGGGAGAGGATTCTGGTGTTTCCTTTCCCAACCACTCTTGGAGAATGTAGACCTCACCCTGTTAACCCCATCATTCAATTAGTGCAAAAAATAAATCAGATAGAAATCCCTGTGTCCCCACTGACAACTCAAGTCCTGCATTCAGCCCCCGCGTCCCCCGCCGTGGGTGGTAGGCGGCGTGCCCTTTCAGTGGCAGGGAAGAGAAGCTGGCTATATATTGGGATGGGAAGACCCTGGAAAACCCTCTCCAGTGGTTTCTAGAGAAAGCCCCTCAGGTATTCCAGCCTGGCACCAGTCCATGGACCTGGGGAACCCCTCTAGTCACCTACTCTCTGGAAGAGTGGGTCCTAAACAGGGTGCCACATGGGAATCACCCAGGGTTCTCAAAACCTAGCACTGGTCTCCAAGAGGAAGCTCTTGTTCATCTATGGTTAGCCTCAAGGTATATGGCTGGCCTTGAAGTCAACCTCCTTTCCTCTTTCTTTCCCCTGGTCCTGGGGAGAATTAGTCCATAAATCTCATCATAGATTAGGTTTTTCACATAAGTGGGATTATCATTTTGAACCTGGAGTTGGCATACAAACCAGAAGTGTTCATTGCCTTGGTGGAGGATTCACAAGCAAATCAGCTGGGAAGTGGGAAAGGGCGGGGATCTGTGGACAGGCTGAGATGGGCAGGGTGAGCTGGGCTGCTGTGTAGGGCTGTCCCGTTCAGAAATTGTGGGAGTGGCCTTCTGTCAATTGCTCCGTCCCTCTCCCCAAGTGCAGAAGTGGCTGCCACCTTTCTCAGCAAACAAGCTGGGTCCCCTGCCCTGTATCAGGGACGTGGCAGCATCTGCTGTGGGCGGCTTCCTTCATGCCTCTCTCCAGTGTTAGAATTCTGGGTGGGAGGAGGACTGAGAGGTAGGCTGCTCATGTCAAGATGAGGGTCAAGGCTGGAGGGGGGGAGATGCAAGAAAAGTCTAGTAGAAAACCCAACTGGAGGGACTAAGAAGGATTTTAGAGGTAGGATGGACTCAGACAACATGAGGACATTCTATGCGGGGGTCATCCAGCATTCCCCCCCCCCAACTCCCTTGTCCTGGACTTTGGAGGGAAGAAAATCCATGCATCACCAGTCCTCTATCAATTCTCTGCTATGGGAAAAGCTTTGTCTACCTTAGGCTCTGATGAACAGACAGTAAATGAGACCTGACCACTACCCATTCATCCATCCATTCAGTCCACTTCACCTATTGACACTGGTCTTACCAGGCCACTCCAGGTGCTGGGGTCTCCACGATGAACAGGATTCCAGTCCTCAACTCTAGATGTAGAGACAGACGAATCAACAGATGGTTACAGAGCAGTGTGGGAGAGCAACAGTGGAGCATATACTGGGTACCGGGATGAACTAAAGGATGGAGGATAGGGTGGGTACGAGGGAGGATAGGGTGGGTATGAGGGAGGATAGGGTGGGTATGAGGGAGGATAGGAAGGAGGACACACCTCCTTAAAAGAGGTGCCGTTTGAGTTGAGCCTTGAAGACAAAGGTAAGAATAAGCAAGGAGTGTTTTGGGCAGGGAGAAAAAGCATGAGCTGGACTCTTGAGCCACTGTTGTTCCTTTTGAATCCTGGCTCCAGCACATTTTACTTGTGACTTTGGGTGAGTGACTCTTTCATGCTCTAGTTTCCCCATCTGCAAATGGGCATCATATTGATGCCCAGCTTTTAGGGTTATGTAAGAATTACATGAGTCTGTAATGCGTTTGGACCCGTGGTTTGCTATGATGCTTACTCGTATTGGTCATGGAAAGGTGTGGCCAGTTTGGGGAACTGAAATAGTTCCAAAAGGCAACAGTGTGGGTTGGGACAGGATCACAGTGGGAGATGGGACTGGAGAATAAGCAATCTGCTGGGGCCGCTCTTTCTCCTATAGGGAGGGGGAACCAGCAGAGTTTTCTTTGAAGAGCCTGACAATCAGATTTATAAGCAAGACAATGACTTTCTCCTTAAGGAAATTGTGAACATGGGAGACAAAGACCAACAACAATATAAGTTGCTTGGACCTTGGATTCAGGTCCAATGCAAGATCAGAGCTCATGTAGAGAAGGAAACTTCACAGCAAGGGCATTGGAGCTGGGAGTCGAGACTACATTGAATTATTCAATTTAAGAATCTCCTTGTTGGGCTGGCACATTCTGCTTTATGAATTGCTTTCACTTACCTGGTCTCAATAACTGCAGAAGAAGGCTACCCAGGGAAGGGTTGGTATCACTATGGTACAGCTGCGAGAACAGGCATCCTAGTCCAAGGTCACTGGCTGGGCACTGAGACAACTAGCACTAAAGTCAGGTGTTACCCTGGCCTCTGACTCTATGCCTCTCACTGAAAAAGGGGACTGAGCTGGAGGGTGGGCAAGCCCTGTTGGGGAGAGCAGGCAGACAGCCACTGGACAGAGTGCAGGGTGACCCTGGGACTGACGCCATTCCTGGGTCAAAGGGAATTTAAACTTGGAGGATTCTGGATTAGAGTGTTTGTGCACAGGGAGTGGGGCCTGGGAGGGAAGCAGGAATCAACAGAGAGGGGTGAATTACAGAGATGGATTGGTCCAGTGATTGGGAGGAGAGAAATTGAGGAGGAGAAATCGAGCAGCAGCTGTAAGAGAGACTCAAGTTTCACCACAGCACTTTCTGCCCTGCTTCTGCTCTTCCTCTGTGGGAGAAATGAAGACAGAGTGGAAGGGAAGCTCCAGAGGGAGGTGTGGGCCAGGTGTGCTCAGTGTGGGCTGCAGCCTGGGGCCAGGCACCAGTAGGTAACTGCAGAAATAGGGAGCAAGTGCCTGGAACTGTAAAGTGATTTCACATAGTCATGGCATCCACACTTGTGGTCAGTGGACTCATCTCATTGAATGGAGTATTGGCTAGTTTGGGTACTGTTGGATTCTGTGCTAAGCCACTGTCTTGGTCTTTTAGGACTGCTGTAAGAGAATATCATAGACTGAATGGCTTATAAGCAACAGAAATTTATTTCTTACAGTTCTGGGAGCTGGAAAATCAAGATCAAGGCACCAGCAGATTTGGTGTCTGGTGAGGGCCTGCTTCCTAGTTCATAGATGGCCATATTTTCACTGTTTCCTTACATTGCGGAAGGGACAGGGAGCTCTCTGGAGTCTTTTTTTTTTTTTTTAACATCTTTATTTGGAGTCTTTTTTATAAGGGCACTAATCCCATTCATGAGGGCTCCATCCTCATGACCTAATTACTTTCCAAAGGCCCCTTCTCCAAATACAATCACATTGAGCATTAGAATTTGACATGTGAATTTGGGGGCAGAGGGAACACACACATTCAGTGTATAGCAGTTACTGAGTTGCACATGGCATGTGCTGCATGTTGTCACACCCAGTAGGGGCACAGTGGCCTTCATCGCAGGTAGTTGGGAAAGTTTAGGGTCTGCAGTAGGACCAGGGGCTGGGCTGAGACTGGTTGTTCTAATGTGCTGCTGGGAGAACTAGAATGGAGTGTGATGGGAAATCTTTGTGTGTGTTTTTATTTGGTATAATGAGGGATGATTGACTCTAAATTGGTAAGTCACAGATTGTAAACTGGCTGCCCACCAGCCAGATATGGCCCTTGGACATTTTTGCTTGTCCTGCACATGCTGGTTCCCACAGTGTTTGGTAAAATTTGAATCACATGTCAACTAATTTCATGCAAATTGATTGCTGGCTCTCTTGAAAAATCAGTTTACCTGGCAAACCTGGGCCACACTTCTGTTTGTCCCCAGCTGGCTGATGCTAAGCAGTGGCTGCCCTTCTAGATGGCGCATGTGCCCCTCAATTCTCATCTCACCCTGCTCTGCTCAGACCTGGCCAGTTTCGCTAATTTACATGGCCAGCCTGGCTTCTGTAGGCTTTTTGATGTGCCTGATTAAGACAATTCAGTTTAATTCATCCAAAATTTAATCAGGTGTCTATTATGTGACTGGTACAGGGTACTTATTACTTTTGAAAAATCAGGCACCTATCATGTTTTGTGGAGGGTAAAAAGAGGTTTTAAAAATATGATCTCTCGTGCAAAGAGAATGGCGACTTGGCAGGAGGCAGATTGTAGACATGAGATGCAGCGAGGGCCCCAAGCAAAGAGGCATATGGTTGGTGAGCAACAGATACTTCTAAGAGAGGAACAATTAATAGTACGAGTTCCTTACGGATGTATAACACTGTACCTTTTCAAAGCCTTTCATGCACAATAGTTGCTTGGAAGAACCCTGGTGAGATAGGTGGAATAGGTAGGGCAAGAATTAGCTCTTCTTCTTTACTAAGGAAGGTACTGAGGCCAAGCGATGACTTGGCCAGGTCTGCCATTGAGGATGGAGTCTAAGCCAGGCCTCTGCATTCCAATCCAGTTCTCTTTCAAACCAAGCCAGGTGTCTGGGGGTAGATTCTACTGCCAAAAAGGAAAGCTCATGTGGTCTGAAGACTCTGGTTGAATGATTATTTCAATATGGAAGAATCACCCCGCCAAGAATAATTCATCAAAGAATGAATCAGTTCAGAAATGGACGCACCCAGACTGTGTCATCACCTGGGGAATGAGTTCTTATCTTTCAATGCAGGTCATGCCTTGTGAAGTTTGAGAGAAGCCATTTGGCCTGGCCCATTTCCTGCAATGTGAGGTCGTAGGTGTATCTGATGATTTGGGCTGGAGTCTTTGCTGGAGACATCCCAGGTTCCTAAACCACAGAGAAATCCGTGGACTGGATGCAGTGTCGGCTGAGTACCTAGGGCGATGCACAAGGACTCGGTGAGCCAAGTCTCCGAGGCAGCCATCTTCTCTTTTTTAGTCCCAGGTTTCCTACCCAGCTTCTGAGTAGCTCACTTTGCCTCTGGAGTCCAGCCGGAGGGATACCCACAAGACTGCTGCTTCCCTGTGGGGAGACAGGAGGGGATGCGGGAAGCATGCTGCAGAGACATTTCTCCAGCTTAGGGGCAGAAAAGTCTAATAGTTATGTGGTCAAAATGCCAGAACTTGAAAGGAAAGGTGTAGAGGATGATCGACGTAACAAAAGAGGTAATTTCTTAAGTGCCCACTACAAATGACTACAGTCAGTTACTTTGCTTGTGTGTGTGTGTGTGTGTGTGATCTCAATTCAATTGCAAATAAATCCAAAGTTATCTGACTCCAAAACCCATATTTCCCACTCACTACTCTCCAAACCCCGCTGAGTCCCCTGATGGACCATGGAGGGAATTTTTTTCCCTTAATCTCTGCTCTTTTTCATCCAGGTGACATTTCATTGAAGAGGTGGGCATAAGTCATTGGCCAATAAACAGACACACATTGCATGCAGCAAATTACAATAATTAGATTGTAATATCGATCCATTTTACATCTGTAGTCCTTATGTTTGTGTTTGAAACGGCCTGTAGGATTGAAGATGAGCAGGAAAGGAAATAATTACATGTTATCTGAATAAAATCTGCAGCAAATTACCTATAAAACTATAACTATCCAAACAGGATGACATTTACTTTATAAGTTCATGACTCCCTTTCTTTAAAGTTTGATAAAAAGAGAGCAAAGTAATTACAGTTCTTTCTCTGATTGATTAAACATGACATATATGCTAATATGAAAGTAACGCTTGTCCTTTGTTACTCCATCGTCTGGCTTACAGTAATTTGCAAGGTAGCAGATAGAATTATTTCAGAGCTGCTAGTCTGAACTTTTCTATTCTAAAAATAGAATCTTGGGTCTCCTTTGCTTCAACCAAGAATTTATATTCCCTCTCTACGTTTCAACTTTCATATAGATGTGAAATGATGTTGCAACTATTAGAGCCTCATTTTTTCCCCTCTTGTACATCAGAAAACACATGTTGCCACAACTGGTTCAGTAAAAACAAAAAACAACACAGAACAAAACAAAATCCAATAACAAAAAAACCCCACCTGCTAAGATTTGCTTTAAAGCAATTATGTAGTTACTGGTCTGTCAGATGGAGTGATTTTTACCTTCTGAATAAAATAATGTTAGACACGACTGAGAAAAAAACCCACAAAATTTAGAACATCAATGAAATATGCCACTTGTCAAGCTATAAGGAGGACTGTTCAATTTAAAGCAGCAATTATTTAAAATATAGGTCAAGACCCCATCCATCAAAATTAGCCCGTAGTTTGAGATTATAATTACTAATGCAGCAACTAATGATTTTAAAATCCATATGAATGAAAGAATTAGAAACAAAATATAATAATGGCAGCACACATATATCGTGCTTACTACGTGGTAAGGTGTAGGAACTCGATTAATTCCTGCAACAGCCCTGTGAGCTAGATCCCATTATGAGCCCGTTTTCCCAGATGAGGGCCAAGAAGCACCAAGAGGTAAAGAAACTTCCCCAAGGTCAAACAGTTATGAAGTTCTAGATATCCAGCTATTTTCAGGTCATGCTACTGGAATATTCTATGGAAGGAAATAATTGAATTCTTCCGTTAAAGAAGATAAAGAATAGATTCTCGACAGGAAAGTGGTGACGTAAGCCTTCCCCTGGAACCCTGCCTCATCCTAGAACAGAATGGTCTGTGGGCCTCTGACCCCCTATGGCTTTGGTAACCCCCATGAGCCCAGAGGCCCCTGTGCCTGAGAAGAAGGTAGACATAGGGCAGCGGGCCTAAAGCTCTGGTGGTCCACTCAGTCTCCTGGCTCAGCCCTGGTCCCTGGGGCTTCTCTGGATAAGCTGACATTTGGCCCCAATCCCACCTCACCTTACTTTTCCGATTCTGTGCTGCCTCGGTCTCCCTGGCCCTGGAGAACTTGCTTATATGTTGTCTTCTTTAGAGAGACGGCGTGCTCAATGCTTCAAACATACTCAGAAGACACAGCAGGGTCTGAGTCCTAGCTCTGAGACTTAGTAGCCTCTGGGTGACTTTGAAACATTATTTCAGGGCTTTGTGTCTCAGTTTGCTCACCTGCAAAATGGGGATTTTCAGGGTATTTGTGAAGATCACATGATGTATGTCAAGCAATGGATTCATGGCATGTGCTGGACTGCTAGTCTCCCCTCCCTCCCTTCCTTTCTTCCTTCTTCTTTTGTAAAAGGTCACCTCTCTCCAGATCTCAGATTCTCATTGCACTAGGCTGTTGACCCCTAAAAATTCCTTCATTTTTATATTCTGTGGTTCAAAACTGTGATTATTGAATAATCAAGATACCTACAGGTCAGTTTCTATTTCAAAGACCCACGGACCCAATTGTGGTCAGGGTGATGCTTCTTGCTAGATCGTTGAATAATTAGTAATTAATTTAATGCACATACACTGTGTCCAAAGAGGAAACAGACAAACTCATTTTGCCCTTGTGGGACTCACAATCCAGTCAGGGAGAGAGATAGACAGAAAGACAGGGAGCAGGTTTAGATTTAACCCCTTGCATGCTAGAATAGAATAGAGGCCTGCCCGAGTGTAACTGGCTCATGGGAGGAGCCATCTGAGGATGCCTTTGGTTCCCTTCAATGCTATGCCTGCTCTGTGCTCTCCTGGTGCCACTTACCTGGAGGCTGATGCTCAGTGTGGGGTCTTCGTCTCTTGCCCCAAACGGCAACATCTTTGCCCCTAGTACCCTTACTACCTGGAACAACGGACCACTACATCCTTCACAAGGCCAGAAAGCTGAGTGAGTTTGGAAGGATTTTCTCAGGCAATTAGTGGAAGTTAATTAAGTCCCCAAAGTTGATAGTGTGAAATGATAACCATGTCTGGAGATGCCAGCCAGCGTACAGCCTGACCACAGTTTCTAGCTAGAAGGGTGAGGCCAGGTCCTTCCCCCAGCAAGTCAGGTCAACTTGCTTCCTGATGTTAACTCCATGTGAGTGGTGCCCCTTATCCTCCGGGAGGGATGCCCTCCACTCTCTCTTTCTTTGCCTCCCTTTTCCTCTCCTTCCCACCTGAGTTTAGGAACGCATGTAATACTCAAGACCCTCATAGAACTGAGGGTTCCCCGGCCCTTGCTTTCCGCCTTCTAAGCTACATAATCACGGACATACACCATTGCTGGTAAATAGGTAATAACGAGAGGTACTACCAGTGACACTTTACTTGCTCTATGTTAGCTCTGCCTAGTTGAGATCAGGGAGATTAAGAAGTTAGCCTAAAGTTTACACAGTTGAGAGGATGGAGTTTGAAATTCCATATTCATTTATTGAGCAAGCATGAAGTAAGAGTGTCTATGTTCCAGGTGCTGGATGGGAGATTGACAAAGATGCTGTGGTGGTCACAGGCTCATAGAGAAGGTGGATGGAAAGTATTATAACAGGGACAAGGTCAGGTTTCAGCAGCAGCAGCAGAGAGGCAGGGAGTTCCAAGAAGGCTGCCTGGAGGAGGTGCCATGGGAGTTTAATTGTGGAAAATGAACAGGAGTTTTTCAGGTGAATGCAGGGGGTGGGGAAAGGCATTCTGGGTAGAAGGAAAGGAGACAGGCAAGGATCAAACGGGCAAGTGTTAAGGACGGTGCGGGTGGCAAATATTGATGCAATGTGGGGTGGACTGGGGTTGGAGGGGTGGCTGAGGCCAGATCCCAAACAGGATGTATGAGGACATATAAGGAGCTTGAACAGGAAAAAATAACTGTCAGAGGATTTTAAGCACCTCCGTTGTCTTTTCCTTCATCAATGCTTCCACTTCTTTTTCAGGGCTTCAGTGATCTATTTCTACGTAACCAACGCGCCAGAACTTCGTAGAGGAAAACAATCATCATTTTGTGCGTTGTGTATGGATGCTGTGGGCCAGGAATTCAGAAGGGGCACAATGCGAACCGCTTAGCTTTTGCCAGCGACTGGGGCTGGGTTGGCTGGGGCTGGACGAGACACATCCAGGAAGCCTTCTTCCCTTCCAGGTCCAAGCACCTGGCCAGGATGGCTGAGGCATGGGGACTGGCTGGGACCAGGGATCAGGATGTCTCCTTGAAGCTCTCCAGCATGGTGGCCTCTGAGTCATTAGACACCTCACACAGGGGCTCCCATCTTTAAGAAGGAGCGGTCCAGTGAACACAGAAGACGATGTAAGGCCTTTTCTGACTCAGCCTTGAAAATCACAGTGTCACTCTCGCCATTCACCAGAGATCAAGCCCGTCACAGGCCCACAGGGCTCAAGGGGAGAGGAGAGAGACCTCCCGTCTATGGGAGGGGTGTCAAAATATGTGTGGCCATGCTTGAAAACAGCCATACCTAGTAAAGCCCACAGGTCCTGAGACCTAGTCTCTTAACTCTGCTGTAGACTCTCATTAACTTACTAATCCAAGATCTTAATGGTCTTTAAATCAGCGATTTCCAAAATCCTTTACCTCTAGGGAAATACTTGAAGGAAGAGCTGGTGTCAGGGTGGGGGGGGGACCCCTGCCCACCAGAAACCCCTCTCCTAGCTTCCTCTCCCCCAAACACATTTTAAGGTCCCTTTCTCAGAATTCTGGATGATCTGAGGAGGAAGGTTTCCAATCACTCTCTTAAAGTATCGTTTGCCTTTTAATAAAGATGCTGGGGGAGGGGGGAGGGAAATCTCCATTGATGTAAATCTAGACTCGAGACGCTCGCAGGGGTCTTTCGGGTGTGTCCCCTCAGTTCATGCCACTCAGCAAGGCACACTCTGCCCACACTTCTGTTGATATTATCAAACAAACCTAAACCCATTGCTTTCTGTACTAGCTGCTCTCCAACCACTTTTTAAATTTCTGATCTCAGGTTTTGTTTTATTTCTGTCTCCTGTTGCAGCCCTTCTCACCCTTATTCCCGTCTCCTTGTCTCCCACTCTTCTGCCAAGGTAGCCATGAGACTCATAGAAAGATATTTTGGCGCCAGACTCAGGGCTGCAGAGCGGGGAGGTGTGGAGAATGGAGACTGGTCGCCTGGGCCACGGGCAGGAGGCCGATTGGTCAGATAGTGGGACACAGGAGGTGTGTCCCTAGAGCCCCCTTCTCCCCTTCCCAGGTCTCTTCTCCCCCTTTGAGCTACCTCAGGCCTGCCTGTTCCCTTTCAGTCCCCAGACCTAGGGGTGGCAGATGAGCCATGGCCTTGGCTGACCTCTTGTCCATGATGTGACTGGAGGTCACAGCTCTCTGTGCCCGGCTCTCTCCCACCAGCCTGCCAGGCAAGAGGAAAACTTTGGATATTCGTCAGGCAGGGAGCCAATGGCAGCCTCAGATTGGACCCATCTGGGGAGAGTTTAATTAAGGGATTATTTTACTCACTTCCTTGCCTCCCCTCACCCTACCGGTGTTCGCCTTGGTCCACTCAACAGGGAGACTTGCGCAGGGGAAGCGGGTTGCAGGTCAGGAGCCTAGGGCAGTGTCAGGGCTGGGAGAGTGTGGATCTGGGGCAAACGGAAGATACCCAGAGGCACGATTACAGGTATTGGGTGCCTACTATGCCCCAGGGCCTTCACATTTCCCATGTCACCCACGATATGCCTGCCGCTTAAGGATGTGCTCCATTTTATGGATGGGATCCTCGGGGCTGCGGATCGGGCCCTCTCCAGGGAGGTGAACGGCAGCGCGGTGCTCCCCGCTACCGTGCCTGGCTCCCGGCCCAGGGGATGCCCCACCATTGCCTCATAGCTGCCTCTCCGAAACACTTCCGACACTCATCAGTCATAACAAGCTTCCTGCATCAACTTGCTTTCCCAAACGCAAGACTTCGTATTGCCAAGTGTAATTAACATGATACATTGACTCAGGGCACAGCTAACAAGCACATATTAATTTTGAAAAGTCAGATTCTTTCACCGCAGGAGTTTAAAAGTGCAGGAAAGGGAGTGGGTAATTATGGGCTGGCACAGCCCGCAGGTCTGAGTTTCTGCCCCCCGGAAACGCCCTGACAGTGAGTGATTGCCCTCCGCATCTGGAAGGGGGGGCGCTTAAGGTTGCCCCAGTTCTGCCTCCCTCGTGCCCAGTCTCCCCCCTCCCCCAGGGAGCATCTTGGTTCATCTTGTCTCTCAATGTAGTTATCTCTGATCAGAACTTGTACCTGAGCTGTTCTTTGCCTAATTGCTTCCCCTGACTTGGAAATTTACACCCTCCCTCCCTCCCCTAACTTGCCGAAAAAACCCATCCTTCTGGGGACATAGGTCACTGGGCAGCCTTGGACAAACGAAGGGAAACAAAACAGAGATACTTAGATACTGTCTGCCTTTCATTCAGGGCCTCCCTGACAGTTGGAATTTCCTCTAGAACTCTGGTTTCATGAGCCAGATGTTTCAGCAAATTCCCCTCTCTATCTCCTCTCCAGATGGGGAGAGTAAACTTCTCTGCACACCTACATGTCCTAGAGCTGGGACTTGTTTTCCCATCCTTCTCGGTGTAGGGGTGGTTTAGTTGTAGGGTCTCCGTTCTGGTCTCTGAACCCCCTTCACACACAGGTTGCCTTCTCCCTGTGCTGGAAAGCCCTCAGGAGACTGAGCGCTAGGTTAGGAATGCATTTACCTTGGATAACAGGGAGGAGGTCTGGGTTCAAGTGCTACTCTGGTTCTTTTCAGCTGTGGGAAGCTGGACGAGTCACTGCACCTTGTTAAATGGCAGTTTCCCCAGTGGCAACTTGGGGGTGACGATCCCCTCTCCCTGGTGGCTGTGAGTCAGTGCCTCAGAGAACTTCACAGGGCACCCACTGTGCGGAAGCTTCCTGGGAAATGCTGTTCCCTCTGACTCTGCCCTGCTGCCCGTACTGCCAAGCACACCAGGAGCTACTGGGCTGCTTGAAAAGTTTGTATTTCTTGGGGGATGTGAGGAAACCACCACATACCTCTGTTTAAAAGCTTATTTTGTGGTTTCCTTGGTTATTTATAGAACCCTGACTTTCTCTTCCCCATCTCTTTCCTCTTCACTTCATTCTCCCATATTTTCCCATCTCTCCTTACAGACCAGTCTCGCTAAAGAAGCTAAAGAAGCCAGGATGTGGGGCTTCCCTGGTGGCGCGGTGGTTGAGACTCCGCCTGCCGATGCAGGGGACGCGGGTTCGTGCGTCCCGTCTTGGAGGATCCCACATGCCGCGGACTGGCTGGGCCCGTGAGCCATGGCCGCTGAGCCTGCGCGTCCGGAGCCTGTGCTCCGCAACGGGAGAGGCCGCAACAGTGAGAGGCCCGCGTACCGCAAAAAAAAAAAAAAAAGAATCCAGGATGCGTGTGAGGGGCCTTGTTTCAATACCTGCGGTTTCAGATGACCCTCTTTATATTGACAGGGGTCTCCTGGCTGCGTTTCTGTGGGGCTTTTTCTCCAGCAGCAAGGAATCCATTCCCCGTCCAGCAGTAAGGAAGTCTCTCCCTAGTAAACCTCTCCTTGGCACCCCCAGAGCTGCTGCGCGTCTTTTGCCCGATGAGACCAATGGCTCAGCTCCGATGGCTCAGCCTAGCCTCTTCCCAGCAGGATTTCCAATGCTGGGTTTCTGGCTGCAGTCTTTTCTTGGTGCCTAAGTTGACTCCCTCCTCACCTTCCTCGGCTTCCTGCCACCTAACCTGGCTGCACTCCGTTGCACTCTGCTGTACGGACCACCCCTCTTCCTTTAGTACCTCTTAATGGAATTAGTTAACTGCTTAACTGCATCTTCCAAGGACTTTAAGGACACATTCCTCTATCTGGCCCTCTGCTCAGGCCTCCTTCTCTAGGAGGAATCGCCACTAGTGCTGGGTTCCAGTTCAAAACACAGTTCTCAAGTCTCTCTCAAGCTGGAGCTTGGACAGCTTTTCTCCAAATGAATGTCCTTGGATTATTGACAACCTCACCCCAGCTGAAGCCTGAGAGTAACCTCCCTCAGAGCAGCCCCCTGGGCAGGAAAAAGGAGCACTGAGCCTTCTCAGGCCCCGGGGGCTGGACTCCATCACTGCGATTATGGGGCACGGATGCTAACCCTCATTCCACTTTCCATTCTTGCACTGGTCCCGAGGACACGTGGAATCTGAATACGACCAATAATTCTTTTAACTCCCTTGCTTTAATAGCTATCAGATGGAAACTTTGGTTCCTTTATTAAACTAGGCTGGATGTCACCCAGAGAACTACTGTGTGGTGGAATTTCTATCCTGGATTCACTTTCTTTCGGTGGACTCCTTCTTCCCAGCCCTGACCCAGTTTTCATGGGGGCATTCTCAGGAAAGGCAGACTCTCCAGGCTTGCTCCCAAACCCTCCAAGTACTGTTTTGATACAGAAAGTAACTTTAAGCTTAAGTCAAATTCAGAGAGATGCTCCCATCAAGCCTCTGTGAGACTGTCACTTAGTTGAACCAAATCTAATCAATTATTTTTGAAAATGAGTAGCCATCGGTCTAAATTCAGTGGACTGAGTTTCAGTCAGATTTCTCTGCAGCTTTTGTGGCAGAGGCTCCTGTGTTCCTGTGTTTTAAACACATGGGTCTTTCTCTCTTTCAACGACCCACCTTCTCATCTCCTGGTGGAGGTGATGGCAGCCTGGTGGCTAATGGAAAGGGGTGCTCTCTGCCTTTTTGCTGGTGTTCAGGAAGCATCAGTGGTCTGGGGACAGCCTGAGGGTGGAGATGTCTCTACCCCACAGCACCAGGGGCTTTCAGAAGCAAAGGGAAGGGGAATAAACTTACTAAAGTTCCTGTGTGCTAGCCCCAGGGTGGAAGCTCTGTGCTGCTATCTCACTTTCTCTCCTAACGGCCCTGCAGAAAAACCACCACTACTGTGTCTTCACAAATGATCCAACGAGGCTCTGTGAGATAGGTGTAGGTGGTTCTCCAGAAGCAGATGCTGGAGTTCGGAGGACAGATGTTTATTAGACATCAACAACTGTAAAAGGAGGGAGGGGGGAATAGGACTGGGGAGAGGGACAAGTTGAATTGGGAGGTAGATCCAGCAGAGCCCCAGCCACACTAGGGAGGGTTTGCCCATCGGGACTGTTTCATGTTGACTGAACTGCCTAGGTGTTTATACCCATCCTTGGACCAGTCCCCAGGTGTGGTTGCCTCAGGAAGGCATGACCCCAAGAGTCCCTCTGGGAAGTGGGCTGTGGAGCGTGTACTTCTACATCTACCATGAAGGTAGCCCAGCCAAGGTTTTAAATGCTGGGCCTGGTATTTGTATGAAGGTGTGATTGCCTGCAAAACCACTGTCTCCGCTACACCATCACACTGAGCGCTCTCTGCAGAGAGGGAGTGAGTCTTCCCATCGGAAGTTATCTGGGATGGGAGTTATTTGTTTGACAGCATGAATTGTGGCTTTTCCTTCCTCTGTTCCCCTGATGGGGGAGACACTCCAACTCATTCTGGGACCTCCTGACAGCGTACTTCAAGGCACCCAGAGCCAGCTGCGAACTGAGGCACCACGGCGGAGGGTCAGCCAACCATCTGCAGCTTGTAAATCTGGTGCCTGCCTCGTCCGACTGAACTTCCAGCCATCAGCCTGGGGTCTCCAGCCACAGGGACACGCCAGGAAATGCCCTTCGGTCATCTTTGTTTTCTTCCACTCCCAATCTACATCTCCGCTATGTTCCCCTTGTTTGGCTTTTCCCTCAAATCCATCTTTTTATTTCTAAAGGTCAGCCATTTCTTCAGTGGGTGGGGGGAAGGGGCATAAGCTATTAGAGTAAGTCACTTCTCATCCCTGGGTTTCCCCCATTTACTTCCACACTAAAATGGGAAAGGGGTAGTGTATTCGTTTCCTAGCGTTGCTATAGCAAAGTACCAAAACCTGGGTGACTTTGAAGAATAGAAATGTATTGCCTCACCATTCCGAGGGCTGGAAGTCTGAGATTCAGGGTCGGCGGGGTTGGTTTCTTCTGAGGGCTGTGACAGAGAGTCTGTTCCATGCTTCTCTCTTAGCTTCTGGTGGTTTACGGGCAGTCTTTGGCGTCACCTTGATCTCTGTCTGCATCTTCTCCCTATGTACGTGTCTTGGTGTCAAAATGTCTTCTCTTTTTAAGGACGCCAGTCATATTGGATTAGCACTTATCCTAATGACGTCATTTTAACCTATTACCTCCGTAAGGACCCTGTCTCCAAATAAGGTCACATTCTGAGATACTGGCAGCTTAGGATTCCAATATATCTCTTTGGGGGGTGGTACAATTCAATTCATGTCAAGTACTGAAACCACATGGTGTCTTTAAAAGACCTTCACAGCTCGCACACTCTGGCTTCCTATCTGATTGAGGCCCCCAAGGGAGGTGTAGGGGAGGCACCCTGGTCCTCCCTGGCTATGGCCCTGGGAGTTAGGGATCTGTTCCAATCAGCCGCAAGACCCAGCTACCCCAGACCCACAGAAATCTTCCGGAAGGGTTCATGCCCTCATCCAGCCATTGTTTGGGCACTACACGTGCATTTGCCTTGGTCTCCCCTTCCTGTTAACCGTTTCATGGACTCCCTAGGTTCCTAGAGGGGCTGGAACAATAGCCATCAGTGAGCCTTATGGTTTTGGGGTATTTGGGGGCTTTCCTCTCATACATAATTGCTTACAGAACCAAACCTGTAAAGGAAATCAAGCCCAAGCTTCTCTTATTAAGATCAAGGTGAAGGTAGTTTGGAGACTGAGGCATAAGCTGGAGAGAGTCTCCTGGGAAAGTTCCTAGGACTTAAACTTATGACCTTGATTAGGGTAAAAATTGTTCGACGGTTTCCTTTTCTTTGGGAGACAAAGGTTACATTCGTTATGCAATCATTTTGAACTTTAGCACCTGCCAACCGATCAGGGGATTTATGTGGTGTTCAAGCCTTAGTTATCAAAGCTGTTATTTAAAAAAAGTAATAATTGTAAGTGTAAAGAATAGGGCAAGACAGAAACATACCCATAGCACATTGTGTTTGTGACTTGTTGTGCCTTGCCTCACCCTCTATAGATGTTATATCTATATCTTTATCTGTATTTCTATATCCCTATATACTGGAAGATAAGGTTAAAGGAGAGAATTTATTTCTCAAGGCATACCAAGCTCCTCTATGTACTGCTTCAGGGTCTCTTGCTCACCTGCCTCTTGTTCCATCTCTGTGAGGACTCAACCCAACAGTGCTTCACCTCCAACAGGTAGCACTTCTGACAGGTGGTCCCACCTCTTGACTCCAGTCCCAGAGCTTCCCTGTTGACGCCATCTTGGGACTGTGCTCAGGCCACATGTACACAACCAGGAAGTGCAGAGGAGTTAAGGTCTGTGAGGCAAACCTCTGAAGGGAGACGGGATCCATGGATACAATTGTCCTCCCATCCCTCACCAGACATGGTCTGGAGAGGAGTTTACATGGCTTCCGGGGCCGCGGTCTGATGGATGGTCTCGACTGGCCCCATCATCTTTGTAACACATCCTCACCTGGGCTGCCTTGATTTCCTGGTTTAATCTCTGCACCCCTCCACTCCTGGTCCCTTGCATTGCATTCTTAGTAAAAGAAGAACCCATAAGCCTTTTCCCCAGGCTCATCTTTCTGGGGGGACTCAGGCTAGGAATATAGGGAGAGAGAGGGAGTGGGGGGCTCTGCCCTGTGATGGCTCTAGATGTGGGAGTCCCTCACCCTCATCTGGTGCTCTGGCCAGGTGGTGGGGCTTTGTCTGAGTGTCTCTGGCTTGGGAGGTGGTAAGAAAGAGGGTTTATAGGCCAAATCACTTATAGAGCTACATTAGTAATCTATGGGCTTTCTTTTGTGAGGTAGCTTAGAACCATCCCTTCTTCTTGTGGTGGATTTGGGGGAAATGGGATTCCTGTAGAAGTAGGGCAAGGCTGAGTCACGTGGTGGGATGGGCAGAACGGCAGGAGTCCTGGCTTCTGGGCTTGGCTCTTCCACTGACGAGCTCTGTGACCTTGGCCAAGTCACACTGCCTCCCTGGGAGCCAGCTTTCTTATCTGAACAATGAGGGCTTAGACTAGATTATCCCCTTGATCACTTGCAACTCTAAAGCCTTATGGTAAAATGTAATTCCTGCCACTTTGACGGTATTTGTATGGAAGGTGTTTCCATTCCTATCCAAAAGGTCAAATTGATGCCCCTGTGAGATTTTTCAATATGAGAGCAAAGGTGAAGAAACAAAAGTGTTTAATGGTATTTTCTTTTCTAAAAAAAAAAGGATTTGGTCGGAGCCACTCTTATCTTGTCTATCACAAGGGAAAACTAGATTCTAACAACCCACAACTTTCAACTCCAACTGTGGCTCTTTCTCTCTGCAGTTTAGTACATCACTGCTGAGGGCTGGTTTGGCGAAGAGAGCTCCGAATCAGCTGCAGATGGAGAAGTCTGATAGATCTCCCCCCCCACACACACTCACTGGCCAGTTTTTTCTGCATATCCCACCCTCCCTTCCCCCGTGCAGGAAAGGAAGGTTCTCTGTAGCTGAGGTCAAGGCCATGACCACACCCAGCACACTGACCACAGCAGGGGGTTAGAATCGGAGTGGGGAGAGGGACCTCACATCCTCCTTGGGAAATCACAGAGGCCAATGCAAATCACTTTTGGTCATTGCCCAAATGGGAAAGAACATTTTTTCCCCAGATCGTTATTAAGAATTTTATACAATCACACACGCTCTTCTCTCTCACGTGCAGACATACACTCTCAAAGAGAAAAACTCATCCCTGAGTATTGGGTCATAAATTATATGAGGTACATTTCATTATAAAGTACATTTCTTTAGTCCTTTATGAATGCTCTCTACTTACCCCAGGGGGGTCGTAATGTACACTGACATCTTACTTTCTTCCAAGAAGCATTCCCTTGTATTGTTTAGTATGTGGAGACTGGCTGGGCAAACAAACCCTGTACTGGAAAATGAAGGCAGTCGACTCCTAGATGGGAATACAATCACGCATCTATTCCCGGGCTCCAGGGAGCTCACGTATAATCTTTAGAAAAACTGGGTAAGTAAACATCAGAGAAAGAGAGGTCTGATGGTGAAAGGGGGCTGCATAAACAGTGAAATGCATAATTGCTATGGCTCAGAAAAATTGGAAGCCAAGTGATTCGAAAGCCAGAAAGCCAGGAATGGGTATTGAACAAGTCAGTCCTCGTTATATCTGATTTTTAATTTTGATAGTTTACCATATGGATCTATCCCCCCTCCCAGCCCCCATCTCATCCTTCCTAAGGCACATTCTCTTAAAGTGGAGAACCACGAAAAGGTAGAAAGTTGAGCAAATTAGAGACAACCTCGGGGCCTTGCCATTTTCTTCAGTTAACAAAGCCAGAAGCGCCAGAGGGAGCGGCAAGGTCTCTCAGCCCTTGGGTTTTACTGAAACTGAAATAGTTCAGCTTTACCTTGCAGAAGATCAGAAACCAAAGCTCATAAAATTGAACTCAGATGAAGAACGCTCCCGTCTTTGGAGTGCTACTAAACAATCTGCAAATTATTTAAATTAAACCAACCCAGCCTTCAACATCTGCACACAAAATGCTTAAATTCCAAGTGCAACTTTACTGGCATAAGAAAATAATAAGGGGAGTTCAATTTGTGTCAGCATGGCTCAGGAAAATAAGATATCATGTCTTGCTGTCTGCTTGATGTCAACTTCTCAGATGCGAGCCCTAATGCCTCATCCTAGACTGTCCGCACCAGAGCCTGCCAAACAGAGAAGTTCAGCCAGAGTTCACCAAGCTACTACCAAATAGCTTTTTCCCCCCCTCCTTTTTCAATCATTAGAAACCTTCTGTTTTATATTGTGCACACGTGATCGTATCTACCTCTTAAAACATGTATAACTCTATTAGCTTCTCCTATTCTTTGGGAATACTGTCAATTCTTTTCTGTGATGAGTTTGTTCCATGGCTTAGAGTTATTCAGCTTTTAAACTTTCACTACATATACTAGATTCTATCTGAAATGCTTGGTCAGGAGACACAGATAAAATCTGTAATATTCAAGATGATTTGAAAATCATTCTTTTTTTAATAAACAAATAAGTGAAAAAAAAAGCAGACCGATCAATTACTGTCTGAGAGGGCTTCAGAAATGCTTTTTCAGCCCTCTCTCATCCAAATCAGAGGCTTACTCAGGGCTTGTCAGAGAACCTGCCCTAAGACTAGCAACCTCCAAAAAATCTCCGGCGCAGACCTTGGTTCTAATCTCCCCTTCGGCTGGGCTCCTGAGACAACCAACAGGGCAATTACACAGACCATTTTTCTCATTTTCGTTGTTTAGTCTTGATTTACTTCAAATGACTACAACTTTCATTCCTCCCAGTGAAATTGTGCACCCACACTTTTAATCATACAAGACCAACATTTTAATGCTGCTGGGTGATGTATCAATTTAGGGTCCTGGGATGACCAAAGAGCTAGAATTTCACTCATCAGCAGAAATGTAGGTTTAGTAGGTGTGTGAAGACAAAAATAAGTGCAGTGAAGTCTTTGATCTACTGCGTACATGTTCTATAAAAATACCTTTCCTATAGTGTAACATGTCACATTTAATCTATGTTCCATCTTTCCCATCTATCTTCCAACCATCACTTGGTCCTTTTAAAAGACCCGAACACCATGCTCCAAGCAGCCTTGTGGGAGCAAAGTCTTCTTTGTTTCCATTTGGTGGTGGGGCTTAGGGTGGGGTGGGAAAACCCCACGGGGCAACAGGAAGAATAGCTCTATGGCCTATAAACTTCACTCTCAATATTGGGCTACTCCCTTCTTACCGTTTCAAACACGATTAAAATAATGTTGAAATTCACATTTCAGGTAAGTTAGAGCTGATTATAAAACTGTTATGAAAAAGCTTCCTTTACAATTAGTGTTGATTCAGACAACTTTCCAACTCATGGTAAATATCTGGCCACCCATAGCTGACAATGGTTTATTTAAGCAATCTGATAAACTATTACACATCAATCTAGTCTGAATACAAACATTAAAACAAAACGAATCCTAAAATATAACAATATTAAAAGTATAATCTTGTCCCACACCGATCATTATTTATCTTGATTTCTTTTCATCTTTTATATCATAAAATAATTCAGCGAAAACACTGCATGTAAAGGAACTTGTCTGATTCATATTTCATTTAATCTGGTATCAATTACTGACCGAGATTTGGGAAATTCAATGTCTGTGTAGATGAAATGCTTTAATACCTTAGATAGTAGCTAGTTTCTGGGTTCAGCCTGAAATGGCATGGTCAGAAAAGTTTAAAATATTTTTGCTAGATTCAAAGATGAGCAAGATTAAAAATTCCCAAATGTGTATTCTGGAATCCCTCCAAAAACATTCCATCTTTATTCATTATTGGATATTGTCTTGATTAAAATTCCTGTTGGTTTGTTCTATGGTTAAGTAGTAATCTTGTATCTTAGCATTTGGAATGTATTGGTATCATGTGACGAGCACAGAGCCCGAATGAATATAGAGAGATCTCTTTCACAAGTCAACAAGGAGGACTTATAGCGTTCAGATTTCAGCAGAGCTGTTTGCGGGGGGAGGTGGGCGGTTATCTGCTCAGCACATTCTTTCCAAAAAGTGAGTCAGAAAGAGAGCTGTTCAAAGCAAAATGGTTTTTCCTAAAACACCAGTGTCCCGAATCAAGGCAGATTTCTCTAGAGGAAATAAGATATTTTTCCTCTTCTTTTTCTTTATCTCTTTTGTTCTATTTCTAGCATTTGGTGCCCTTTATTGCTAGTTTCACCCAGTAACATGTGAAAAATGTACTCGACAATGCAAAGCAGATGACTCGGTCACCATCTTCTGAGTCACCATTCTGTTCTCTGCATTCCTGCAGATGCCTTTCAAAACCAGAAAACGATTCTGTTAGGAGTCAGTAAGAAGGAAAATAAAAATGAAAAAAAAAAAAAAATTGGGCCTGCTTATACAGCCACACTGACACTTTTGTGGCTTGTCCCCCACTGGCAACCTGCTTGGCACTGGGTGTTCCCAGGGACACTAGGCCTGGACCCCAAGCCCGGAGAAGATCTGGGAGAGCATGGAAGGCCACTTTGGTAGACTTGGCTGGCCTTTTGTTTTATTTTACATTGTAATGGCCACTTGGAAGTGAGCTCTGTGGCAGAGAGGAAAGGGGAGGACACTGGTGAAGATCTGGGTCCCTCGAGGTGAGGTAAGCTGTGTCCATTTCTCGTGTGCTGCACATGCATCTGTTAGTTAAAGAAAGTCAGAGCCAAGGTTTTAGGCATAAACCCAATTTTTAAGAAAGTTGCCAGATACACCAAGTCACCTCTAAGTCTTCCCTAGCCTGGTGGGCGGGGGTATCTCATGAGATTAGATGAAGATAGGATCCCAGTGACTATGATTCTGGAGAAATGAGTCAACTGACTGCTTTAGTGGACGCAAAGGAGCACGTAGTAGATGCTCTATACCTCTCTGTGCGTCAGGGAGCATGCCTGCTAGGGATCTGGTCTTTGCCTTGGGGAAGTAGATGGATTAGACCACATTTCATGAGAGTTTTACCAAAGAACTTGCTCACTCAGTCTCCCATCCTCCATACGCAGAAATAATGACCAAAGTCAAGAAGCTGTCCAGTTTGTTGAACACAGACTCTAAGAAGAAGAAGGCTGTTTCATTCATCTCCCTGAGGCAAGTGCTTAGAACAGTGGCTGTGCATAAATATGTGTCAGTGAATGAATGGTATGATAGGAAGATTCTGAATCAAAACCCAACCAATGCAATGGTCAAGTGGCTTTTGAGCACAATGACTCTAGAAGCGCACTCTGTTTTAACAAGCTAAATTTTAAGAAGACAAAGTAAGGAAAGGGAGAGTACTAGTAATCATTGGTACTTGTATGTATCAGGAAATTTCTCACGTTCTTTGATGGGTAGGTATTGTCCCATTTTCCAGATTAGGAAACTGAGACTTGGAGAGGTTAAATCACTTGCCTAAGGTCACACAGCTAATGAGTAGTGGATCTGTGGTTCAGACCCAGGACTCCCATGTTGGAGTGCTTTCAAAGATGTAATTACTGTAGCACTTCCTTATTAGAGGCTCACTGCCTCAGCGTTTAGGGATGTATCAGACTGCTTACACTTGATGCTAGAAAAAAGTTTTAAATCCTTTTCATGGGAAGTTTTTAGAATTTTGTGATTCAAACCAGATTAAGCAGGTGAAAGTGCTTTTTTAGACTGTCTTAACACTAAAAAATTTGTTCTGAATCCAAATCCAGTATAAATGTATTAGCCTTTTCTAGCCAAGAGTTTAGAGAAGTAAGAAGTAAATCAACATGTCTTCAACCCTAGGAGGAAATGTGAAAGAGAGAGATGGATGTTTGATCAGGTCTCAGAGGGCTCCTTTAGTTCCAACTCTGCTGGTAAACAGCTGTGTGATCTTGGATAAGTCCCTTCACCTCTCAGGACTGCAGGCTTATCTATGGTCAACTAAGGGACTAATAAACCTTGCTTTGCTTACTGCTCAGATATTGGAATCAAGAGAAATATGGAATTAAAGTACTTTCAAAATTTATAGCATCCCATTAAGAAAACATGTATGTTTGTGATGAAAATGTCCTACTTTCTGTAATAATGGAGTTTGAGCTTTTCCCCATCTAATTTACCTAATTTTACTAATTTAATTTAATTTTCATCTTCCGAGATAACGTATACTTTTCTCGTTTAGAATTTCACTCAGCTTTTTTCACTTAGCTAAATGGCACTTTTCTCCCTTGGTTTGGCAATTGTGAATATTTTTCTGATTTTTTTTTTCTTTTTAATTTTAGCTCAATCAGAATTTACTGTTCTTCTCTAAGGCAACAAGTCCAAGTACTTGAATTCATCTCAGAGGGCACAGAGAGCTGAGGCGACGTTTCTCTCTGTACATACATTTCTAGGGTTGGCCCCAGATATGAAATATAATTATGGTATTAGGCAAGTCTCAGGAGGCCTGGAGTACATTCCTTGGGCTCATGAGTAATTATGGTGTTGGTGATGATCAACTACTTTATAAGGTCTTGGGCTGCTGGTATTCTGGTTTTTACACAATGCACAAACCCCATGAATTTAATTACCACCATCTTGGTGCCTAACAAATACGCTTCACTTGTAAGCCTTGTATGTATTTATGTTCAGATGGGACTAAAGGGTGTGTGTTTGTGAGTATTGTGGCCATAATACCCCATACATTCACAAAAATTGTCCCCCCAGATTCAGATTGGCTTTTGGTTTAATGGCCCATGCATTTGATATTCCTTTCTTGGTTGGAAAACTATTTTTCAAGTTCTCTTTTTCTCCACCTCCTTTCTTCTCCCTTCTTTGTCTAAACTGTATAATGCTGTGTTTCCTTTTGAAAGATTAGGTAAGAGGGAACACGTGTGTGAAAGTCGTGGCCAACTCCCATGTGTTGGGGGCTGGTGAGATGAAGGCCAAAGGCCAAATGACTTCAACACCTGACAAGTGTGTGGATCTCATTATGGCCATGGGGTCTGGAGGCCTTAAAAAAATCAATGGATTTGCAGGATGCATGGTCAACATTTGGTGAGAAAGCAGGTCTTCAATGATTTTGTTTCTAATCCATGGCAGAGGTATGGCCCTTCAAGAAAAAAAAAAAATCCTTTCATCTCCTAGCAGCAAAGTTTCCATCTACCCCATATATTTAAGGGATTCACAGAGCTTGAAGCAGTATTTGAGATTATCTTGTCCAATGCCTTTATTTTATAAATGAGTAGCATGAGCTCAGGAAGGAAAGTTTCCCAAGTCCTCCTAACCGACCAGAGTCCCTGACTCCCAGCTCAGCCCTCCATATGTCACACCTGCTGTCATGGCGCTGATTCACATCCACTTATCCAGTGAGGGGCTTTTGAGCACCTACTCTGTGCTTGGGGGTAGGTGGCTTGGAGCTCACAAGGAGGTCATTCAGGCATAGTTTTGGCCTTCAAGGAATTTGTTAGCAATTTGGAGAGTCAAGACTAATATGACACAACGGTCTCATGTGCAAATGGCAGCTTATAGGTCAGAGTTGATGTAAGTGGAACAGTCCCGTTCCTCAGGACGTCAGAGTGCAGAAGTTGGGGAAGGCTAGGCTTCTGGGAGGAGACTTGGAGGCAGAACTTGAAGCAGGTTTTGGAAGTTTGAAGTTTTGGAATTCCAGGAAGAAGCAGGGCTTGCGAAAGGCTCAGAAGTCTTAAGGAACAGCATGTGAGTAAGTGTTGGGAGTGAAGACAAGCCAACTTCTCAGTCCCTGTGGGGAGGATGTGGAATGATGTTGGCTCCACAGCATAGGAGCACAATGCAGACAGCCTTTCATCCAGGCTAAGGTGTCTACTTCCTTGTGCAGAGAATGGACGTTGATTACAGTTTTAAGTAGGGCAGTGAGGAGAAAAAATGAAGATAACTGGTTCGAGGAAAGATTGGAGGGTGGTAAGATCAGAAACAGGGAACCAGTTGGGTTAGTTTGGAAAAAGTCCCAACATGAGGTGATGAACCCCCTGAGCAGGCAAGTGGGGAATACAGAGCAGCAGGTGCCGAGGGACCCCCTTAACTCTGCGGGGCTGCCTGGGTGAGGGTAAAATTTGCAAGGCCAACTCCTAGAATGACTAAAATCTTTGCCTTCCAGGATCTCAAGAGCTTTGCTCTGGGTGTCCATATGGCTTTTCCAGGAGTGCTGGCACAAGGTAGGATTCTTCACCATTTAGAGGCAAAACTGAAGGCAGGGAAAGAGGAACCGTTGCCCCACAAGACTGGGACATCTCAGGCTGACACTAAAGTGCCCAGTGGCTGGATAGAGTGATGGGCCTGCATCCTGACTTGGCCTCTCACCAATTCCAAGCTGTAGCCAAGCCACTAACACATTCCAAACCTAAATGTTCTTATCTGTACTTTTGAGATGTAGTAACGCCTGTCGTAGTTACCTCACCAGTGTTGTAAGAATCCAATAAGAGAGTATGTGTGAACTGTACATAGACCGTAACCAGTGTCCTGTCACAGCTCTGGCTGCTGAGATGGTGGAGCACTGGATGCAGGGAGAAACTACGCGAGAGCAAAGACGTATTCCCTACTAAGAAAGTAACCATCTTCTGCCTTGCCAACTTGGACACTGCTTTCTCACATTTAAGAAGGAATAGAAGTGGAAATAGCTTGAGGATGCTGTTCAAACTCATTACAGTGAGCTGCCCTAAACCAGGACTGACCAGGCTCTGCTGACAGAACTTTCAGAACTTGGATGGCCCCATATAAAGCTGAAAAAATCATTGAAAGGATGGGGGGGGGGGCAGTGAGATGCTCATCCCTGAAAAAAGGGGAGATGGTTTTCAAACTCTATTTTTAATATATTTTCTAAATTTTAATGACACTCTGCCTGAAACTATTAACAGCTTCTCAAGTTCTCTGAGCAGGGCTTTCCTTGGAGATTGGCTTGATCATAGGTTTAATTCCTGACTCCTCTCTAAACGTAAAGAACCAGTTCATCTAGAACACCATAAACACCCCCTCCCAAAGGAGGAGGCTGTGTTGGCATCTGGAGACGGAGCGGGGACACTGTGCAAAGATTTCTGGGTAATGGGGGGAAGAAGAACATTCAAAACAGAATCACTGGGCTTCCCTGGTGGCGCAGTGGTTGAGAGTCCGCCTGCCGATGCAGGGAACACGGGTTCGTGCCCCGGTCCGGGAAGATCCCACATGCCGCGGAGCGGCTGGGCCCGTGAGCCATGGCCGCTGAGCCTGCGCGTCCGGAGCCTGTGCTCCGCAACGAGAGAGGCCACAGCAGTGAGAGGCCCACGTACCGCAAAAAAACAAAACAAAACAAAAACCAACCAAACAAACAAACAAAAAACAGAATCACTGAGCACCACCTGGTCTAGAGAGTGAGGGGCATAAAAATATATGTTTCGAGTGCTTGCTGAGTGCCAGAACTTGCTTTTGATTCTGATGGTATAGTGTCAGAGTTTAAGATACGCTAGATGTTTTCCTGGAGGCCAATGTGAATTCAGTGACAGGTTTTTCCCTGCAGAATGGCACAGATACAGCCTTGGAGAGCTCATCCAGGCTCCATCCAGAGGGCAGATTTGGGGCAGGGGAGGCTATAGGAGCAGGAGACCAGTGCAGGGTAAACAGCAGGAATCCCCTGAACTAGGGCAGTGGCGGTAGAGAAGGGGCAGATTTGGAAAATAGTTTGGTAGCAAACGTGAAAAGGGTTGCCCACTGAGAAAACAGTGCCTGTAGTTTTTGTTCCCTGTATTCCCCCTCACCCAGAACTTTTGAGATGTTTAACCCCCTGGCCTTGAATGTTTGTTGATTAATTGCTTGGTTCATCACATACCTTAAGGTAAAATTTCACTGTTTATCCTATCCAGTGATGAGGACCAAAATTTAGCCATAATATATTTATCACAGTATCATTTTTTTCTAGTTTCACTGAGATAGAACTGACATACAGCACTGCCTAAGTTTAAGGTGCACAGCGTAATGATTTGACTTCCATACATCATGAAATGATTATCACAATAGTGAACATCCATTATCTCATAGAGATACAACATTAAAGAAATAGAAAAAAATTGTTTTCCTTATAACTCTTAGGATTTACTGTTAAGAGCTTTCATTTATAATGTACAGCAGTGTTAATTACCTTTATCATGCTGTATATTACATCCCTACTACTTATTTATCTTATAACTGGAAGTTTGTACCTTTTGACTGCTTTCACTTAATTTCCTCTCCTCCCACCCCTCTGGTAACCATAAATCTGATCTCTTTTCTGTGGGTTTGTTTGTTTTTGAAGTATAATTGACCTATAATACTATGTTAGCTCCTGGTACACAACATAGTGATTCAATATCTCTGTACATTTCAAAATGTTCACCAAGATAAGTCCAGTTGTCATCTGTCACCATACAAAGGTATTACATAATTATTGACTATATTCCCCACATTGTACATTTCAGACTTGTGACATTTATTTTGTAACTGGAAGTTTGTACCTCTTAGTCTCCCTCACCTATTTCTCTCCTCCCCTCAATTCTTTCCCCTCTGGCAAACACCTGTTTGTTCTCTGTATCTATGACTCTGTTTCTGTTTAGTTATATTTGTTCATTTGTTTTGCTTTTTAGATTACACATATAAGTGAAATCATACATTATTTATCTTTCTCTGACTGACTTATTTCACTTAGCATAATACATTCTAGGTCCATCCATGTTATCACGAATGGCAAGATTTCTTTCTCTTCTTAATGGCTGAGTAATATTCTATAGTATGTATATATACTACATCTTCTTTATCCATTCATCTATTGATGGGCACTTGTTGCTTGCATATCTTCGCTATTGTAAATAAAGCTGTAATGAGCATAGGGCTGCACATATCTTTTTGATTTAGTGTCACGTTTAATTGCAAAATTATGTTCAAATAAGGGGAAGGCTCTTATGTTGGATAGAATATTTACAATTATTAAAAATCACATTTTCAATAAATGTGACATAGGAATGACATAGGACATTAATGACATAGGAACTTCTTCTAATATAATGTTAAGTATAAACATAATACAAACTATGTATAGATAGTATGCTCCTAATCAATTAAAAATACACACAGAGGGGCTTCCCTGGTGGCGCAGTGGTTGAGAATCTGACTGCCAATGCACGGGACAAGGGTTCGAGCCCTGGTCTGGGAGGATCCCACATGCCGTGGAGCAACTGGGCCTGTGAGCCACAACTACTGAGCCTGCATGTCTGGAGCCTGTGCTCTGCAACAAGAGAGGCCGCGATAGTGAGAGGCCCGCACACCGCGATGAAGAGTGGCCCCCGCTCGACACAACTAGAGAAAGCCCTCGCACAGAAACGAAGACCGAACATAGCCTAAAAGCAATTAATAAATTAATTAATTAAAAAAAATACACACAGAGAAAAAAGAAAGGAAGAAAATATATCAACATGTTAATCATAGTTACCTTGAGTGGCAAGGTTAAGATTGCTGTTTATTTTCTTCTTTCCACATTTTAATATTTTTCTAATTTTACACTGAGGAGAGGAAGTTTTCAAATCAGAAGAATAAAAATTACTGTGGAAGAAAAAAAAAAACCCAACAGGATACCATTTAGAGATTCAGAAGATTGTGTTCAAATGTCAGCACTGCCTTAAGACTTAGGCAAGTCACTTAACCTCTATAGTCTACAGTTTTCTTATCTGTAAAGCGAGCATAATAACATCTGCCTGCTAATTATGGGGCTATTGTAAATGTCAAACAAAATAAGGGGTGTGGAAGTGCTTTATCAGTTACTAGTTAAGTTGCTTCAGGAATATATGAGATTCTGGTTATTGCTATGTTCCCTCCCCTCACGGGGGACCCATAAGTGTCTGCTAGAGGGCCCTCCGGGTGGGTGTGCGTAGCTGGCAACCTACTCTGGAGAACGAGGGGAGGAGCTCATCCCAGCTGGAAGCTATTTTGATTGAATGGAGACTGTCAGGTCTAGCCAAAAATAATTTCATTGTGTTGAAGAAAGAGAGCTCAGAGACAAGCTGGGAGTGTTGGGGAAAGAGGAAGATGCTGGGCAAAGGAGAACTCTGTCCCGGTAAGCCTGTTGGGATTCTAATTCTCACTCCCAGTCTGTCTTCGAGGCTGAATTCTCCTTCCAGTGCTGTGACTCCAGTCTTGAGTAACACTGGACCAGGCCTTACTCCCTCTGGGCCTAGGGATCGTGTGTAGAAAATGAAGGCTTGTAAGGGCTGGTCCCTCCCTCCCACCCTCCCAAATACGGGAACGTATTCTGTGCGTCTCATGTGAAATCATTCCTTTCATCAGTGCTGTAATAGAGTCACCATGAATGATCCAGGTGAAGAGGTAAAAGATATGAATGGAACATACACAAAGAGGGGCAGGGCAAGTGGGCAAGCCAAGAGGTGATATGGTATCACAACCAACAAACATATATTAAGTCTATGGTAAGTGTAGGTCCTTGTGTTTCATACCGAGGGTTCAGAAACATGGGTCTCAATCCCTGCCTACCTGGGAAGAGATGATGAAGACAGGGTCACTTCCTAATTGGCAAGAATGAATCCCAGGGAGTGAGCACCCAGGAGATAAGAGGAGGCAGATGATGAGCAGGGTGATGAGGGGATGACTTGGTAGCCTAATGAGGTCTCCCAAGCTGGGAGTGAGCAGAAAGCACCAGTATGAAGATAGGTTTAGGGAACAATACACAGCCTCCCCCAGTTTGGAAGCTTCTAGTTGACTTATCTTGGAAAAATCGTTTAACTCAAATGAACCTCTGTTTCTTCAGTTGTGAAAATGAGGCTATTAATACTTCACAGGCTATTGGGATGATTAAATGAGGGAAAGAAGATGAAGTTCCAGTCATATAGTATGTGTTCAAAAATATTCATTTCCTTTTCTCTCTTTTTCCCTACATTATCTAATGGCTAGCCCCAGACCAATGATTGGAAACTGGTGGTCAATGAGCCAGATCTAGTTTGTAGATACTGTTTTACCCAAATCACAGAATTCTAGTTTACACTGTGTTTTAAAAATATTTGCATTAGCTGGCGACACTTGAAAATTAGGAAATTTTATACAACCATCCAGATTTCCAACGTCTCTTGAAAAATCAGAAGGCCCACATGAACACTTGACATCTATTGGCTGGTGCTGAGTCAGGGCTGCTCCTGTGGAAAGGGCCTCATTCCCACTTCTCCACAGTCCGCATGACTCCCTGCTGAGCCCCAACACTGAGGCCAGTGTCAGCTGTAGTCTGTCATTGTGTTTGCACCGTTTTTTATTCTCGAATTGAGTTTTTAGTGAAATTTCTTTTTAAAGCAGAAAAATGAAACATTGGCCAAGAGCATCACATGTTCAAAAACAAAAACAGAACAGGAAGAGAGCATATTTCATTGGGGAGGTGAAGAAAATTCCTATGTGTTTAATATGCAGATGAAGTATGACTCTATTGAAAGAATACACTTGAATTGCTTCACTTGTTACCTCCTTGGCCCCTGTAGACATTGGAGTTTATTGCCCTTAGCCTGGGCCAGTTGCTCTTATCAGCATGTGTCTGTGGAAAATAGAAACCCCTCTTCATGATTTCCTCCTGCTGTGAAGGGGAAAATTCGGGCAGAACTGAAGAAGACATGCGGGCACCAATGGTGGTCAACACGAAGTCCAGGGAGTTGGCTACTGAGCAAGGTCTCTTGCCTCCATGAATGTATGTCAGTTCACCATGAGGGCAGACATTTCTAGGTCTTGGAAATACATGATCCTTTCAGAGCTTCCCAGTTAACACTTCCAAGATCAAAGATAACTCTAAGCTGATGAAATGATGGCTGGAACTAAAGGAAAAGCAATGGTTTAGAAAGGCACTGTCCAATAAAAATATGAGGTGAGCCACATATATAATTTAAAATTTTCTAGTAGCCACATTGTCAAAAGAAAAAGAAACGAGTGAATTGAATTTAAATATATATATCGAAAATATTGTCATTTCTACATTTTAACATATAGTTGATATAAAAAATAATTAAATGAAATATTTTAACATTGTTTTTCTTCTGATTAATTCAGTCTTCCAAATTTGGTGTGTATTTTCCATTTATAGCACAGCCTGGACGCATTTTCAAGTGCTCACTAGCCTCCCATGGCCAGTGGCCACTATACTGAACAGTGCAGGGTTAGAAGATAGATGGGGGCATTAGCACTTGTAAGAGCTTTACTGCTTCCTTGGCTTTGCTGCTGGCTGGCCCTGATCAGTCAGATCTTGGTCTCTGCCTTGTGTATCCCATATCTTCTGTATCATGTGCCTGTATCTTCTTCTCAACTTTAAGCAAGCAATTTGAGGACACCCTTCCCACACTGGCACCATGTTTTCCTTTCCTTGCAGACTCTTCTGGATGAAGGATGTTGTGGGACATGGTAGCAGGTGCTCACTATGTTTCCTTGACCTAGTATACTCTATTTTTGACTTGACATGATGGAAAATTCACAAATTCTCTGTTCTGAAACAGGATATTGACTTTGGCTACCCCTGTTAAACTTCTAAGATTAAAGATCCAACTGAATCTTAGACTTTCAGTGTCAACATCATTCATTCATTCTTCATAGATTCATTAACAAACATGCCAGGCATACTGCTAGGTACTAGAATTCCAAAGATCACAAAAGCACATTCATTACTCAATAATTACTCAATATGAAAACAAATAAATGCTGTTTAGCATGACAAGTACGATAACAGATGTAGAGTGAGAGTGAGAGAAAGAGTAAGGGACAAATGCAGGAGTAGCCCTTTTGTTTGGAGAGATTAGGGAAGGCTTCACAGAAGAGGTGACGTTTGAGTGGGATCTCAAGGAATGAGTAGAAATTCAGCAGGCAGAAAGAAGGGCATGAATTTACACTTGTGTGGCCAGCACATGCAAAACTCTGGAGGGCCCCAAATTGGGGCTGATGGCCAAACCAGATGGTCCAGCTGTGTCTTTCCATTGTGAGCTTATAGGTGGGACTGCCGTCCCCTGACATGAGACAACTAGTTTGATATTCATTCAAACTTCTGTTTTATTGTGACTTTATCAAGATGCTGCAAGGTGTGAGATGCCTAGTTCTATGATCAACTTCAGAAGACTTCTATGTCTCTGGGTAACCCACAGAAATTTAGACAACTTTACTCGTTGTCTAAAGTACACAAGAACTTCTTGAGCCCTATCTAAAAGTTATTTTTATAGGAGTACCGTAAACAGATTTCTGAATAACCCTCAAAATTAAGTACCATTAAACCATAACCAAAATGTACATGTGGATTTGAGATGTGTCAACATGTGTTTTGCATCTTTCCCTTGTGAAATTTATGTATCTTGCATGGCCTTTGGGCAGAGCCCATGTGTTTCACATATGGTTGGTACATTTCTTATTAGGAATGGTATAAAGAGGGTCAGGAGAATCAGACTACTGTATTGATAAACATAAGGTTAGAGATCCACTGATAAAAAATGGCTTCTGAGACACCCACATTAATGAGAAGAACATTTATCTTGTAGACATATAAATTTTTGGCTGGAAGGAATCTTGGAGAGATTTTGATCCAACCCACTTATTTCACACTTAGGAAACTGAGACCTTGAAGGATTAAGTGATTCACCCAAGGTCCTCAGATACCAGTGGCAAAGCAAGGATGAGAACTTAAGCTATCTGATTTCCAGCCCAATGCTCTTTTTCTATTTTCCACATTGCTTGGTTCATGATTTTCATTAAAAGCACATTATCATTTTCCAGTTTAAAATGATTTCTTGATAGCACTTCTAGAGAGCTTTCCAGATTCCAACTATGAAAACGTAGGAAAAGATGGAAATTTATGGGAGCAGAGTTATGCATTTATGACTTTGAATTGTAGCCCCTAGGCCGAGCAAAATTCTTGGCACTTAGTAGTTTCTTATTAGTATCTGGGGAATGAACGAACCACATCAACAACCCAATTGATGAGCAATGTGCTACCAGAATCTCTGGGAATGCCCACAAAGGTTACAATACCTATAAAAACTAAAGGGAAGACTGAAACTAGGGTGGGGGCAACATACGCTTTGCCAAAGAAACAGGGCAGGCTTGATCTCCTGTAGAATGTGTCTTTACTCAGAGATGATATTCAAAATATTCAATGACCATGGCCACACAGGCATTAGCCATCAGAGTGGAGGCTGCTGTGAACAACTGGAACTGGAGCCAACCAGTTAAATACCAGCACTGTCTCTTCTCCCATTTTACTGTTCTTTGGGATGCTCAGAAAGTGGTTCCTCTTCCCACCCGCCCAGTAATTCTCCTTTCTATGTCCCCTCCTGAGAGAATGAAACTCTAATAAAACTACAGAGAAGGAAGGAATATAGACGAGGATGTGGATATTATTACATGGAAGATGTCGTCTCAGTGAGTAAAGTTCTCAGTGAGTAAAGTGAGGTAGGAAGAACCCTAGTAGCATTGCATGCTGGAGTTTCATTTGACTCTTCTTCACTTTAGAGTCAATGAGCTGGGGAATTGAAGAAGGACATTTTTGCAGTTGGACTGCACTAGATCTGCTATCCACTGGAACTCTGAATCCTTGGGCATATCCTTCTGCCCTCTGGCTACATACTTGGGAAGGGCCTTTACCAAAACCAAAGTGGTCAGCAAATGAGGTGAACAGAACTACCCAAAGCACACCTGCAGGTGCATGCCAAGTCTGGATGCATCTCTGCTAATTTTAAGATTGGAAAAATGGAAAAATCTAACATGGAACATATTAAAAAGTTGCACAACAAGTGATAATGGGATAAAACATTGAGAAACTTCTTGAAATACTCTGAAGGATGCGTGGAGCCTTGTTCCATGAAAGGAACAAAATACTATGAGGAAGAAATAGCCTGAAATGTTGATAATGAGGACTGTAAAGAAAATAAATGTTCAATTGCAGAATTTAAATGCTCACTGAAGACAGAAAATAGCAAAATTGATAATGCAGAAGACTGAAGCAACTATATTACAGACAAACTGGATAGTTCCTCCCACTCTCACTGCAGAATGGAGAGAAAAATGGACACAGTGATGAATGGAGAGGCAACATAGAATAGAATCAAGAGTATGGACTCTGAAGGTGTACTCTCTGGGTGAAAATCCTGACCCCAACTGTACTAGCAGTGTGGCATTGGGCTAGTTGTATAATCTCTCTGTGCTTCAGTGTTCTTGATTGTAAAACAGGGCTAATAATAATTACCTGCCTCAAAGGGATTTGTGACATTTAATTAAATTAATTACCATTGATAAGATGTTTAAACCAGGATTTGGCATATAGTAAACAATATAATATATTTGTTAAATAAAAGACAAGCAAGAAGATTACAGACATGGAGGATAGAGGGTAAAAAGTAAACTTAAGAACATAATCATCAAAATGGATGAAATTTAAATAATCAGAGCAGCAATAATTACAAACACAATTACTATTTTTGAATTCTTGGTTTCCAGCAGCCCACCTGAGCACCATCAGTATCGCTGACCTCGTACTCGTGCCTCAACAGTTTTCAGCAACACTGAGAGAGTGTCACTACCCTCGTTACTATCTTTTCCTCTACCCTCTTCATTTCTCTTCACTGTTTATATCACTACTTGAAATTATATTATACTTTTGTTACTTTCACTTCCACTTGAATTATGTTCCATGAGTGCTAATCTCTCTCGTTCACCATCATTGTCATAGAGTAGATACTAAAAAAGTTATTGAATAAGTGAATGAAGAAAGACCTGCGTGTCTTGTCATATCAAGTCACATAAATTAAGAGAGCCGTTCTTAGATACGCAATGGCAAGATCTTAGAAGAGAAAGATAATTGGAGGCATCAATGGAAGAAAAAATTAGTTTCCTTGCCTACAAGTGAACATTTTTTTTTCCTGACATCGTCCTTATCCTCTGCTATAGTATATGAAGGAAAACAATAGAGCAATGTCTGCAAAACTTTTGAAAGAATTTTATACTCATGTACTAGAGGATTAGATACCATAACTACCATGTGCCTTTCTTTTAAAAAGGGATGAATAGGCTTCCCTGGTGGTGCAGTGGTTGAGAGTCCACCTGCCAATGCATGGGACACGGGTTCGTGCCCCAGTCCGGGAAGATCCCACATGCCACGGAGCGTCTGGGCCCGTGAGCCATGGCTGCTGAGCCTGTGTGTCCGGAGCCTGTGCTCCGCAACGGGAGAGGACACAACAGTGAGAGGCCCGTGTATCGCAAAAAGAAAAAATAAATAAATAAAAAATATTAAAAAATAAAAAGGAATGAATAAAAAATAAGACCTTGGGCTTCCCTGGTGGTGCAGTGGGTGAGAGTCCGCCTGCAGATGCAGGGGACATGGGTTCATGCCCCCGTCCGGGAGGATCCCACATGCCGTGGAGCGGCTGGGCCTGTGAGCCATGGCCGCTGAGCCTGCACGTCCGGAGCCTGTGCTCCGCAACGGGAGAGGCCACAACAGTGAGAGGCCCGCGTACCGCAAAAAAATAAAAAAATAAAAAAAAAAATAAGACCTTGATAACGGGGAAGTGATGATATAAAGGGAGGGTGAGGGTACTCATATTCTGCTCCTGTAGCTTTAAAGGCCATTCATAGACAAAATACTCCCACATTTAGATCTTTAGTCCTTTAGTTCTTATAGTAATATGAATAAAGGTCCCCTATAGATGTCCACCTCCTCAGCCCTGGAACCTGTGAATATGTTACCACATATGGTAAAAAAAAAAAAAAAAAAAAAAAATATATATATATATATATACACACACACACACACAGGGAGGGAGAGAGAGAGAGAGAAAGAAATATATATATGTAAAGAAATTTTCAGACGTGATTAAGTTACAAATATTGAGATGGGATGTTTCCTGCATTATCCAGATGGGCTCATTTGCAATCAAAAGTGTTCTTATATCAATAAAAAGGAGGCAGGAGAATCAAAATTAAGAGAGTCATAGGAAATGTGACAATGGAAGCAAGAAATTGGAGTGGTGGGAGGCATGGATCATAAACCTAGAAATGTAAACAGTGTCTGAAAATGACAAGGAGACAGATTTTCCCCTCAAAGCCTCCAAAAGGGACCAGACCTGCTAACACTTTGACTTTAGTCCAGTGAGACTGATTTTGAAATTCTGACATCCAGATTGGAAGATAATAAAATAGTTTGTGTGTGTGTTTTTAAGTTGAGGTAAAATATACATAGTAGTTAATCATTTTAAGGGCTACAATTCAGTGGCATTTGGTGCATTCACAATGATGTGCAACCACTACGGCTCTCTATTTTAAAAATGTTTTTACTACTCCAGAAGAAACTCCTACCCATTACTTTTTGTGTCTGGCTTCTTTTACTTAGTATAATGTTTTCAAGGTTTATCCAAGTGGTAGCATGTATCAATACTTTATTCCCGGGGACCTTCAAGATGGCGGAGGAGTAAGATGTGAAGATCACCTTCCTCCCTACAAATACATCAAAAATACATCTACATGTGGAACAACTCCTACAGAACACCTACTGAATGCTGGCAGAAGACCTCAGACTTCCCAGAAGGCAAGAAACTCCCCACATACCTGGGTAGGGCAAAAGAAAAAAGAAAAGGGCTTCCCTGGTGGCGCAGTGGTTGAGAGTCTGCCTGCCAATGCAGCGGACATGGGTTTGTGCCCCGGTCCGGGAGGATCCCACACGCCGCGGAGCGGCTAGGCCCGTGAGCCATGGCCGCTGAGCCTGTGCATCCGGAGCCTGTGCTCCGCAATGGGAGAGGCCACAATAGTGAGACGCCTGCGTACCGCAAAAAAAAAAAAAAAAAAAAAAAAAAAAAAAAAAAGGAAAAACAGAGCCAAAAGAATAGGGATGGGACCTGCACCTCTGGGAGGGAGCTGTGAAGGAAAAAAAGTTTCCACACACTAGGAAGCTCCTTCATTGGTGAAAACGGGGAGTGGGTGTGGCGGAAGCTTCAGAGCCATGGAGGAGAGCGCAGCAACAGCAGTGCAGAGGGCAAAGCAGAGAGATTCCTGCACAGAGGATCGGTGCCGACCAGTACTCACCAACCTGAGACGCTAGTCTGCTCACCCGCTGGGGTGGGCAGGGTCTGGGAGCTGATGCTCGGGCTTCAGAGTTCAGATCCCAGGGAGAGGACTGGGGTTGGCTGTGTGAACACAGCCTGAAGGGGGCAAGTGCACCACAGCTAGCCAGGAGGGAGTCCGGGAAAAAGTCTTGACCTGCCTAAGAGGAAAGAGACCATTGTTTCACGGTGCATGAGGAGAGGGGATTCAGAGCACTGCCTAAACGAGCTCCAGAGATGGGCGCGAGCCATGGCTACCAGCGTGGACACCAGAGATGGGCATGAAACACTAAGGCTGCTACTGCAGCCACCAAGAAGCCTGTGTGCAAGCACAGGTCACTATCCACACCTCCCTTCCTGGGAGCATGTGCAGCCAGCCACTGCCAGGGTCCCGTGATCCAGGGACAACTTCCCCGGGAGAACACATGGTGTGCCTCAGCCTGTTGCAATGTCACGCCAACTTCTGCTGCTGCAGGCTCACACCACATTCCATACCCCTCCTTTCGCCTGGCTTGAGTGAGCCAGAGCCCCTTCCTTAATCAGCTGCTACTTTAACCCTGTCCTGTCTGGGCAGGAACAGATGCCCTCAGGTGACCTACATGCAAAAGAGGGGCCAAATCCAAAGCTGAACCCCAGGAGCTGTGTGAACAAAGAAGGGAAAGGGAAATTTCTACAAGCAGCCTCTGGAGCAGTGGATTAAATCTCAACAATCAACTTGATGTACTCTGCATCTGTGGAATACCTGAAGAGACAACAAATCATCCCAAAATTGAGGCAGTGGACTTTGGGAGCAACTATAGACTTGGGGTTTGCTTTCTGCATCTAATTTCTTTCTGGTTTTATGTTTATCTTAGTTTAGTATTTAGAGCTTATTATTATTGGTATATTTGTTTATTGATTTGGTTACTCTTTTCCTTTTATATATATATATATATTTTCCTTTTTATCTTTGATTGAGTGTGTATGTGTATGGTTCTTTGTGTGATTTTCTCTGTATAACTTTGCTTTTATCGTTTCTCCTAGGTTTCTGTCTGTTTTATTATTTATTTATTTATTTGTATAGTTTTAGCGCTTGTTATCACTGGTGGATTTGTTTCTTTGGTTGCTCTCTTCGTTCTTTCTTTTTTTTTTTTTTAATTACTTTTATATTTTTAAAACATTTAAAAAATTTTTTATTTTAATAACTTTATTTCCTTCCTTTCTCTCTTTCTTTCTTTCTCTCTTTTTCTCCCTTTTCTTCTGAGCCATGTGGCTGACAGGGTCTTGGTGCTCCAGCCAGGTGTTGGGCCTGAGCCTCTGAGGTGGGAGAGCTGAGTTCAGGACTTTGGACCACCAGAGACCTCCCACCTCCACATAATATCAAACAGCAAAAGCTCTCACAGAGATCTCTGTCTCAACGTTAAGACCCAGTTCCACTCAACAACCAGCAAGCCACAGTGCTGGACACCCCATGCCAAACAACTAGCAAGACAGGAATATAATCCCACCAATCAGCAGAGAGGCTGCCTAAAATCATAATAAGGTCACAAATACCCCAAAACACACCACTGGATGTGGTCCTGCCCAGCAGAAAGACAAGATCAAGCCTCATCCACAGAACACAGGCACCAGTCCCCTCCACCAGGAAGTCAATACAACCTACTGAACCAACCTTAGCTACTGGAGGCACACACCAAAAAAAAAAAAAAAAGGGAACTACAAACCTGAAGCCTGTGAAAAGCTGACCCCAAACACAGTTAAACAAAATGATAAGACAGAGAAATAAACAGCAGATGAAGGAGCAAGGTAAAAACCCACCAAACCAAACAAATGAAGAGGAAATAGGCAGTGTACCTGGAAAATAATTCAGAGTAATGATAGTAAAGATGAGCCAAAATCTTGGAAATAGAATGCAGAAAGTAAAAGAAACATTTAACAAGGTCGTAGAAGAACTAAAGAGCACACAAACAATGATGAACAACACAATAAGTGAAATTAAAAATTCTCTAGAAGGAATCAATAGCAGAATAATGGAGGCAGAGAACGGATAAGTGACCTGGAAGATAAAATAGTGGAAATAACTACCACAGAGCAGAATAAAGAAAGAAGAATGAAAAGAATTGAGGACAGTCTCAGAGACCTCTGGGACAACATTAAATGCACAAACATTCAAATTATAGGGGTCCCAGAAGAGGAAGGAGGGAAAAAGCAAGGGACTGAGAAAATATTTGAAGAGATTTTAGTTAAAAACTTCCTTAATATAGGAAAGGAAATAGTCAATCAAGTCCAGGAAGTGTGGAGAGTCCCATACAGGATAAATCCAAGGAGAAACTCGCTAAGACACATATTACTCAAACTATCAACAATTAAATACAAAGAAAAAAAAATAAAAGCAACAAGAGAAAAGCAACAAATAACATACAAGGGAATCCCCATAAAGTTAACAGCAGATCTTTCAGCAGAAACTCTGAAAGTCAGAAGGGCGTGGCAGGACATATTCAAAGTGAAAAAAGGGAAAAACCTACAACCAAGATCACTCTACCCAGCAGGGATCTCATTCAGATTAGACGGAGAAATTAAAATCTTCACATAAAAGCAAAAGCTAAGAGAATTCAGCACCACCAAACCAGCTTTACAACAAATGCTAAAGGAACTTCTCTAAGCAGGAAACACAAGAGAAAGAAAAGACCTACAGTAACAAACCCAAAACTGGGTTTAAGATATAACAATTGGAAATATTTATACACCCAACATCAGAGCACATCAATACATAAGACAAATGCTAACAGCCATAAACGGGAAAATCAACAGAAACACAATCATAATAGGGGACATTAACACCCCACTTTCCCCAATGGACAGATCATCCAAACAGAAAATAAATAAGGAAACACAAGCTTTAAATGATACATTAAACAAGATGAACTTAATTGATATTTATAGGACATTCCATCCAAAATCACCAGAATACACTTTCTTCTTAAGTAGTCATGGAACATTCTCTAGGGTATATCATATCTTGAGTCACAAGTCAAGCCTTGGTAAATTTAAGAAAATTGAATCATATCAAGTATCTTTTCCAACCTCAACGCTATGAGACTAGATATGAATTACAGGAAAATATCTGTAAAAAATACAAATACATGGAGGCTCAACAGTACACTATGAAATAACCAAGAGATCACTGAATAAATCAAACAAGAAATCAAAAAAGTACGTAGAAACAAATGACAATGAAAACATGGCAACCCCAAACCAATGGGAAGCAGCAAAAGCAGTTCTAAGAGGTAAGTTTATAGCAGTACAATCCTACCTCAAGAAACAAGAAACACCTCAAATAAACAACCTATCCTTACACCTAAAGCAACTAGAGAAAGAAGAACAAAAAACTCCCAAAGTTAGCAGAATGAAATAAATCATAAAGATAAGATCAGAAATAAATTTAAAAAAATGAAGGAAACAATAGCAAAGATCAATAAAACTAAAACATGGTTCTCTGAGAAGAAAACAAAATTGATAAACCATTGGCCAGACTCATCAAGATAAAAAGGGAGAAGACTCAAATCAGTAGAGTTAGAAATGGAAAAGGCGAAGTAACAACTGACACTGCAGAAATACAAAGGATCATGAGAGATTACTATAAGAAACTATATGCCAGTAAAATGGAAAACCTGGTAGAAATGAACAAATTCTTAGAAAAGCACACCTTCCAAGACTGAACCAGGAAAAAATAGAAAATATAACCAGACAAATCAGAAGCACTGAAATTGAGACTGTAATTAAAAATCTTCCAACAAACAAAAGTCCAGGACCAGATGGCTTCACAGGAGAATTCTATCAAACATTTAGAGAAGAGCTAACACCTATCCCTATCAAACTCTTCCAAAATTTAGCATAGGGAGGAACACTCCCAAACTCATTCCACAAGGTCACCATCACCCTGACACCAAAACCAGACAACGATTTTACATAAAACAAAAACTACAGGCCAATATCACTGATGAACATAGATGAAAAAATCCTCAACAAAATACTAGCAAACAGAATCCAACAGCACATTAAAAGGATCATTCACCATGATCAAGTGGGGTTTATCCCAGGAATGCATGGATTCTTCAATATATGCAAATAAGTCAATGATACACCATATTAACAAACTGAAGGATAAAAACCATATGATATTCTCAATAGATGCAGAAAAAGCCTTTGACAACATTTAACACCAAATTATGATAGAAACCCTCCATAAAATAAGCATAGAGGGAACTTACTTCAACATAATACAGGCTATATATGACAAACCCACTGCCAACATTGTTCTCAATGGTGAAAAACTGACACCATTTCTAGCAAGAGCAGGAACAAGACAAGGATGCCCACTCTTACCACTATTATTCAACATAGTTTTGGAAGTTTTAGCTACAGCAATCAGAGAAGAAAAAGAAATAAAAGAATCCAAATCAGAAAAGAAGTAAAGATGTCACTGTTTGCAGATGACATGATACTATACATAGAGAATCCTAAAGATGTTACCAGAAAACTACTAGAGCTAATCAATGAATTTGGTAGAGTAGCAGGATACAAAATTAATCCACAGAAATCACTTGCATTCCCATACACTAATGATGAAAAATATGAAAGAGAAATTAAGGAAACACTCCCATTTACCATTGCAAGAACAAAAAAGAAAAAAGTACCTAGGAATAAACCTACCTAAGGAGACAAAAGACCTGTATGCAGAAAACTATAGGACACTGATGAAAGAAATTAAAGATGATATGAACAGATTGAGAGATAAACCATGATCTTGGATTGGAAAAATTAACATTGTGAAAATGAACATACTACCGAAAGCAATAGATAGATTCAGTGTAATCTCTATCAAACTACAAATGGTATTTTTCACAGAACTAGAAAGAAAACTTTCACAATTTATATGGAAACACAATAGACACCGATTAGCTAGGGCAACCTTGAGAAAGAAAAACGGAGCTGGAGGAATCAGGCTCCCATACTTCAGACTATACTACAAAGCTACAGTAATCAAGACAGTATTGTACTGGCACAAAAACAGAAATATAGATCAATGGAACAGGATAAAAAGCCCAGTGATAAACCCACTCACATGTGGTCACCTTATTTTTGGTAAAGGAGGCAAGAATATACAATGGAGAAAAGACAGCCTCTTCAAAAAGTGGTGCTGGGAAAATTGGACAGCAACATGTAAAAGAATGAAATAGAACACTCCCTAACACCATATACAAAAATAAACTCAAAATGGATTAAAGACCTAAATGTAAGGCCAGACACAATAAAACTCTTGGAAGAAAACTTAGGCAGAACACTTGATAACATAAATCACAGCAAGATCCGTTTTTACCCACCTCCTAGAGAAAGGGAAATAAAAACAAAAATAAACAAATGGGACCTAATGAAATAAGCCTTTGCACCGCAAAGGAAACCATAAACAAGATGAAAAGACAATCCTCAGAATGGGAGAAAATATTTGCAAATGAAGCAACTGAGAAAAGATTAATCTCCAATATATACAAGCAGCTCATGCAGCTGAATATCAAAAAATCAAATAACCCCATCCAAACATGGGCAGAAGACCTAAGTATACATTTCTCCAAAGAAGATATACAAATTGCCAACAAACACATGACAGGATGCTCAGCATCACTAATCATTAGAGAAATGCAAAACAAAACCACAATGAGGTATTACCTCACACCAGTCAGAATGGCCATCATCAAAAAATCTACAAACAATAAATGCTGGAGAGGGTGTGGAGAAAAGGGAGCCCTATTGCACTGTTGGTGGGAATGTAAATTGATACAGCCACTATGGAGAACTGTATGGAGGTTCCTGAAAAAATAAAAATAGAACTACCATATGACCCAGCAATCCCACTACTGGGCATATACCTTGAAAAAACCATAGTTCAAAAAAAGTCATGTACCACAATGTTCATTGCAGCTCTATTTACAATAACCAGGACATGGAAGCAACCTAAGTGTCAATCCACAGATGAATGGATAAAGAAGATGTGGCTCATATATACAATGGAATATTACTCACCATGAAAATCAATGAAATTGAGTTATTTGTAGTGAGGTGGATGGACATAGATTCTGTCATACACAGTGAAGTAAGTCAGAAAGAGAGAAACAAATAGTGTATGCTAACACATATCTATGGAATCTAAAAAAAAAAAAAAAGGTTCTGAAGAACCTAGGGGCAGGACAGGAATAAAGACACAGACATAGATGTGGAGAGTGTACTTGAGGGCAAGGGGAGGGGGAAGGGTAAGCTGGGACGAAGTGAGAGAGTAGCATTGACATATATTCACAACCAAATGCAAAATATCTAGTGAGAAGCAGCCACATAGCACAGGGAGATCAGCTCAGTGCTTTGTGTCCACCTAGAGGTGTGGTATAGGTAGGGTGGGAAGGAGACGCAAGAAGGAGGAGATATGGGGATATATGTATATATATATAGCTGATTCACTGTTATAAAGCAGAGACTAACACCATTGTAAAACAATTATACTCCAATAAAGATGTTAAAATAAATAAATAAATAAAATGCCTAAATAATAAAACAAACAAAAACCTTCATTCCTTTTTATGGTTGAGTAATATTCCATTGTACATACATACTTCAATTTGTTTTTCCATTCATCTACTGATAGACATTTTAGTCATTTCCATGTTTGGGGTATTATGAATAATGCTTCTATGAGCATTGTAGTACTAGTTTCCATGTGAAGAGTATTTCATTTTTCTTGGCTATAAACCTAGGAGTAGAATTGCTTGGTCATATAGTAATTTTATGCTTAGCTTTCTGAGGAACTTCCAAACTGTATCCTACAGTGGCTACATTATTTTACATTTGACCAGGAATGTACAAAGGTGTACAATTTCTTCACATTGTTACCAACACTTGTTATTTTTCTTTCCATTAAAAAAAATTATGGCCATCCTAGTGGGTGTGAAGCAATCTCTCATTCAGGGTTTTATTTGCCTTTCTTGATGATCAATAATGTTGAGTATCTTTTCCTGTGCTTGTTGGTCCATTTGGAGAAATGACTAAGTATTTTGTCTACACTTAAATTAGATTTTGTTTTTGCTGTTGTTGAGTTATAAGAGTTCTTCATATGAAAGATGCCTTTTCACTTTCTTGAAAATCACCTTTGATGCACAATAGTTTAATTTTTATGAAGTCAAATTTATCTATTTTTCTCCTCCTGTGGCTTGGGTTTCGCACCAAATCTATGAATACATTGCCAAATCTGAGGTCATATAGATTTACTCCTACATTTTATTCCAATAGTTTTATAGTCTTAGCTGTTATATTTAGATCATTGTTCCATTTTGAGTTAATTTTTGTATAGGGAGTGAGTTGAAGATCCAACTTCATTCTTTGGCATGTGGTTGTCCAGTTATCCAAGCACCACTTGTTGAAGAGACTGTTCTTTCCTCTTTTAATGGTCTTGGCATCCCTGTCAAAAATCAATTGGCCATATATGTTTGGGTTTGTTTCTGAACTCTCAATTCCATTCCACTGGTCTATATGTCTTATGGCAGTATCACATGGTTTTGATTTTTTGTAACTTAGTAGTAAGTTTTTAAGAGGGAAGTATGAATCCTCCAAATTAGGTTTTTCTTTTTCAATATTGTTTTGACTATTTGGGGTACCTTGCAATTGTATGTAAATTTGAGGATCAACCTTTTCATTCCTACAGAAAATGTCATTGGAATTTTGATAGGGGTTGCATTGAATCTGTAGATAACTTCAGGAAGTAACAATAGGTCCTTCAATCCATGAAATCAGATGTATTTCCATTTATTTGGGTCTTCTTTAATTTCTTTCAGCAATGTTTTACAGTTTTCAGTGTACAAGTCTTTTACTTCCTTGATTAAATTTATTCCTAGGTATTTTATTCCTTTGGATGCCATTATAAATGGAATTGACCTCTTAATTTTCTTTCTGGATTGTTCATTGTTGTTATATAGAAACACAACTAATTTTTTTACTGTAATGTATATTTTATTTATTGAAATATATTTGATATATATTATATAAATTACAAGTGTACAATATAGTGATTCATAATTTTTAAAGTCTAGTCTCCATTTATAGTTATTATAAAATATTGCCTGTATTCCCCTTGTTGTACAATATATCCTTGAAGCTTATTTTTATTATTTATTTATTTATTTTTTCAGCTGTGCTGCATGGCATGTGGAATCTTAGTTCCCCAGCCAGAGATCAAACCCTTGCCCCTGCAGTTGGAGCATGGAATCTTAACCACTGGACCACCAGGGATGGGCCAAAAGCTTATTTTATACCTAATAGTTTGTACCTCTTAATCCTCTACCCCTATATTGCACCTCCCCACTTCCCTCTCCCCATTGGTAGCCACTAATTTGTTCTTGACTTCTGTGAGTCTGTTTATTTTTTGTTATATTCACTAGTTTGTTGTATTATTTAGATTCCACATGTAAGTGATATCATGCAGTATTTGTCTTTCTCTGTCTGCTTATTTCACTTAGCATATTGCCCTCAAGTCATCCTTGTTGCTGCAAATGGCAAACTTTCATTCTTCTTTATGTCTGAGTAATATTTCATTGTGTATATATATCTCACATTGTCTTTATCCATTCATCTGTTGATGGACACTTACATTGCTTCCATATCTTGGCAATTATAAATAATGCTGCTATGAACATTGGGGTGCATGTATCTTTTTAAATTAGTGTTTTTGTTTGTTTGTTTGTTTGTTTTCAGTTATATACCCAGGAGTGGAATTGCTGGGTCATATGGTAGTTCTATTTTTAGTTTTCTGAGAAACCTCCATACTGTTTTCCATAGTGGCTGCACCAATTTACATTCCCACCAACAGCGTATGAGTGTTCCCTTTTCTCCAAATCCTTACCAACATTGTTATTTGTGTTCTTTTTGATGATAACCATTCTGACAGGTGTGAGGTTATATCTCATTGTGGTTTTGATTTGCATTTTCCTGATGATTAGTGAGAAACACAACTGAATTTTATGACTTTGCTGATTTTGTTTGTTAACTCTGATATATTTGTGTGTGTTTGTGTGTGCATTCTTTGGGATTGCCTACACATAGAATAATGCCATCTGCAAATATTGATAGTTTTACTTTTTCCTTTCCAGTTTGGATGGCTTATCTTGCCTCATTGCTTTATGTAGGACTTCCAGTGCAATGTCCACTGCAATAGCAGTGGCAAAAGTGGGCATCCTTGTTTTGTTCCTAGTCTTAGGAGAAAGGTTTCAGTTTTTCACCATTTTGTTAGCTGTGGGTTTTTGGTGTATGTCCTTTATCATATTGAGAAAGATCCCTCCTATTCCTAGTTTGTTAAATGTTACTTTTTTTTTCCTTTTAATCATGAAAGGGTCTTGAATTTAGTCAAATGATTTTTCTATGTTTATTGAAATGATTATGTGGGTTTTTTTTCCTACATTCTATTAATATGATGTACTGCATTAATTTTCTTTTGGTGAATCTCCCTTGCATTCCTTGGAAAAATCCCACTTGGTCATGGTGCATAATCCTTTTAATGTGCTGTTGGATTCAGTTTGCTAGTATTTTGTTCAGGACTTTTGCATCTGCATTTATAAGAAGTATTGGTCTGCAGTTTTCTTTTCCTGTTGTATCTTTGTTTGGCTTTGATATCAGTGTAATGCTGGCCTCAGAATGTGTTAGAAAGTGCTTGCTATTCTTCTATGTTTTGGAAGAGTTTGAGTAGTATTGGTGTTAATTTTTCTTTATATATTTGGTAGAATTCACCAATGAAGCCCACTGGTCCTGGACTTTCATTTATTGGGAAGTTTTTGATTGCCGAATTTTTCTCATTACTTTTTATAAGTTTTTTGGGATTTTCTATTTCTTGTTGGATTTTTATTGGTAATTTGTGTGTTTCTAGGAATCTGTCCATTTCATCTAATTTACCAAATTTTTTCACATACAATTGTTTATATTCTCTTAGAATGCTGTTAATTTCTGTAAGGTTAGTAGTAATGTCCTTACTTTCATTTCTTATTTTAGTTGTGTCTTCTCTCTCTTTTTTTTCTTAGTCAATCTAGCTAAATGTTGTCAATACTTTGGTCTTTTCAAATAACCAAAAAATTTTAATTTTCTCTGTTGTTTTTCTATTCTCTCTTCTATTTATCTCTGCTCTAATATCTCCTTTCTTCTACCATGTTTAGTTTATTCTTCTTTTTTTCTAATTCTTAAACATATAAAGTTAAATTGTTGATTTAAGATTTTCCTTCTTTTTAAATGTAGGCATCTACAGCTATAAATTTCCCTCTAAGTATTGCTTTCCCTGCATCTCATAAGTTTTGGTATGTTGCCTTTTCACACTGTTATTTTTTAGAGCAGTTTTACATTCACAGCAAAATTGAGGAGAAGGTACAGAGATTTCCTGTATACCTCTGCCCCACACATGTATTCTCTCCCGCATTATCAACATTGCTCACCTGTCTGGTATATTTGCTATATATAGTGAACCAACATTGACACATCATAATCACCCAAAGTCCATAGTTTGTATCACAGTTTACTCTTGATGTATATTCTATGGCTTTGGGCAAATGTATAATGACATGTATTCATCATTATGGTGTCATACAGAGTATTTTCACTGCCCCCCAAATCCTCTGTGCTCTTCCTATTCATCCTTCCAACACCTACTGCCCCCTTAAAAGCCCTGGAAACCACTAATCTTTTTACTGTGTCTATAGATTTGCCTTTTCCGGATGTCATACAGTTGGAACCATACTACTGTATGTAGCCTTTCCAAATTGGCTTCTTTCACTGAACAATATGTACTTAAGATTCCACTAGGTCTTTTCATAGTTTGATAGCTCATTTATTTTTATAACCAAATAATATTCCATTGTCTGGCTGTACTCTAGTTTATTTATACATTTGCCTTCTGAAGGACAGTTTGAAACATGCTTCCAAGTTTTGGCAATTATGAATAAACCTTCTATAAACATCCATATGCAGGTTTTTGTGTGAACATGTATTTTCAACTCCTTTGGGTAAATACCCAGGAGCAGGATTGCTAGATCATATGGTAAGCGTATGTATGTCTACTTTTGTAAGAAACTGCTAGACTGTCTTTCAAAGTGGCTGTACCATTTTGCATTTCCACCAGCAATGAATAAGACTTCCTATTGCTCTGCATTCTTACCAGCATTTGGTGTTGTCACAGAATTTGGCCATTCTAGCAGGTGTGTAGTGGTATCTCATCATCGCAGTTATAGTTTTCATTTCCCTGATGACATATTTATGAAGCATCTTTTCCTATGTTTACTTGCCGTTTGTATATCTTCTTTGGTGAGGTATCCTTACAGTTTTGGACCCATCTTTAAATCAGGGTTTTCTGATAGTTTGTTTGTTTGTTTTGTTTTGTTTTGTTTTTTACTGAGTTTTAGTGTTCTTTTTATATTTTGGATAACAGTCCTTCATCAAACCTGTCTTTTGCAAATATTTTCTCTGAGTATGTAGCTTTTCTTCTCATTCTCTTAACATTGTCTTTTGTTGCACCAAAGTTTTTACTTTTTATAACATACAGCTTATCTATTATTTTTCTCATGTATTGTGCCTTTGGTGTTATATCTAAAAAGTCATTGCCATACCCAAGGTAATCTAAGTTTTCTCCTATGTTGTCTTTTAAGGGTTTTATAGTTTCATGTTTTACATTTATATCTGTGGTCCATTTGAGTTAATTTTTGTGAAGGGTGTTAGCTCTGTGTTTAGATTTATTTACGTACTTATGTATTTTTCATGTAGAAGTAAGGCTTTTTCATTTTCATTCATCTCAAGATACTTTCTAATTTCACTAGACATTTCTTCATTGATTCTTTGACTGTTTAAATGTGTTAATTCCACCTGTTGGTGAATTTTCTAGTTTTCTTTCTGTTTTTATTTTCTGACTTCATTCTACTGTGATTACAGAAGGTGCTTTTTATAATTTTAGCATTTTTAAATTAACTGAGAATTGCCTTATGACTTAATATACGGTCTATCCTGGAGAATGTTTCATATGCACTTGTGAAGATAAAGTGTTCTCCACATGTGTTAGATTTAGTTGGTCTGTCTAGATATTCTATCCATTATTAAAAGTGGAGTATTGAAGTCTTTAAAATGCTACAGGACACAAAGAGTTACAAACCAAAACCATAATCATACTAGCATTTATATTTAGCTATGTATTTATCTTTATCAGAGATTGTTATTTCTTCATATGACTTTGTGTTTCTGTCTAGTGTCCTTTCATTTCAGCCTGAAAGATTCCCTTTAGCAATTATTTTTTTGGTAGGACATGTTTACTACTGATGAATTCCCTTAACTTTTGTTTATCTGGGAATGTCTTAATTACTTCTCTATATTTAAATTAATTAATTAATTAATTAATTTTTGGCTGTGTTGGGTCTTTGTTGCAGTGTGTGGGCTTTCTCTAGTTACAGTGACTGGGGGTTACTACTGTTTGTTGTGGTGCACAGGCTTCTCATTGAGGTGGCTTCTCTTGTTGCAGAGCATGGGCTCTAGGTGTGTGGGCTTCAGTAGCTGTGGCATGCAGGTTCAGTAGTTGTGGTGCACGGGCTTAGTTGCTCCATGGCATGTGGGATCTTCCTGGATCAGGGCTTGAACCCATGTCCCTTACATTGGCAGGCAGATTCTTAACAACTGCACCACCACGGAAGTCCCACTTTTATATTTTTGAAATATACTTTTTCTGTATATAGAATTCTTTGTTGATAGTTTTTAAATTTCATCTATTTAAAAATATTAATATATCATCAATCCAATAGAAAGTGGATTCCAATTCAAGGTGGTGATATAAGAAGATACACGATCCTCCTGTGGACACGCTGAGTCTACAGCTACATATGGAAATATTTTCTCTTTAAAAAACATAAAGGCTGGCTAAGTGACAATTACACATTGGGCAAACAAGAAGAAAACCACATCAAAGTGGGAAGGAGGGGCTGGGACACAATCTCAACATAAACCCCACCCCTGGAAGGAGGGAACTCAAAACGTGGAGCTTCTCCCTGAAACAACAAGAGGTTGTTGTTTCACCTACTCTATAGAAACCAACACAGAGAGTCAAGCAAAATGAATAAACAGAGGAATATGTTCCAAATGAAAGATCAAGATAAAATCTCAGGAAAATACCTCAATGAAATGTAGATACAAAAGTTACCTAATGAAGAGTTCAAAGTAAAGTTTATAAAGATGCTCACTAAATTGCAGAGAAGAATGGATGAGCACAGAGAGTACTTCAACAAAGAGATGGAAAATATAAGAAAGTACCAAATAGAAGACACAGAGCTGAAGAATATACTAGAAGCATTCAATAGCAGACTAGATGAAGCAGAAGAAAGGATCAGTCAACTTGAAACCAAGGCAGTGGAACTCACCCAATCAGAGCAGCAAAAAGAAAAAAGAATAAAAAAAGTAAAGATACTTAAGGGAATTATGGGACAACATCAAATAGACTAACATTCACATCATAGGGCTCCCAAAAAGAGAAGAGAATGAAAAAGGGGCAGAAATCTTATTCAAAGAAATAATGGCTGAAAATGCTTCTAACCTGAAGAAGGAAAGAAACATCCATATCCAAGAAGCCCAGCGTGTTCCAAATAAGAGGATCACAAAGAAACTCACACTAAGACACATTATAATTAAAATGTCAAAATTAAATACAAGGAGAAAATATTAAAAGCATCAAGGGAAAAACAACTTGTTACATAAAAGGGAACCCCATAAGACTATCAGCTGATTTCTCAGCAGTAACTTTACAGGCCAGAAGATAGTGACACAATATACTCAAAGTGCTAAAAGAAAAAGAAAAAAAAAAAAACACCTTCCAATCAGTAATACTCTGCCTAGCAAAGTTATTATTCAGAAGTGAAGGAGAGATAAAGAGTTTTCCAGACAAGCAAAAGCTAAAGGAGTTTATCACCACTAAAACAGCCTTACAAGAAAAGTTAAAGGTATTTCTTTAAGCTGAAAAAAAAAGGGTGTTAATTAGTAACGAGAACACATGTGAAAGAATAAATCTTTACTTTCCTATCGTTAAGGCAGTGGATTAATTACTTACAAAGCTAGTATGACAGTTAAAAGAAAAAAGTGGTAAAAATAGCTATTAATGAAGGGATACACAATATAAAAAGATGTGAAATGTGACACCAATATATAAAATGTGTGTGGGGGAGAGTAATATTTAATTTTGAGCTTTACAATGGGATCACATTTAATTTGTTATCATTTAAGAACAGACTGTTATAAATACAAATTATTATATGTAAGCCTCATGGTAACAACAAAGCAAAAACTTATAGTAAATACACAAAAGATAAAGAGAAAGGAATATAAGCAGACTATTAAAGAAAGTCAGCAAACCACAAAAGAAGAAAGTAAAAGAAGAAAGGAAGAGATAAGAACTACAAAGGCAGCCAGATAACAATTAAGAAAGTGGCAATAAGCACATACCTAACAATAATTACTTTAAATGTAAAAGGACTAAATTCCCAATCAAAAAGCATAGAGTGGCTGAATGGATTAAAAAACAAAAATTCATTTGTATGTTGCCTACAAGAGAATCATTTTAGATGTAAGGACCAACAAACTGAAAGTGAACAGATGGAAAAAGATATTCTGTGCAAGTGGAAAAAAACCCACTGGAGTAGCTATATTTATATCAGACAAAATAAACTTTAAAACAAAGACTGTAATAAAAGACAAAGAAGGGTGTTACATAATATTAAAGGGGCCAATTCAACAAGAAGATATAGCATTTGTAAATATTTATGCACCCAACATAAAAGCACCTAGATAAAATAAGCAAATTGAAATAAGCATTGAAATCCTATGAAGTCTTTCCAACCACAATGGTATGAAACTAGAGTTAATTACATGAAGACAACTGGAAATTCACAAATATGTGGAGATTGAACAACATGCTAATGGGTCAAAGAAGAAATCAACAGAGAAATAAAAAAATACCTTGAGACGAAAGAGAAGGGAAATGTAATATACTAAAATTTATGAGATGCAGATAAAGCATTTCTAAGAGGGAAGTTCATAGTGATAAATTCCTACCTCAAGAAACAAAAAAAGTCTCAATTAAACAATCTAACTTTACACCTCAAGGAACTAAAAATGAAGGACAAATAAGGCCCAAATTTAGTAGAAGGAAGGAGATAACAAAGACTAGAACAGAAATAATGGAATAAAGACTAAAAGTACAATAAAAAAGGTCAGTTGAAGTAAGACCTGGTTCTTTGAAAAGATAAACAAAATTGACAAATTTTTGATAGAGTCACCAATTTAAAAAGACTCAAAATCAGAAATGAAAGAGGAGATATTATAACTGATAACACAGAGATACAAAGGTTCATAAGACATTACTATGAATAATTATATGCAAACAAACTGGACAGCATAGAATAAACGGATACATTTCTAGAAACATGCAATCTTCCAAGACTAAATTATGAAGAAATAGAAAATTTGAATATACTAATTACTAGTTAGGAGATTGAGTCATTAATCAAAACCTCCCAACATACAACAGTCAGGACCAGATGGATTCACTGGTGAATTCTATCAAATATTCAAAGAAGATTTAATACCTATCTTTCTCAAATTCTTCCAAAATAATTGAAGAGGAGAGAACACTTTCAAACTCATTTTATGAGGACAGGTTTACAGCTTTACCCTGCTACAAAACCAGAAAAGGACACCACAAGAATAAAATTACAGGCCACTGTCACTAATGAACATAGATGTGAAAATCCTCAACAAAGTATTAGCAAGCCAAATTCAACAATATATTAAAAGGATCATACACTATGATCAAATGGGATTTATTCCAGGGATGCATGGATAGTTCAATATCCTCAAATCAATAAATGTGATACACCACATTAACAAAATGAAGGATAAAAATCATATGATCATCTCAATAGGTGCAGAAAATGCATTTAACAAAATTCAACATCCATTTATGATAAAAAACTCTCAACAAAGTGAGTATGGAGGGAATATACCTCAACATAATAAAGGCCATATCTGACAAACCCAAAGCTAACATCATACTTAATGGTAAAAGCTGAAAGCTTTTCCACTAAGATCAGTAGCAAGGAAGGATTCCCATTCTCACCACTTATTCTCAACATTGTATTAGAAGTCTTAGCCACAGCAATTAGGCAGAAAAATAAAGAAAAATTATCTAACAGGAAAGGAAGAAGTAAAACTGTCACACTTGCATATGACAGGATAAAAAGAAACCCTAAAAACTTCATCAAAAAGTATTAAGACTAATAAAAGAACTCAGTAAAGTTGCAGGGTAAAAAACTATTGAAAAAATAAATTAAGAAAATATTCCATTGACAATTGCATCAAAAAAAGTATAAAATACTTAGGAATAAATTTAACTGAGGTGTCTACAAGAGACCCACTTCAGACCTAGAGACACATACAGACTAAAAGTAAGGGGATGGAAAAAGATATTCCATGCAAATGGAAACCAAAAGAAAGCTGGAGTAGCAATTCTCATATCAGACAAAATAGACTTTAAAATAAGGACTATTAAAAGAGACAAAGAAGGACACTACATAATGATCAAGGGATCGATCCAAGAAGAAGATATAACAATTGTAAATATTTATGCACCCAACATAGGAGCACCTCAATACATAAGGCAAATACTAACAGCCATAAAAGGGGAAATTGACAGTAACACATTCATAGTAGGGGACTTAAACACCCCACTTTCACCCATGGACAGATCATCCAAAATGAAAATAAATAAGGAAACACAAGCTTTAAATGATACATTAAACAAGATGGACTTAATTGATATTTATAGGACACTCCATCCAAAAACAACAGAATACACATTTTTCTCAAGTGCTCACGGAACATTCTCCAGGATAGATCATATCTTGGGTCACAAATCAAGCCTTGGCAAATTTAAGAAAATTGAAATTGTATCAAGTATCTTTTCTGACCACAACGCCATGAGACTAGATATCAATTACAGGAAAAGATCTGTAAAAAATACAAACACATGGAGGCTAAACAATACACTACTTAATAATGAAGTGATCACTGAAGAAATCAAAGAGGAAATCAAAAAATACCTAGAAACAAATGACAATGGAGACACAACGACCCAAAACCTGTGGGATGCAGCAAAAGCAGTTCTAAGGGGGAAGTTTATAGCAATACAAGCCCACCTTAAGAAGCAGGAAACATCTAGAATAAACAACCTAACCTTGCACCTCAAGCAATTAGAGAAAGAAGAACAAAAAAACCCCAAAGCTAGCAGAAGGAAAGAAATCATAAAAATCAGATCAGAAATAAATGAAAAAGAAATGAAGGAAACAATAGCAAAGATCAATGAAACTAAAAGCTGGTTCTTTGAGAAGATAAACAAAATAGATAAACCACTAGCCAGACTTATCAAGAAAAAAAGGGAGAAGACTCAAATCAATAGAATTAGAAATGAAAAAGGAGAGGTAACAACTGACACTGCAGAAATAAAAGAGATCATGAGAGATTACTACAAGCAACTCTATGCCAATAAAATGGACAATCTGGAAGAAATGGACAAATTCTTAGAAATGCACAACCTGCCAAGACTGAATCAGGAAGAAATAGAAAATATGAACAGACCAATCACAAGCACTGAAATTGAAACTGTGATTAAAAATCTTCCAACAAAGAAAAGCCCAGGACCAGATGGCTTCACAGGCGAATTCTATCAAACATTTAGAGAAGAGCTAACACCTATCCTTCTCAAACTCTTCCAAAATATAGCAGAGGGAGGAACACTCCCAAACTCATTCTACGAGGCCACCATCACCTTGATACCAAAACCAGGCAAGGATGTCACAAAGAAAGAAAACTACAGACCAATATCACTGATGAACATAGATGCAAAAATCCTCAACAAAATACTAGCAAACAGAATCCAACAGCACATTAAAAGGATCATACACCATGATCAGGTGGGGTTTGTTCCAGGAATGCAAGGATTCTTCAATATACGCAAATCTATCAATGTGATAAACCATATTAACAAACTGAAGGAGAAAAACCATATGATCATCTCAATAGATGCAGAGAAAGCTTTTGACAAAATTCAACACCCATTTATGATAAAAACCCTGCAGAAAGTAGGCATAGAGGGAACTTTCCTCAACATAATAAAGGCCATATACGACAAGCCCACAGCAAACATCATCCTCAATGGTGAAAAACTGAAAGCATTTCCACTAAGATCAGGAACAAGACAAGGGTGCCCACTCTCACCACTCTTATTCAACATAGTTTTGGAAGTTTTAGCCACAGCAATCAGAGAAGAGAAGGAAATAAAAGGAATCCAAATCGGAAAAGAAGAAGTAAAGCTGTCACTGTTTGCAGATGACATGATCCTATACATAGAGAATCCTAAAGATGCTACCAGAAAACTACTAGAGCTAATCAATGAATTTGGTAAAGTAGCAGGATACAAAATTAATGCACAGAAATCTCTGGCATTCCTATATACTAATGATGAAAAATCTGAAAGTGAAATCAAGAAAACACTCCCATTTACCATTGCAACAAAAAGAATAAAATATCTAGGAATAAACCTACCTAAGGAGACAAAAGACCTGTATGCAGAAAACTATAAGACACTGATGAAAGAAATTAAAGATGATACAAATAGATGGAGACATATACCATGTTCTTGGATTGGAAGAATCAACATTGTGAAAATGACTCTACTACCCAAAGCAATCTATAGATTCAATGCAATCCCTATCAAACTACCACTGGCATTTTTCACAGAACTAGAACAAAAAATTTCGCAATTTGTATGGAAACACAAAAGACCCCGAATAGCCAAAGCAATCTTGAGAACAAAAAAAGGAACTGGAGGAATCAGGCTCCCTGACTTCAGACTATACTACAAAGCTACAGTTATCAAGACAGTATGGTACTGGCACAAAAACAGAAAGATAGATCAATGGAACAGGATAGAAAGCCCAGAGATAAACCCATGCACATATGGACACCTTATCTTTGATAAAGGTGGCAGGAATGTACAGTGGAAAAAGGACAGCCTCTTCAATAAATGGTGCTGGGAAAACTGGACAGGTACATGTAAAAGAATGAAATTAGAACACTCCCTAACACCATACACAAAAATAAGCTCAAAATGGATTAAAGACCTAAATATAAGGCCAGAAACTATCAAACTATTAGAGGAAAACATAGGCAGAACACTCTATGACATAAATCACAGCAAGATTCTTTCTGACCCACCCCCTAGAGTAATGGAAATAAAAACAAAAATAAACAAATGGGACCTAATGAAACTTCAAAGCTTTTGCACAGCAAAGGAAACCATAAACAAGACCAAAAGACAACCCTCAGAATGGGAGAAAATATTTGCAAATGAAGCAACTGACAAAGGATTAATCTCCAAAATTTACAAGCAGCTCATGCAGCTCAACAACAAAAAAACAAACAACCCAATCCAAAAATGGGCAGAAGACCTAAATAGACATTTCTCCAAAGAAGATATACAGACTGCCAACAAACACATGAAAGAATGCTCAACATCATTAATCATTAGAGAAATGCAAATCAAAACTACAATGAGATATCATCTCACACCAGTCAGAATGGCCATCATCAATAAATCTAGAAACAATAAATGCTGGAGAGGGTGTGGAGAAAAGGGAACCCTCTTGCACTGCTGGTGGGAATGTGAATTGGTTCAGCCACTATGGAGAACAGTATGGAGGTTCCTTAAAAAACTACAAATAGAACTACCATATGACCCAGCAATCCCACTATTGGGCATATACCCTGAGAAAACCGAAATTCAAAAAGAGTCATGTACCAAAATGTTCATCGCAGCTCTATTTACAATAGCCCGGAGATGGAAACAACCTAAGTGCCCATCATCGGATGAATGGATAAAGAAGATGTGGCACATATATACAATGGAATATTACTCAGCCATAAAAAGAAACGAAATTGAGCTATTTGTAATGAGGTGGATAGACCTAGAGTCTGTCATACACAGTGAAGTAAGTCAGAAAGAAAAAGACAAATACAGTATGCTAACACATATATATGGAATTTAAGAAAAAAAAAATGTCATGAAGAACCTAGGGGTAAGGCAGGAATTAAGACGCAGACCTCCTAGAGAACGGACTTGAGGTTATGGGGAGGGGGAAGGGTGAGCTGTGACGGGGCGAGAGAGAGTCATGGACATATACACACTAACAAACGTAGTAAGGTAGATAGCTAGTGGGAAGCAGCCGCATGGCACGGGGATATTGGCTCGGTGCTCTGTGACAGCCTGGAGGGGTGGGATAGGGAGGGTGGGAGGGAGGGAGACGCAAGAGGGAAGAGATATGGGAACATATGTATATGTATAACTGATTCACTTTGTTATAAAGCAGAAACTAACACACCATTGTAAAGTAATTATACCCCAATAAAGATGTTAAAAAAAAAAAAATTTAACTGAGGAAGTGAAAGACCTGTACAATGAAAATATAAGACATTGAGGAAAGAAATTGATGATGACACAAATAAATTGAAAGATATCTCATGTTCATGGTTTGTCAGGATTAATATCATGAAAACGTCCATACTACCCAAAGCAATCTACAGATTCAATGCAATCCCTATTAAAATTCCAATGGCATTTTTCACAGAACTAAAACAAATAAGTCTAAAATTTCTCTGGAATCATAGAAGACTCTGAATAGCCAAGGCAATCTTCAGAAAGAAGAACAAAGCTGGACGCATCAAATTCCTTGATTCCAATCTATATTAAAAGCAGTAGTAGTTAAAACACTATGGTATTGGTATAAAAATAAGACACAGAGATCAATGGAACTGACTAGAGGGCCCAGAAATAAACTCACACTTGTAAGGTCAATTAATTTATGGAAAAAAAGTCAAGAATATACAATGGTGAAAGGATAGTCTCTTCAGTAAAATGTGTTTTAAAATTTGGACAGCCACATGCAAAAGAATGAAACTGACTTCTATGTTACATTACCTAAAGATTAACTAAAATCGGAGTAAAGACCTGAATGTAAGACGTACAGCCATAAAACTTCTAGAAGAAAACGTATGTGGTAAGGTCCTTGACATAGGTCTTGGTGATGATTATTTTTTAATCTGACACCAAAAACAAAAGCAACCAGAACAAAAGTAAACAAGTGAGCCTACATCAAATAAAGCAAAGGAAACCATCAACAAAATGATAAAGCAAACTGCTACATGAGAGAAAATATTTGCAAATAATATATCTGATAAGAGGCTAATATCCAAAATATATAAAGAACCCATACAACTCAATAGCAAACAATCTGATTTAAAAATGGGCAGAAAATCTGAATATATATTTTTATGAGGAAGACATACAGATTGACAACAAGTACATGAAAAGCTGCTCTTCATTATTAATCATCAGGGAAATGCAAATCAAAACCAGAGTAAGACTCACCTCACACCTTTCAGAATAGATGTAGTAAAAAAGACAGTGTTGGAGAGGATGTAGAGAAAAGGGAAACTTCATCCACTATTGGGGGGAATGCACATTGGTGCAGCCACTATAGAAAACAATATGGAAGTTTCTCAAAGGGTTAAAAATAGAACTACCATGTGATTCAGGAATTTTACTCTGGTTATTTATCTGAAGAAAACAAAAATACTAATTTGATAAGATATATGCACCCCCATGTTTATTTCAAAATTACTTACAATAGCCAAGATAAGCAAACTACTTAAGTGACCATTGATGGATGAAAGGACAAAAAAATTGTGACACATATATATATAATGGGATACTATTCAGCTGTAGAAAAGAATGAAATCTTGCCATTTGCAACAACATGGGTGGACCTTGAGGACATTATGATAAGTGAAATATTTCAGACAGAGGTAGACATATTCTGAGTGATTTTTTAAATATGTGGACCCTAAATATATATATTTATATATAAAACCAAATTTGTAGATATAGAGAACAGATTGATGGTTGCCAGAGGTGGGGGTTAGGGTGTGAGTTGCATGGGCGACAGGTTTCCTTCATTTCTTTTTTTTTTTTAGTTTAAATAAACTGAATATAAAATAAAGAAATTATCCTACTGCCTTTTGGCTTCCATGGTTTCTGATGAGAGATTAGCTGTTAATCTTACTAAGGATAATTTCTACTGAGGAATTGCTTCTCTCTTGCTTCTTTCAAGATTTTCTCTTTGTTGTTTGATAAAGAGAAATTATGATGTGATTTTGGTGTGGATCTTTTTAGGTTTAACTTACTTGGAGTTCATTGAGCTTCTTAGATTTTTAGATTCATGCATTTCATCAAATTTCAGGAGTTTTCAGCCTTAATTTCTTCAAACTATCTTTCTGTTCCTTTTTCTTTCCCCCTTTTTAGATCTACCAGAATGAATATGTTAGTATACTTGATGGTGTCCCATAAATCTCTTAGACTCTGTTCATTTTTATAAAATAGATCTTTATTGGAGTATAATTGCCTCACAATACTGTGTTAGTTGCTGTTGTACACCAAAGTGAATCAGCCATCTGCATACATATGTCCCCATATCTCCTCATTCTTGAGCCTCCCTCCAACCCTCCCTATCTCACCCATCTAGGTCAACGTAAAGCACTGAGCTGATCTCCCTGCACTATGCTGCTTCTTTCCACTAGCTAACTATTTTACATTTGATAGCGTATGTATATCAATGCTACTCTCACTTCACCCCAGCTTCTCCCTCCCACTCTGTGTCCTCAAGTCCATTCTCCATGTCTACATCTTTATTCTGCCCTGCCACTAAGTTCGTCAGTACCATTTCTTTTTTCTTTTTTTAGATTCTATATATATGTGTTAACATATAGTATTTGTTTTTCTCTTTCTGATCACTCTGGATGACAGACTCTAGGTCCATCCACCTCACTACAAATAACTCAGTTTTGTTTATTTTTATGGCTGAGTAATATTCCATTATATATATGTGCTACATCCTCTTTATCCATTCATCTGTTGGTGGACATTTAAGTTGCTTCCATGTCCTGGCTATTGTAAATAGATCTACTATTCTTTTTGAATTATGGTTTTCTCAGGGTATATTCCCAGTAGTGGGATTGCTGGGTCATATGGTAGTTTTATTTTTAGTTTTTAAGGAAGCTCCATACTGTTCCCCATAACAGTTGTATCAATTTACATTCCCACCAACAGTGCAAGAGGGTTCTCTTTTCACCACACCCTACCCAATATTTATTGTTTCTAGATTTTTTTTTCTTGTTTGTGTTACGCGGGCCTCTCACTGTTGTGGCCTCTCTCGTTGCAGAGCACAGGCTCTGGACGCACAGGCTCAGTGGCCATGGCTCATGGGCCTAGCCGCTCTGCGGCATGTGGGATCTTCCTGGACTGGGGCACAAACCCGTGTCCCCTGCATCAGTGGCAGACTCTCAACCACTGCACAACCAGGGAAGCCCCTGTTTCTAGATTTTTTGATAATGGCCATTCTGACTGGCATGAGATGATACCTCATTGCAGTTTTGATTTACATTTCTCTAACAATTAGTGATGTTGAGCATCTTTTCATGTGCCTCCTGGCCATCTGTATGCCTTCCTTGATGAAATGTCTATTTAGGTCTTCTTTCCATTTTTTAATTGGATTATGTTTTTTTGATATTGAGCTTCATGAGGTGTTTGTATATTTTGGAGATTAATCCTTTGTCTGTTGTTTCATTTGAAAATATTTTCTCCCATTCTGAGGGTTGTCTATTTGTCTTATTTATGGTTTCCTTTGCTGTACAAAATATTTTAAGTATAAAAGTCCCATTTGTTTATTTTTGTTTTTATTTCCATTACTCTAGAAGATGGGTCCAAAAAGATCTTGCTGTGGTTTACATCAGAGTCTTTTTCCTCTAATAGTTTTATAGTGTCTGACCTTACATTTAGGTCTTTAATCCATTTTGAGTTTATTTTTTTGTATGGTGTTACAGAGTGTTCTAATTTCATTCTTTTACATGTAGCTGTCCAGTTTTCCCAGTACCACTTATTGAAGAGGCTGTCTTTTCTCCATTGTATGTTCTTGCCTCCTTTGTCGTAAATTAGGTGACCATATGTGCATGGGTTTACCTCTGGGTGTTCTATCCTGTACCATCGATCTATATTTCTGTTTTTGTGCCAGTTCCATACTGTCTTGATTACTGTAGTTTTGTGGTATAGTTTGAACTTAGGGATCATGATTCCACCAACTCCATTTTTCTTTCTCAAGATTGCTTTGGCTATTTGGGGTCAATTGTGTTTCCATACGAATTGTAAAATTTTTTGTTCTAATTCTGTGAAAAGTGCCATTGGTAGTTTGACAGGGATTGCATTGAATGTATAGATTGCTTTGGGTAGTACAGTCATTTTCACAATATTGATTCTTCCAGTCCAAGAACATGGTATATTTCTCCAACTGTTTATGTCATCTTTGATTTCTTTCATCAGTGTTTTATAGTGTTCTGAGTACAAGTCTTAGGCAAGTTTATTCCTAGGTATTTTATTCTTTTTCTTGCAATGGTAAATGGGATTGTTTCCTTAATTTCTCTTTCTGATTTTTCGTTGTTGGTGTATAGGAATGCCAGAGATTTCTGTGCATTAATTTTGTAACCTACAGCCTTACCAAATTGATTGATTAGTTCTCATAGTTTTCTGGTGGCATCTTTAGGATTTCCTATGTATAGTATCATGTCATCTGCAAACAGTGACAGTTTTACTTCTTTTCTAATTTGGATTCCTTTTATTTCATTTTCTTCTGATTGCCATGGCTAGGACTTCCAAAATTATGTTGAATGAGTGTCGAGAGAGGACACCCTTGGCTTGTTCCTGATCTTAGTGGAAATGCTTTCAGTTTTTCACCATTGAATATGATGCTTTCTGTGGGTTTGTCATATATGGCCTTAATTATGTTGAGGTAGGTTCCCTCTATGTCCATTTTCTGTAGAGTTTTTATCATAAATTGAGGTTGAATTTTGTCAAAAATGTTTTCTGCCTCTATTTAGATGATCATATGGCTTTTATTCTTAATTTGTTAATGTGGTTTATCACATTGATTGATTTGCATATACTGAAGAATCCTTGCACCCCTGAGATAAATCCCACTTGATCATTGTGTATGATCCTTTTAGTGTGTTGTTAGACTCTGTTTGCTAGCATTTTGTTCAGGAGTAAACACAGACCATTCTTCCTGTCAAGAAGGAGAGTCCCTTTCCTCTACACTTAAATCTGGGCTGGCCCTGTGACTTGCACAGTGTAGGGAGAGTGACACTGTGTCATTCTAGGCCAAACCCTTAAGAGACTTGCCAGCTTCCCTGCTCTCTTAGAAGCCAGATGCTCTGCTGTAAAGAAGCTTGAGCAAGACTCCTCCAGCTAGGAACCAAATGAAGGGAGGCCCTTCTCACCCCAGATCCCTTAGCTACTCATAGAGCTGGGTCCATTCTCTGATGAGCACTTTGAGAATCTTCTCAGTAACAAATCCTATGACAGACATGGGGAATATGACAATAAATACTCAGTTTCTGTCCTTTAGAAATTCCCAGTTTTATTTATTTTTTCAAGATGGGATTAGAAACCGTCAGTTCAGCAGAGAGCAAAGTATGGTGACAGAGGTAGGCCAAGGGTGTGGTGGAAGGGCCAGAGGACGACCTTGAATCCCAATTTCACACTTCAGTGCCAGAGACATTTTCCCGGAAGGGAAGTAATTTCACCTGAAACCTGAGGATGGAGAGTGTGGTGGTTGTGAAATGTGTCCAAACATTCTTTGACCATTCTCCCCTCACGAGTTGGAGCCTAATTCCCCTCTCCTTGAGTGTGAGCTGAATTTAGTGACTTGCTTCTAGTGACCAAATGTGGCAGAAGTGATGTATCGCTTGTGAGATTAGGTCATAAAATACATTGAAGCTTCCTCCTCCCCGCTCCCTTGTCTGCCTCTCTCTGTCCCTGTCTCTCCCTCTCACTTGCATTGGATGAAATCAACTGCAAAGTTGCAAAGACCCTCAAGCTGCCCCATGGAGAGGTCCATCCATATGGTGAAGAACTGAGTCCCCCTGCCAATAACAAGCAAGGAGCTGAAACTTGCCAATGGCCATTGAATGAGTCACATTTGAAAGAGTCCTCTAGCCTTCATCAAGCCTTTAGATGACTGTAATCTAAGTTGATTGCAACCTTATTGAGAGAGCCTGAACAATCCAACCAAGCCACTTTTTCAAGGCCACTGACACCTTGCCTGGTCTCCAGCCTAATTTCCAGTGGAAGAGGCTGCCTTTGAACTTGACACCAGACCTAAGACCACAAAGCCCAGAAAGAGATGAGAATTCCCAATCTGCAAGTTTAATACCAGTCTCCAAGTTGCTGCAATTTCCTGGCTGAGGGTCCATCTCTGTCTTTGAAGATTGACAGTGGAAATGATAATACCTCCCCCTGCCTTGGGAAAAGCCTACTTCCCACCACGGAGTTGTAACTTTATCTTGCATCAGTAGTTTCAACCTTGGCTGCATATTGGAATCACCTGGGAAGCATTCCAAGCTTCCAAATGCCCAGGTCAAATCACAGAATAAATTATAGCAGAATCTCTGGGGGTGGGGCCTAGGCATGAGGAATTTTTTAAAGCCCCCCTGGTGATTCTAGTATATAGCCAAGGTTGAGAACCACCACCCTATCCCCTTAGCTGGGTAAGCATCTCCCAGTCAAATACTGGTGCTGAGGACTTTCATACCAGAGATTTTCATATGAGAGAGAAGAAAATATGTGTGGGGCTTGTCAACTCAGGTTCATGGGTCAAGAGGCTCCAGGCTCCCAACACAAAGGGTCCAGGACTTTGTAGCTCAGAGAGTGTTCAGCTGTTATGCATGACCTGTCTTCTGATAGTAACAAAAATGCTATACTTATCCAGCATTTACTATGGCCAAGAACTGCTCTGAGATCTTTACATGTATTCAGTGAAGTCTCATAACATCTTAGAGATGAAAAAATTTAAGCCCAGAGATGTTAAGCAATTTACCCAAGTTTACATAGCCAGGAAGTGATAGGGCTGAGATCAGAATCAGGTATCTGGCTCCAAAGCCATCACACTTTCTAACTTTGACATACTGCCTCCCTGGACCCTTGGCACATCAGAATCTGCTGGATTGGGTGGGTGAATGGGAATTAAAAGTAAGAGTGGTTCCTCGAATTTGAAGACTTTAGGGAGTCCTGGAGGCAGAAAACATTTGGGTTCTACAAATTAGGGCTAATTCAACCATCTTCCCGGTGAGTTTAGGCTAAGGATCTGAAGTGAGTCAGAAGGATTTTGTGTTATTATCCAGTAGACAGCCATGGGTTCTGGGTCCCTGAGTAAAGGAAGGAGGATGCTACAGAAAGCTGTAATTAGAGGCAATAGCTTTCAACCAGCCCCACCTGAGGAGAACAGCAAGCTCTCCTATGGGAGCCTAGCTGCTTTCAGGGAGAAGCAGCGCTATCCAGCCTGCTTTGTGGAAACTCAGGGACCTCTTGGGGCCCTGGAGTCCTCCTGGAATCGGGAGTCCTGATGCTGCATCTGTCCAGAGCCCAGGTAATTTGTGGTGTCAGGGACACTTGAATTTTCTGGACAGACAAATAACCCCCTGCCAGATTCACTTAGGCAGAGGCCTCAGTGATTTCCTCCTCTGCTTTGGTGTTCCTGCTTTTGCATGAATGTCGGGTCCAGTTGTTGTAGCCTCCCTCACTCCTGAGCAGTGGATTACAGTTTACATAACTACTTCACACACACCTCTTTATTGTTACGGTGGCCTTCTGATGCAGGCCAAGCTGGAATTCTTTTCTTTAATTAAAAAAATTATTTTTATTGAGGTATAGTTGATTTACGATGTTGTGTTAGTTTCAGGTATACAGTAAAGTGATTCGGTTTTATAAATATTCCTTTTTTAGACTCTTTTCCGTTATAGGTTATTACAAGATACTGAATATAATTCCCTGTGCTATACAGTAGGTCCTTGTTGTTTACCTATTTTATATATAATAGTGTGTATCTGTTAATCCCAAACTCTTGATTTATCCCTCCCCCGTTTCCTCCTTTGGTAACCATAAGATTGTTTTCTATGTCTGTGAGTCTGTTTCTGTTTTGTAAATAAGTTCATTTTTATCATATTTTTAGATTCCACACATAAGTGATATCATATGCTATTTGTCTTTCTCCAAACAGGAATTCTTATTTCCTTTTTATAGGTGGAGAGACTGAGGCTTAGAGAGGGGTTCAGTAACTTGCCAAGGACATCCAGCTGCTAAGGGTAGCAGATATACTGTGCTAAAAGTCAGCTTTCTTGTTTCCAGGTCTTTTATTTCATAGGCCTCAGTTCAGTTCTTTCTTGAGAACGTTAAGCTTTTCTAGGGCAGGGAATGTGTCTGCTGTTCCGTTAGCCTCCCCCATGAAGTCTTCTGGGTCTGCTGTGCAGTGCCCAGTGCATACTGTTCACTGAATGTCTGCCTTTCCAGAGCCGTCTTCCAGGGCCATCCGTTCACTTGGCCTGTCCCCAAACTTGAGCCCAACATTACAAAGTGGATGAGTTGGATAAATCAGACATCACGATGCCGTCTTCTTAAAGGGAGACCAAGGAGAAAGACAGGAAGAGCGGCCTGCTGCTAGACCTACGTACAGACATCACATCACTCAATTTTCCAGAATGCTTGCTGAGCATCTGCTACATGCCCTGCTCCGTGCTTGGCACCTGGGGCACAGGAATAAACCAGGCAGACATGAGCTCTATCCTCCTGGAGCTCACAGTCTACAGGGGATGAGGCACACATCGCCAAGTCCTTTCAGATCACTGTGGTGACATGACGATTGAGGAGAAAGAATGCTGTGAGAGCAACGTCCTGGAGACCCAGCCTCTTTGCGGGGGGGCAAGGGAGGCTGCCCAGACAGTGTGGTTTCTAAGCTGGAACCTGAGGGATGGATAGTAATCTGGAGTGAGGGGGAAGGAGTGGGTCAGGAGGAAGGAGCAGCTTGTGCAAACCCCCAGAGCAGGAAAGACCTTGGTGAAATTCAAAGAACTAAAAGTGTCTGGAACAAGATAAGTGTCTGTATGTGATGGGTGGTGGGGAGGGAAAATGGGGAGCATTATAAAATGAGAATGAAGAGGTCTGCAGGGACCAGAAAATGCAGGGTGATGGGATGAAATTAATTGAAGGATCTTAAATGGGGAGTAGCAGACTCTGATTTTCACTTTAAAAAATATTTCTGCCTGTCATAGAGGATGCTTTGTGGCACAGGGGATGCAGGCAGGGGTGGAAGTAAGCAGGCTGTTGCAGTGTCCAGGTGGGGAATGGGGGTGGGCTGGACCAGGGTGTTGTCTGTGGAGGTGGAGAGAAGTAGGCTGATGTGAGAGGTGTATAGGAAGCAGGATGGACATGACTTGGAGAGGGAACTGTTGGTGTCAAGGATGATGCCCAGGGTTCTGGTTGAGGCACAGGGTATTGTGGCATCCTTCCTGAAATGGAGAAGAATGGAGGGAGGGCAGTGTGGGGGTGCTCAGATTGGGCTGTGTCAACTTTGAGATTCCCGTAAGATGTCTAAGAAGAGGCGCACTGGGGAGCTGGATACATGAGTCTCGAGTCCTGGAGTGAGACAAGGGACTGAGATGGGGATATTGACTTGGGAATACTGACCCTGTGGTAGAGGATACAACTACATAGGGAGGGGGTGAGGGGCTGGGACTGAGACTTGAGGATGTCCCTGCCAAGACAACTGCTAAGAAGCCACTGGAGAGGCTGGAATCATGGCAACCAGAGGAGGGGTGTTTCAAGAGAAGAGGAAACATTAAATGTGCCGGATGATTCCTAGACAGCAAGTAAGGTAGGGACTGCAAATTGTCCCTAGTGGCCTGGAGGTAATGGCAGAGAAAGTTTGGAGGGAGTTACCTGGGTTTGCCAGGGAATGGGGATGAGGAAATGAAGTTAGTGCAGGGAGTCAGTTTCAAGTTTAACTCCGTGATCCTGCAAAGGTGATTTCCCTCTCCTGGGTCCCAGGGTTTTTACCCAAAAAATGAAGGGGTCGAGCTGTCAAGTCTAAAAGGCGTTCTCTAATCCCACCAAAGTGGGGTTATTCCCATTAGCAATGTATCACATTAGCAATGTAAGAAGCAAGAGCTTCTTAATGACATGAGTTTCCACTGGCTCCTTGGGGCTGTCAAGCCTGGTGTAACAAGCCAGCTGGGGAATTTCCTGCTCAGCACCACATCTCCTCAGCTTGATTCAGGTCATTGCCCCTAGTGACGTTCCTCTCTAGACTATCTCAGATATGCTGATTTCTGCTCCTCTGGAGCACTTACATAGTGGCACAATATTTTCCATTGTTCCTTGTCTGAATCTTTTGCTCCATCTTTTCTATGACCTTGTTAAACACATGTATGAAAAGCCAATCCTTGAGCTTTTATCAAACAATAATTGTGTTCTAGGTACCAGTCCAAGTGTGTGGTGTGAGTGTTTCTGTGGTGATGACAACAGTGGGGCATGGGGGTTCAACTACAAGTACAGGTGGTCCATAGAATCTGATGGACTTTTGAAGGTCAGTTTTTAGATTGGACCATTTAGAGAAAATTCTGGAAAGGAAGCATTAGAAGAGGCTTTATGATTTAAAATGATATATGATATGCCCTCTGCCAGTGCAGTCTAGCAAAGATCAATATTTTTGTTTTTATCCCTCTGTCTTGCAGGTATATAGGGGACAAACTGGGTTTCAGAGCATTAAGCAGGTTACACAGCTAATTGGTAGCACTACAGATAATGTAAGACTTGTGCACAATGCTCCTAATGTCTCTTCTCAGATCCACAGAGCACCCACTACATGCTACACACTAGGATGTGGAAAACCTTGACCTTCACTGGATCTAACGGGGAACAAAAATGAAACCCTTGATGAACAATCTAGGGCTACATTTATAGTCATTATATATAAGTACAAAAGTACAGCAGAGAAGAGAGGCATGCTGTGGGCCTCAAAGCCCTGAACTTTGAAACAGACAAAGAGGGTGAGGGAAGGAGCCGGGAGACCCTGAGGAGAGAGGTAGGAACAGAGTGGAGATGCGGGAGTGGCTGGGAAGACCTCACGTGGCAAGAGACATGTGTGAGGAGAAACGAGGGGGAGATGGATGGACTGGAAGTGTGGAATGAGGCTGGAGGGAGATTCAGTGGGGCAGGCAAACCAGGAGCTATTATAGAAATGTAGTACCGTTACCAATTTTCTATAGATACGTATACAAACAAGAGAATAACCGGAAGGAGTTCATGGTTTTCTCTTTCCACTCCTGCAGCAGAACATTTGGGCATTGACTGCTTGCTGCCCCCTTTTTCCCTGGGGAGAGAATCAAGCTCAAAGATCCACATCCCCTGCTGGTTGTGGTGAGAGGGGACCCACTGCAGTCAAGATGGTGTGAGCAAGATGGCCCTGGATGAACGTTCTCCTGGGGAAGGGTGACAGTTTCCCAGGGGTTGGGGACTATATACTTGGAGCATCTTAAAGAGCAGGGAGAGAGAGTAAAATTGGAATTTCACTTTGGAGTGTGTCCCTAATTGGAATTAGTCCCCATTGTGTATTTGTTCCTTGCTTAGCAAACACCTTTAACCAAAATAAAGACCAATTATACTAAAGCATGGAAATAACACATGTCCATAATGAACATGGAATAGAGAAGCTGCCACCTCTTCATCTCTCTTGCTTGGTGTACACAAACCAAAATGCTTTGCATTTATTCACATATGAATTCAAATTTGTCCCTGATGATATTCTTACTAGAACCTGTGGTGTCAAGTGAATTGATGAGTGAGTCTTTTCCTGAAATCATAATGCTGAAATCTCATTTCTTATAACATGTGTATTTGGAGTTTTTGGACTGAACAACTTGCTATACTGAATAAAAAGTTGCTATCTGGGAAGTGGTACAACTTTTCAAGAGGCTTTATGGTGAAAAGTCATTAGCAGATGCATAGGGAAAGGCATAACCTAGGGTATCTCTCATTGTCAAGCTTTTGCCCATGATGGTTTCCCTGTGCAAGACAACTTCCTCCCCATATCCCCTGTGCATTTTTTTGGCCTGGCACACTGTGTTAGATTAATATTCTTTCCTTTTTATTGCTAATCATTATTCTGTTGAGTGGATATACCACTATGTTTTTAAGCATTTACCTGTTGATAGACATTTGGATTGCTTCAGTTTGGAGCTATTTCCAGTAAAGCTACTACGAGATGTATGTACAAATATTTGTTTGGTCATATGCTTCCATTTCTCTTTAGCAAGTACCTAGAAGCAGAAGGGCTGACTCATATAGCAGATGTATATGTAGAGTTTTAAGCAATTGCCAAATGGTTGTCCAGAAGGGTCATATGGTTTTATACTCCCACCAGCAGTATATAAGAGTTCTAGTTTGTTTACATCCTTACCAACACTTAGTATGGTGTTGGTAAGGATGTAAACATCTTTTCAATTTTAGAACTCTAGTAGAATTTTAATAAAATTTTCTAATAAAATTTTTAATTTTAGGGCTTCCCTGGTGGTGCAGTGGTTGAGAGTCCGCCTGCCGATGCAGGGGACACGGGTTCATGTCCCTGTCCGGGAAGATCCCACATGCCACGGAGCAGCTAGGCCCATGAGCCATGGCCGCTGAGCCTGCGCGTCTGGAGCCTGTGCTCCGCAACGGGAGAGGCCACAACAGTGAGAGGCCCGCGTACCGCAAAAAAAAAAGAAAAAAAAATTTTTTTTTTAATTTTAGAATTCTCATTGTAGTTTTAAATTGCATTCCTTAATGACTAATAATATTGTTTTAATCTACTAGGGCTGCCATATAACATAGATTTTTTGTGGCTTAAACAGCAGAAATGTATTTTCTCACACTTCTGGAGTTTTGAAGTCCAAAATCAGGGTGCCAGAATAATTGGATTCTGGTGAGGTTCTTTTCCTGGCTTGTAGATGGCTACCTTCTTGCTATGTTCTCATATGGTCATTTTTCAATGTGTGCACTTGAATGGTGAAAGGGAGAAGAGAGAGAGCGAGAGGGAGGGAGAACCCTTCCTCTTCTTATAAGGTCACTAATCCCATCATGAGAGCCCCACTTTTATGATCTAATCTAACCCTAATTACCTCCCAAAGGTCCTATCTTCAAATACTATGACATTGGAGGGTCAGGCTTCAACATATGAATTTGGGGAGAACACAAACATTCAGTCCATAACAGATATTGAGAATCTTTTTACCATCCATATATCTCTTTTGGCAAAGTATCTGTTAAAATTGGAAAAAAATATATATATATTTGCATATGGATGTCCAGTTGTTCCAGCACTATTTGTTCTGAACTGCTTTTGCCACTTTGTTAAAAACCAATTGTCTACATATGTGTGAGTCTATTTCTAAACTCTCTATTCTGTTCCATTGATCTGTTTATGTGGTTTTGCTGTGTACTATATCCCATAGTCTTGGTTACTAAGGCTTTATAATAAGACTTAAAATCAGGCAGTATTTGTCCTCCAACTTCGTTCTCTTTCAAAGTTGTTTTGACTACTCTAGATTCATGGTATTTCTATAAAAATTGTAGAATCACATTGTCAATTTCTAGAAAAAATTACCAGTGGTCTTTTTATTTTAAAAATTGGCAAGCTGATTTTAAAATTTATTCAGAAATGCAAGGAACACAGAAGAGCCAAAACAACTTTGATAAGGAAGAAGAAAGTTAGAGGACAAACACTGTCCCATTTAAAGGCTCAAGACAAAGATATAAAAATTAAGACAGTGTGGTACTTGTGTAAAGATAGAAGTTCAATGGGACAGAATAGAGAGTTCATAACTAGTCACATATATATTTGAATAATTGATTTTCAACGAAGACGCCAAGTTAATTCAACAGAGAAAGTATACTCCTTTTAACAAGCCATGCTATAAGAACTGGACATTCATAAGGAGAAACAAAAACAAAATACAACTTCAACCTCTAACTTATGCCATACAAAGAGATAAACTTGAAATGAATCATAGACCTAATTGTAAAAATTATAACTATGAAACTTCTAGAAGAAAACATGGGAAAAACATCTTTACAACCTTAGAAGAAAATATGCACCATTCATAAATGTATCAGAGGACTTGTGTCCAGAATATATAAAGAACTTTTATAACTCAATATTGAGACAACAAACAACCTAATAAAGATGGGCACATTATTTGAACATTTAACACAAGAAGATATAAAATGATCGATATGCATAAGAACAAGTGGTCAACATTGTTAATCATCAGGGAAATGTGAATTAAAATCACAATAAGGTGCCACTATATACCCATTAGAATTGCTAAAAGTAAAAAGACTGATAACCAACTTCTGGTAGATTTGAGGAAAAACTAGAAATCTCATATGGTGGCACTGTGAAATGGTACTGCTGCTTTGGAAGACAATTTTTGTTTCTTATAAAGTTGAATATACGTTTACTACATGACCCAGCAATTCTACTCCTAGGTATATACCCAAAAGAAATGAAAACATGTGCCCACACTAAGATTTATACAAGGCTGATTATGGCAGCTTTGTCCTAATAGCCCCAAACTGGAAGCAGTCAAAATGTCCATCAGTAATGTAATGGATGAACAAATTATGGTACATCCATACAATGGAATACTGCTCTCCAATAAAAAGGGAGCAAATTCATGCTACACACAATCACATGGATGAACCTCAAAAGGGGTTTATTGTGTAAAAGAAGCCAGGCAGAAAAGAACATGCAGTGTCTGATTCCACTTATATGAAGTTCTAAAACAGGAAAAAATAAACTATATTGATAGAAATCACATCAATGTTTGCCTGGGACCAGGAGGAAGGATTGACTACAAAGGTCATGAGGGAGGTTTTAGAGTGTGAGAAATATTCTATACCTTGATTGGGGTGGTGATTACAGAGATATCCATATTTGTCAAAACTCATCAAACTATACACTCAAAAAATGCGTATATTCTTTTTATTTTATGCAAATTATACCTCAAAAAGGTTATTAAAAATAAGAATAGTATCCTTACGTGTTGAATAAAGACAGGTGCCTGCTGCTTCTTCAGCAGGACATCAAGATACATATCTTTCATGGATTCGACATCTAAACTCAGAATATAGGCTAGAAATGGCTGGGCTCCACTGGAGGAGTGACCAGCTGATCTAGGGTGCCTGACCCATATGATCCAGAGTTAAAAGTTATCTTGCAAGTGCTCTTTTCATTGCCTTTTTATGTTGGAAAATGGATGCTGCCATATTGGACCATGAAGATGAGGGCTCGCCTTGCTAGGGTGAGCGGGTGGGGAGTTGAAGGAGCCCAGGTCCCTAAGGATTCCATACTACATAGATATCTACCTACCTCTGGACTTCTAGGTTGCAGAAAGTGAGAAACCTGCCTTATTTAAGTCACTATTATTTTGAGTCTCTTTTATGGCTTAACTTAAACTGGTGTAATTATCCAAAATTGTCCAAGCAATCAAACCGTGATTTAGCCTTCAATTCTACTTTTGTCAAGCACTTCCTACCTAGACTGGTATTCAATCCAAGCGGTATATGAAAATCTTGTACCATTAATGAATTCCTCCTCAACTCATCCCACCTGGTCTTAAGGTCTGAGACCAATTTGGCTGTCGTTGCCAGCCAAAGCCCTGTAAAGGTTAGATTTCCAAAGTAGAAAATGTTAACCTATTCTAGAGGCAAAGAGAGCGCTGGATCCAATGCAAATGTGTGGTTCAGAAGTTTCAAATTCTGTCTTTGTTGTCTGAAGAGTGCTATGAAACTTAAGAAGAACTTGGAAGGGGCCTGTTAGAGAGGTTGTTGTGTGTTTTGTGTTCAAAGCTCAACCGGGACTGAGAAAACTTACAAAGCTCTCCAAGACCATGATTGATCTCTCTACTGGAATGAATAGTGTCTCCCCAAAGTACATGCCCTCCCAGAATCTCAGAATGTGACCTTATTTGGAAACAGGGTCTTTACAGATTTTTATAATTAGTTAGGATGAGGTCATACTCGATTAGGGTGGGCCCTAAATCCAATGACTGGTGTTCTTAAATGGAGAGAAATATCAGAGACTCAGATACAGACGGGGAAGAAGGCCATGTGACAAAGGAAGCAGAGATTGGAGTGATGGATGCATCTACCAGCCAAGGAATGCCCAGGATTGCCAGCCACCACCAGGAGCTGGAGGAAGCAAGGAAGGATCGCTCCCTAGAGGCTTCAGAGGAAGCGCAGGCCTGCTGACACCTTGGTGTCGGATTTCTAGCCTCCAGAACCATGAGAGACTAAATTTCTGTTGTTTTAAGCCACCCAATGTGTGGTAATTTATAATGGTAGCCCTAATCAATGTGTAATCTGAATTTTCTTGTTTTACCAAAGGGTGCTGAATCCGTCCTGTCATCTGGGTAAGTGAACGAGGTTTGAAGGCTCTTGCCTTTGTCAGTATGATGCGGGAGGAGCAATATCTTGTGGAAAGCATGTTTAAGATGATGTCAGGACCTTACTGGTGTCTGGTTCTGTTGAAATAACACATCTCAGTCCAGCCAATCTGTTATGCTTCATGCAACTCTAATTGACACCATTGCAACAGAGACTTACAAGCTGTTGTCCAAAATCCTTCAAATTTCCTGAAATGCAAATCTCTTTAGCTTAGTAAAGCTATGGTAGAAATAATGACATCCAAATAAATCCTGAAAAAGTCCTCAGAACATCCTAAGACAGTGTCAAGATGCTTCAGAAGGCCACTGGTAGTCATGAAAACATTGGCTGTCCTGTTTTCAACTAAGTGGAAACTAAGCTGAAGGCTTCTTCTTTTTATGAATATTTTTATATTCAGCTAGAAGCTCTTTATGTTGCTGACTTTGAAAGCAAGGAAAACTCTGGACCACTTCACATTTGGGTACGGCAACCCCATTTGTGAATCAGGACAGATCCCCACATGGGCCGTAGGAGAAAACTGCGGCAGTTTACGGAATGTTTCCAGATGTTAACATAATTGACGATTTTCTAAAAACGAACACCAGTTGTTACATGTGGTTTCAACATTTTTGTTTTATTTTCTATAATGGTTGCCTTTCCTAGTTGAGTGTTTTCCAGTTCTCCAGGACGCGTAACACTTACCTTTAAAGGTGTGATCTCCTAACACTTCATTCCCTGGATATGTTTCTTTTTAACAAGCTAAAACAGACATAACTAGGGCACTGTTTCAGGCTGATATGACAAATGTGAAACTGAAGAATATTGAAAGCCATTCAAAAATTGGTTTGGTAAAAGACAGTGCTGTATAATGAAACCAAATGCATAGATTGGAATTTTAAACGAAATCCTAGTGTGAAGATAAAAGAACATGAAAGATAATAAATGTTGAAATGATACACCACCTAATGGTATCCTGTCAAGAAAGAAAGTTAATATGATAACTTACAGAGCATCCCCGAGCCTCTATAGGTACTTGACCTATAGTTTGCAGGGAAACAATCTTTTTGTTTCATCTGGCTCGTATTAAAAATAGGAAAAACACAATCAGCATTTTTTTCCCCACTCTCACACAGATGGTGGAAAAATCCATGCAAGTTTTAACTGTCTGAAATTCTTTAAAGCAATATAAGACAGAAAGAATTATTAAATCACTTTTCCATTTCATATAATGAAAAACTGCACCACCACGGTGGGGCTGGAGCCATCAATTTTGGAACAAATGGGAGCTCCGATTGGTCCTACAGGCAATCAATCACCTGGCAGTCCTGGGTCCCTATCTCTGAAGTCATCTTGCTGTAGGAAAAATAAATTTAGAAAAATCATCAAACTAAAGTCAAACTGCTCATTAGCATTTATATAATCCCATTTTTGAGATTTACTTAGTATATAATTTACATACTTGGGGGTGTTTGGGGGACATATCTACATTTCATTCACTCGTTTGTTTCTTCTTTTACTTATTAATTTGTTCATCCACTCATTCAAAAAATATTTAGCAATGATTACTCCAGGCATTGGGGATCCAAACTCTCCCTTTGAGCTCGTAGTCCATTGGGACAGAGAGATGGACAAATAAGTGACTACAGTGTATCCTGATAAATTGTGTAATCAGGGTTATGTATACTGTTGACAGTGTTATGTATTTGGCTATTTCCAGGTATTCTGGGGCCAAATACAGAGCTGTTAGAAGGGCAATGGGGATTTATCTTGCTTCTTGTTTACTTAATATTTGGAGGAGTGATAGCTTATTTTTTATTTACTTCTGCATTTAGACTTGCCTTCAATATAAAGAATGTTTGATGTGACTTTTCAAAGTGCATGTGGTACCAAATGCTCAATACTTGCTTGAATCTGGCTAGGAGAGACCATTTGCTTTTGGAGAGAGAATCTGGTTAGAGAGACTTATTAACAGTTATGCCCTTCATAGCCTGCTGGATATGTCAATTCCCTTGGTTCTAGTCTCTAGGGGTAGCAAGCACTGCCTACCGACAAGGCTCCTCTCTTCTAGGATCTCATATCTAGGTGGCAAGGCTAGATAGGTAGCTAAAGTCAACTAACCATATGCAAATCATCACTTTTATGGTGCCTCAGTTTCTCCATCAGTGAAATGTAGTTAAAGCTAATTATCTCAAGGGCAATTCGTTGGGAAGAGAGAACAGTGTCTGCCATGTCATAAGGCTAGGAAAGTGTTAGCTGTTCCTATCCACATTACTACCCAAGCTTCTCTTGCAAGAGCTGAACACACTAATGAATGGACAGCCAATAAATGCAGCCTCAATTTCTACTGGGTCTCTTTTCACTTGCACAGGCCCTGTTACCCTGCATGCCTTCCATTGGAATTGGAGTTCCCCCAGACAGGAGTGCTTTTCCTCTTTTCTCAGTCTGAGCTCCCAGAAGGTGGAATTTGTGTTTATACCATCCAACTACCTGTTCCCTGATCTTATAATGAAGAAACAGTCATTGAAGGAGGTTGCTGACTGGTCATCCTTCCCGTAGGACAGAGAGGAAGTGAGCTTGAGTTCAGCAAGAAGAGACTTTAGCAAAGGTGATTTGAAGACGTTAAATCAAGGAAGGCTTGGGGGAGACTTTGGAATGGGAGAGAAGTCTGTTGGGTGCTGTGGCAGAGGGGCATGAGCTCAGGGGGCAGGAGGGTGGAGGAGATGATCTCTCGGGTCTCCTTTTCAAGCTCTCTGACTGAGGTTTCCTCCACATTGAGCAGATGGCACTGTGAAAGTTTTTCTTGGTGGAGGCTGTGGATTTCTCCTTCCCTGGGTCCCACGAAACAAAGCCACAGGTAGAGCTATATCAACAAACACAAAAGTAACGTTTGCTATTTAAATAATTGGGAGCCATTTCTATATTCAAGGCTGGAGAGTAGAGGGGGAGTGCGCTGTGGAAAGGTGTCCTTGGCAAAGGGAAGCTCCTATTTTATTTAGGAAAATGCTTTTTGGGCTGTTAGGTGGTGGCAGTGTTAGCCCCTGAGTTTCTTCCAGAACAGCAAAAGTTAGGGTGATAAGGGCTATCTTGTTCTGTGTGCAAAAGTCAAAGAGTAGCCAGCTTGAGCAGACCAATTGCTTTCTGAATTTTAAGGGATTTTTAGTGTTTCCTTCACAGACCGGGAGCCTGGATTTTGTGATTCTGGAACTGGCAAAAGAAAAGGGGAGAAAAGATGTACAATTGGAAACATACCCCCTCAGCATGGAGGCATGAGAGGGCCAAGAGAAGAGAGAGACCGCACTAAAGATTCTTTCTGGAAGGGCACGGGAAAGAAACTAGAAAGAGGACTGCAGCATCTCTCCTTAATACTCAAGCCTTCAGCAAAGTAGCATTAACCTTGACAACTGAGCAGGACTTTTAAGACTGAAGAGGTGGGAGAACCATATAAGGTTAACGGGGGTCCTTTATTGGTTATTACGGAGAAGGCATTTCAGAAGACTGGAAACCTTGTGGACACTTGACTAGATCACTCCTAAAAGGGTCTCAGTAACCCAGTTCCTTGGGTGGAGATGGAGGAGAATGTCTAGAGGCTGTGACAGAGCTGGCCGGGTGAGAAGCACTGGGTCCATGGAAGGGACGTGGAATCTGCATGAGGCCTGGCTACAGGGCAAATGGAGGAGCCCAGGTGGGGTTCTGCAGGCTGTGTCACTCACGTGCATTAGGGTTGCTAACATGGTGCCCTGCTTCCCAGGGCAGTGATGGTGGTGGTGGGGATGTATCTTAGAAACCACACTGTCTTCCAGAAGGGACCTCAGGGGCATGCATCTCATCAAACCCTCTCTTTGGAAAGTTAAGCACCCCAGTGGGTTCCAGGAAGGCATAAATGAGGCTTCTTTCTCTTAGAGAAATATTTACATCTAAAACTGCCAACTGTTGGTCAATTCCAAGCATCTGGTTTGTCTTTTCAGAACATATTTGATGAGCACCTACTATGGGCGAGGTACTGGAAGCAGAGATGACAAGACACTGTCATCATCCTTAAGGAGCTCCAGTCTAGTGGGGAGAGAGATGGGCAGGGTCAGATTCTGCCCACAGGCTCCAAATTGTACCAGGAGGAAGCCTGGGTATGTTGGGGACACAGGAAGGGGTGGGAGCACTGGGGAGGCAGGGAAGGCTTGCTGAGTCTTCAAGGAAGTGTAGGAGAGAGCCAGGTGGAGAAGTGTGCTACCTGGGTCAGGTGCAGGGAAAGGCAAGGACTGCAGGGAGAAAAGGAGCTCCCAGCCCAGGCTGCTCTCAATGCGAAAGGAAGAAGGAGGCACACTGGCAGGCCACCTACAGGAGCCGTTTCTCATACTGACTTTCATGGGCTTTGCAGAAACAACTAACCTCTCTCTTGGAGACTCTAATCTGGCCGAAAATGAAATAAACACACTGCCCCTGGCGGCTTCTATCTGGGCACATGGAGCTCATGGGACAAATAAAACGGAGAGCCAGGGCTGAGCTGGAGGGAGCTGGCCCTGCACATGGTGAATATTCAGACCCACAGATGGCAGTCTGAGGCACAAGGCTTCTTTCTGTGTCTATTGTCTTGAGGTGCTGAGGAGACACTAATCCACGACCATTGTGTGGGCCTGCAGCCCTGCCACTGCTGCCGTGCATTGTGTTTCCAGAGCCCCAAGAGCACCCGCAACCCAGGTAGGAGCGGGTTATTTCTGCCTTTGCTTGCAGAGAAATATAATAACCTCAAGGAGAGGATTTCACAGCTCTTTGAACTGAGTTGAATGTTTGTTCTGGGTTATTTTTTCTGTTTCCTAATATAACACACATTTGCTGTTGAGTAAATATTGATCCCGTTGCAATCAGCATTAGCGGCAGAGGATGCTGAAAAATAGTCAGCCAGGTAATCAGGTCTGCTCTCTGGACTGAAAGTGAGTGTGGTGGAGGCCATGTCCACACCACAGACAATTTAATCGACATTTCTGTAATTACTAGGTTCATTTTGGTCCTTTATACAATATACAAATCTTCCCTGAATAACACCTTTTTTTTTGAACAGCTATAAATCAGTCTATAATTTAGATCCAGGTCATGTGTAACAGAAAGTAGAAATCTTCCTCCCCTACTATTTTTTTTTTTGGTGGGGTAAGTACTAGCTGCAAATTAAATTACAATTAGATTATTTGGTGATGTGATAAAATCCTCCTAAATTAAAATGCCACTAATGCTGAAGTAATGGTAATTTTGGCCAAGGATGAGCTCCAACTACATAAAGAAGAATTAACCAAACAAATTAATAGTGTAATCAAGTTTACAAGGGTTATAAGCCTGCTGCTTTCTCGTTCTTCTAACAGAGTAGTAGTTATTTATGTTATTTTCCAGAACCATGGAGTCTAGGGTCATTACGTGTGACTACTCCCATTTAACTCCCTCTGCAATATCCCCTTCAACTGCCTCTCCATCTTATCTTGGATACTCCGGGTGGGAAGCTTGCTGTCTTGCACAGTGATCCTCTTTATTTGGAGAGATCCAGCAGAGAATACTTCCTGGGTAGAGCCAAAATTGTTTCCTTACTTTTAGTCATGGGCTGTACAGAACTAGCCTAATTAATCTTCTAGGTATTCACAGACATAAATATTTGTGTGCTTTTACGCGCACTTAGAATCTAGGATCTCGGAATATGAAGGGAAAAACCTTGAGTCAGTTATTACAACACCCCTTCCCTTCACCACTCTAACCTAGTGCCTAAGTTGCTGTTCTCACATCCTATTCAATATTCACATAGCTTGTGACTTCAAGCAGTGTTGAAGAACTCACTACCAAATGGTGTTTCTTTAATTTTTTTCTTTAATTTAGACCAGGCTCTAATGCAGACTGATCTTTCCCCTGAATTTATCAGAATTAATGAGATGAGACTGGGAAGATAAGATCAATTCTACAATGTTCTGTGGTGGTGTTTTCCATACAAGATTGAATCTTCTTGAAAACTCTCTGGAGGAAGGTCTAAATACATGAATAAATTAAAAAGCCTATAATAAGCCAGGTGGACCCTTCCATCAGACCCCCATGAGTCCAGGAAGGCAGGACTAACACGTCTACTGCTGTTTTAGGCATTTGTAGCTGGGATCTGGCTCAACCACTGTGCCCCCAGCACCTCCTGTTATCTTAGCTGGGTCCTCCCTACTCAAGCCCCACAGACCCAAACCAAGTAGATAGTGCCAAAGCCTGGCACCCCTGTTAATGAAGAGATTTGATCCATCACACGTATTTCTTCTCTTACTATTTCCTGCTCTACCTACACATTTCCTATAGAACTTAATCTTCCATGAAATCCACATTTACTACTACCATATTACCAAGAAAAGAAAAAGCAAGTTCATTTCCATTGTGAAAGAACCGTCAGTGGGGATGTAGTAGGAAGTCACTTTAAGTAGCTAAAGAAATGAACAATGCTGTGTGTCTGTGCAGCCTGACCTTCCTTCTGGGCACACCAGTGGCTCCATTTTCTGGCCTTCTTAGAGGGTAATTAGGACCAAGCTTCTCCAGATAGGAAATATGTTCCCTATTCAAGAAGTTTCAAGAATTAAAGAGTGGCAGTGGGTACGGAAATGTGAAGTGACTCAAGTGAACTCTGCTGAGATGCCACCTGGAAGATATTGGTGACAGTGGATAGGGTTTAGAGCTGGGTTGAACCTGAGGGGCTGCCTCAGGTGGACCAATGTAGCTTAGAGAAGGGAGTCAGTGCTTGGCTGGCTTTGTGGGAGGGGAGGGCAGGAGATGGGAGTGGTTAGGTAGAACCCAAGAAGAAAATGCCAAGGGTCAAGTTTGAAGGACAAAGGCTGAAGATAGTGAATGAATTAATAGTGAGGACAGTAGCTTCAGCGATCAATAACAAGAATGGAGAATGGGAAAGAGACCAGCAGTTCATAGCTAAGGTTGTGAATATGCTGCCATTTTTGTTTTATGTGATGTCTGGCATAAGGCTTGGGTTGAACGTACCTGAAGAATGACGTGGAGCTAGATGGAGGGTGGTGAGGGGCTCAGCAAGATTTCCCAGGGACTCCTGGGAAAGCATTATGGGCAAGAATTATGGCAAGCATTATGGGCGGATGGTGCGGAAATATATCTCATTTTTTTCCAAGTGGGGTGAAACAGGAATTGCTGTTTGAAATAGTTTTTATTACTTATGTCTACTATTTAGGGCAATGGGGGTTGGGAACAGTTAATATATCTGGAGCACTTTATTTCTCGATGGATATGTTGTTCAACTGTTAGAGGCAGATTTGAACATCAAATCTCTAATTGGCTATAGCATTTATGCAAGAGAAGAGGCTGGATGTGACAAACTTCATGCCATGGGACTGAGAGGCAGATCTGTGTGTACTGAACAGTGATAAATCCTTGACCGCTTGTCTGGAGGCTCCTCTCTCACTCCTTGGAGAAGAAAGGCAATTCAGGCCTCAGTTTCAGCAGGAGCAGGTACAGGCAAGGAACCTGTGATCCTGAGGGTCCCTCTAGCTCCACACTTTCTATGAAAACCAATTTGCCCTCAGCTCACTTAAGAACACACTTTAGCAAAAACCTGGATAAAGTAAGGCTCATTCTGTCACATGTGGTTTAGAGTGAAGGTCCTTTAGGACATTTGCTTAAATGAGTACCGCTTGACATTTGCACACAGGCTATGTTTGTGACAATATACTTTCATGCAGATCATCTAAAAACAATCCATAAAAGTATGCTGTTGTCAGGATCGTCATCCCTATTTTACAGAAGAAGAAATGGAGTCTCCCAGAATTTGGGAAACCTGCATGGGATTATGCACATATCACATCATTAACAAAAACAAGAACAATAACAAGATAAGTCTATGCCTTTTAATTTCTAGTCATACATGGCATTATTTGCTAAGTTACTATCATTTAGATTTATAGTACAATTTAGGTGGCACATATTGCCTCTGTCTTTTCATTAAATCATGACTAGTTATATATCTATATGTTTATATCCTACTTTGTTTCAAAAAGGTTTTGAAGTGGCTTCAAAAGTACAATATAATAATGCCTTCAAAAATAAAAACAAAATAAGCTGAACATGTAACTTATTTTTTTAGTGCAATAAATGGTTTTCACGGAGCTGATAGTGGTGGTGATGATGACGGCAGAGGTGGTGACGGAGGTGTTGGTGTTTTGGGGGCTCGAGGGGGAGCTGGAGATGCTGAGGTGGTGGTGGTGGTATTGGTGGAGGTAGAGGTGGTGGAGGTGGTCCTGGTGCTGGTGTTGCTGGTGGAGGTGGTCCTGGTGCTGGTGCTGGTGTTGCTGGTGGAGGTGGTCCTGGTGTTGGTGTTGATGGTGGAGGTGGTCCTGGTGTTGGTGGTGGTACAGGTATTGATATTAGCGATAGAGATTATAGGGCGTGGCTATTAACAGTAAGCGAGGCAACCACAGCAAATGGAAAAGAGGGGTAAGGAAAATTACGGTCCAGCTAGAGATAAAGTTAATAGACTGGAGGTGAAAAAGAGAAAGTAGAGTTAGAATTAAAAAGAACTAGAAAAGTTTTTGTTCTACTTTCTGTCATAACTGGGAGTGAGTAGGCTGGGTTCGCAGCAGTCTTGCCCATGGGAATAGCTATAGAAGTGATAATATTAGCTAATATTTATTGAGGGCTTACAACATTCCAGATGCTATTACAAACAACTTCAATGCAGATCTCATTTAATCCTTGTAACAACTCATGAAATAGACGTCTATTATTATTCACACTTAACAGGTGAAGAAATGGAGGCACAGAGAGGTTTAAGTAACTTGCTCAATATCATAGTGACAGGAAGTGATAGAACAAGATTCTGTCTACAGCTCAGTTTCTTTTTTTTTTTTTTTTTTGGCGATACGCAGGCCTGTCACTGTTCTGGCCTCTCCCATTGCGGAGCACAGGCTCCAGACGCGCAGGCTCAGTGGCCATGGCTCATGGGCCTAGCCGCTCCGCGGCATGTGGGATCTTCCCGGATTGGGGCACAAACCCATGTCCCCTGCATCGGCAGGCGGACTCTCAACCACTACACCACCAGGGAAGCCCTACAGCTCAGTTTCTTAACCACAGAGTTTTGGGGAACATGACAGATAGTGAGGTATGTACACATGGCTGACCAGTGTCCCAGGTGGAGGGTAAATGAGAGATTGTCCTTGCTATTACTCTTGGTTTATGAAGACTCAGCTTTAAGTATGCAAGTTAAGAGCTCAGGGAAGGGTCTACAGCCACAAATCAACTCATAAACCTCTAATCTTCAAGAGCAGGAGGAAAGAGCTCCTCATCTGTGGACCATTTCTGGAGGTCCGCTGGAGGCCACCTGCTCGTTGCTTGTAAGCAGGGCTGCTGCTCTGTGTCTGGGTATAGATATCCACTGGAAGAGTGTGGTCTGGAAAAAAGTGTTAGCTGTTTTCCGTTTTTAATAACTGAGCAGCAAACTCTTATTTTTTTTTTCCAGGTTCATAATTTATTGTACAAATTGAGTATCACATGATGAGTTGACATTAGCTTCTTCAGGCATGGGAGCATAACAGATGAGGTACAGTTTAGAAACCATTTATGTTGCTTTCACAGCTGGAGTTCTTTTAGACCTTAACTTAAAGTATAAGACTATCAAAGCAATACGTTCGTATGTGTCCAGTACACAATTCATTCTCCCTGTGAGAGAGTGTAAGTGTTGAAATATTTTTTGATACCAGTGAATTGGAACTGGGCATCAGTTTCTGGACCTGCCATGATTTCAATCTTCCAAAATGCACAGACTTCGCAGCTGATGTCCTTCAACTTATACACCTTCACCTTAGCCCCACCAGAAGAAGCTGCCTGTTTTTTTTTTTTTTGAATTTTATTTTATTTTTTATACAGCAGGTTCTTATTAGTTATCTATTTTGTACATATTAGTGTATATATGTCAATCCCAATCATCCATTTCATTCCACCACCCCACCCCCACTTTCCCCCCTTGGTGTCCATACGTTTGTTCTCTGCATTTGTGTTTCTATTTCTGCCTTGCCAACTAGTTCTTCTGTACGATTTTTCTAGATTCCATATATGCGTTAATATATGATATATGTTTTTCTATCTCTGACTTACTTCACTCTGTATGACAGTCTCTAGGTCCATCCACGTCTCTACAAATGACCAAATTTCATTTCTTTTTATGGCTGAGTAATATTCCATTGTATATATGTACCACATCTTCTTTATCCATTCATCTGTCGATGGGCATTTAGGTTGCTTCCATGATCTGACTATTGTAAATAGTGCTACAGTGAACATTGGAGTGCATGTGTCTTTTTGAATTATGGTTTTCTCTGGGTATATGCCCAGTAGTGAGATTGCTGGGTCATATGGTAATTCCGTTTTTAGTTTTCTAAGGACCCTCCATACTGTTCTCCATAGTGGCTGTATCAATTTACATTCCCACCAACAGTGCAAGAGGGTTCCCTTTTCTCCACACCCTCTCCAGCATTTGTTGTTTGTAGATTTTCTGATGATGCCCATTGTAACCAGTGTAAGGTGATACTTCATTGTAGTTTTGATTTGCATTTCTCTAATAATTAGTCATGTTGAGCAGCTTTTCATGTGCTTCTTGGCCATCCACGTAATAAGGACCATGTACGACAAACCCACAGCAAACATTATTCTCAATGGTGAAAAACAGAAAACATTTCCTCGAAGATCAGGAACAAGACAAGGATGTCCACTCTCGCCACTATTATTCAACATAGTTTTGGGAGTCCTAGCCAGGGAAATCAGAAGAAAAAGAAATAAAAGGAATACAAATTGGAAAAGAAGAAGTAAAACTGTCACTGTTTGCAGATGACATGATACTATACACAGAGAATCCTAAAGATGCCACCAGAAAACTACTAGAGCTAATCAATGAATTTGGTAAAGTTGCAGGATAAAAAATTAATGCACAGAAATCAGAAATCTCTTGCATTCCTATACACTAACAATGAAAGATCAGAAAGAAAAGCTAAGGAAACAATCCCATTTACCATTGCAACAAAAAGAATAAAATACTTAGGACTAAACCTACCTAAAGAGGTCAAAGACCCGTATGTAGAAAACTAACTGTAAGACAATGATGAAAGAAATCAAAGATGACACAAAGAGATGGAGAGATATACCATACTCTTGGTTTGGAAGAATCAATACTGTGAAAATGACTATACTACCCAAAGCAATCTACAGATTCAATGCAACCCCTATCAAATTACCAATGCATTTTTTACAGAACTAGAACAAAAAATCTTAAAATTTGTATGGAGACATGAAAGACCCCGAATAGCCAAAGCAATCTTGAGAAAGAAAAATGGAGCTGGAGGAATCAGACTCCCGGACTTCAGACTATACTACAAAGTTACAATAATCAAGACAATATGGTACTGGCACAAAAACAGAAATTCAGATCAATGGAACAGGATAGAAAGCCCAGAGATAAATCCATGCACCTATGGTCAACTAATCTATGACAAAGGAGGCAAAGATATACAATGGAGAAAAGACAGTCTCTTCAATAAGTGGTGCTGGGAAAAAGGGACAGCTACATGTAAAAAAATGAAATTAGATCACTCCCTAACACCATACACAAAAAATGAACTTAAAATAGATTAAAGACATAAAATGTAAGACCAGACACTATAAAACTCTTAGAGGAAAACAGAAAGAACACTCTTTGACATAAATCACAGCAAGATCTTTTTGACCCATCTCCTAAAGTAATGGAAATAAAAACAAAAATAAACAAATGGGACCTCATGAAACTTAAAAACTTTTGCACAGCAAAGGAAACTATGAACAAGATGATGAACAAGATGAAAAGAAAACCCTCAGAATGGGAGAAAATATTTGCAAATGAAGAAACTGACAAAGGATTAATCTCTAAAATATATAAACAGCTCAGCTCAATATTAAAAAAAACAAACAACCCAATGAAGAAGTGGGCAGAAGACCTAAATAGACATTTCTCCCAAGAGGACATATGGATGGCCATGAATGTTTTTTAAAAGAAGTTTTGATATTGTAGTGGATGCCTGTGGTCTGAGCTGTCAGTGGCTACACACATTACTGGCCAGCCACCCTCAGGCCCATTTTGGGAGAGTCTGTGTGCTATTTCGTGGCTCTGCCCTTCTTTTGCTACAAACACTGCCTCTGTCCCATCTGAGCAGGCTTTGTGATGCCCTGACACACTGACTTTCACACATACTTTTATGATTATCTCCCCTTCCCCCAACTTTTATGATTATCTCCCCTTCCCCCAGGCTTGCTGTAAGAACATGTACACCCAGGTCGATTTTTGTTCCTCATCTTCTGCTTTTTTTTGGTCTGTTGATTTCATTGATAAATTCTTTCACGTTTTATTTTTTTTTCTTTTACTTCTTCTCTTAGAGAAAGGGTGGAGGAAGAGCCAACTGCATTACTGTCCTCCATGCTTCTCTCGCCCTCAGGAGACATGCCTCTCCCAGCACCAGTGGAGCTGTGGGCCTGTGACACACTGAAGCTGGGTTTAGAGGAGGCTGAATGCCTGTGGCTGGAGTTTAAACAAGATTGTTAACTTAATCTTCTACCTCAGAGAGCACCATACAAAAACGATTTTGTCTCATAAAATGTCCCATAAAATGTCACTCCCACATACCATGGAGAGAGAAGGTAGATGCATTAATAATCAATTAATTTCAGAAAATTAATGTGCCTTGGCTTTTACACTAGAGCCTGAGAAAATAGGAAATATCCTTCTCTGTTAAATTTTGCATTTTTTTTTTTATAGTGGAGGTAAAGTCACTGACTCTTACATTAAGAGGAGTGGGCAGATGAGGAGTGCATGGAAAATATGTTTGCACTCAGCAGACGACTGGAGTGATGAACTTTTTTTTTTTGCGGTACACAGGCCTCTCACTGCTGTGGCCTCTCCCGTTGCAGAGCAGAGGCTCCGAATGCGCAGGCTCAGCGGCCATGGCTCACGGGCCCAGCCGCTCCGCGGCATGTGGGATCTTCCTGGACCGGGGCATGAACCCGTGTCTCCTGCATCGGCAGGCGGACTCTCAACCACTGCGCCACCAGGGAAGCCTGATGAACTTTTTTTTTGGTCAATGTTTATGGGAATGTCAAATCTGAGGATTTTTTAGCATTAAAAAGTCTTAAGATTGTAAATTACTAATAAAGTTTTTATGTGGTAACAATGCCACTTGTAGAACTTGTACTGTAACCTCAAATCTAGGTTTTTCTGGGGAAATAGTGGTAGTGGAACACCTAAAGAACATTCCTAAAACAAACATGAGCAGCATTTTTCAGAACCAATTATAGATTTTTACTGCTGCTTGGGAGTGTGCCGGTAGGGAGTGAGGAAACCAGTCTGCTGCTTCAAATAATGTCCAAAATGATGCCAAAGTTAACAATAACTAGCATATCTTAACATTTGCCAAAGTTTTATATGTCAATTACAAATTTCAACACCATTGAATAAAATTGCACAACTTATAGCAGTTACTGTCACAACGAAAATCAGAAGGACACCTGTCAGAATTTAATAATCACATAATTTCTACCCTTACCAGGCTTTGATATCAGCCACGACTTTCTGACTAATGAGGAAACTGACTGGTGATTGTGCCCATTGACTTGTGATCAGATTGAAAGGCTAGAAGATGGTAATGGGTATACATAGAAGCATATTTACAGAAATGCATCTATTTGCAGAGGGGCCTTGTTCAAGTTCACAGAAATGCTTAATTAAGAATGAGCAAAGCAATAAAGTGAATTTAAAAATGATTTTTATTGAATTCAAACATTGTGAGCTAAAAGCACTTGAGTTAAATTAAAAAGCAATTTTACTGAGTTAATGGTGAGTATAAAGAATGAAATCAATAAAAACCCCACTTGCCATTAAGTTCAAAAACAGTAAAAAAACATTTTATTAACTGTGTTGTTTTAGATTCAACCATATATGTTCCCTCAATTTGCAAAGCTTTTTTTTGCTACTGAATGTGGGCTTTAAAATTTGCTGGTATATGTAAACACACATGTGTATAATCTAAACCGTGAGCAGCACTGACCTTGGGTGGGCCATTGAACTCCGCTGCTTGGTTTCATCACATATGAATCAAGGACAGTTATATGTACTTCACGTGTGTTACATTTCTGGAGATACTGTATGGGCTCCCAATGAGTGAGGTGAGCCTGCACTAACAGATGGCTTCTTATGCCCTTTATAATATATAAATATAAATTTATCATACGTAAGTGAAGGTAAATTTCCCATATGGTAAATATTAGGTCAAAACATGCAGTTGCTGTTTTTGTAGGTTGAAGATGATTGAATAACAGCAATTTTATATGGTTCAACCTGATAAGCCCACTGGAATTCATTCATTCATCCATTCATTTATTCATTCCATCAGTCATTCCACAAATCAAGTGACTGCTCCACCAGGTGCTGAGTGTACAGTAATAAATGAAGAAGATGATAAAATAGAGTGAGAGACAGCAAATAAACCAACTTTCAAATAAGCATATAACTAAAAATTGTGATAGGTGCTGTCACAGTAAAAACTCGGGGTGACAAAAGAATAATGGAGGAAACCCAGGAGGCTGGCTCACAGGCAGTGCCATTTAGGCTGCACCTAAGTGATGAGTTGGGTTGAGCCAAGAGAAGCAGGGGAAGAGCATTGCAGCAGAGAGAGGAGCAGGTGTGAAGGGCTGGAGCGGGATATAGGTGGTCACACACCTACCTGAGTCCAGAAGGTCATGGGGAGAATGCTGAGGTCTGTTTCTTGACTTCATACCTGAATGATCAGCCCTATGGGATTGATGCCCAAGTGAGATGGTCTGGCCATCTTGACTGTCTACCTCTGCCCATATGCTGCAAGGAACTCTTCACGGGGCAAGCACGACTGGCCTCCAGTAAATGATGCCCTGTTACTCTGCAAGACCCCTCTGCAGAGTCTGGACTCAGAGCCTCAGGACCCAGCCTGAAAATGAGGGAGTGCTGGGCAGCTAAGGCTGATTGGCCAGTAGAAACTTTGTAGTTAACCAGAAACTTTTCCCTAACAGAGCATTGTTGGAATATATCAATAAGAACAACATATTTTATTTACCGAGGGCTTATTATGTACCAGACACCAAAGCATTTGCTTCATTTAAACTTTTATTACTCAGTTATAATCTAATGAGATAGGCATTATTACCACCCCATTTTACAGGTGTGGAAACCAAGCCTCAAGGAGGTTGAGGGACTTGCCATGGTCTCCCACTGGGAGGTGGTGGGCTAGGCTGTCTGATCACGGAGGCTCTGCCCTTAACCTCTCTGCTATGTTGACCTTCCCATCCCATTCCACGCCACCACAGCTGTTACTGAGCACACTGCATCATTTGTGCCTTGGTTTCCTTCAGGGAATGTTGCAGTCAAGCCACGACCATGTGAGTCAGAGGTGGGGTCTCCCACAATGAATGCAGTATTTTTTGTTGGACTCACTTAAGAAAGAGACACATTCTCACATGAGAACTTGGACGGTGAAGGCTGCAGTTTCCAGCAGATTGGGAGAGCAAGCTTAGCTTCTGACTCTTGGTAGAGACCTCAAGAATCCAGGGATCTGTGCATATCTTCCTGAGTGATGTGCCTGAGAAGGGTCTGGGGGAGACCAAGAGCTCTGCAGGGAGCCACCCCTTGCAGCATCCATTACAGATCTCCTAGCTCCATGCTTCTCTTGGGCTCCCAGACCAGTCTCTGCAGGGCATTATGTTGGTCCACCTTGGGCCACACCAACAGGTGGAGAGGAGGTCATTGCAACAGTGACAGCAGGCACAGGCAAGCAGGGATTCCAGGGAAAGCTGACTTTCCAACTCAATTCATCTTCTCCACTGAGAACTTCTCCTTTCCAGTGCCAACCCACAGAACTATGTTTTGGGGGCAAACACTTTTCCTTGCCTTATTACAAATGACTGAACGTATTTCATAATCCCGTAAACAGAGTTCCCAGTCTACATTATCTCTGCTTCCTGGGGGCTGCCAAGCAAGAAAAGATGCCCGTGAAACCACTGGCGCCAGAAGTAAACTGAATGCTCTGCAACTGCTATCATCTCCCGAGTTCCTAGGCAGCTGGGGGGCCTGTTTCAGGCAGCAGAACTAAGGCACATCCTGCCGAGGCACTTTTGGATGGGGGCCCTCCTGTGTTCTCCAGGGCACATATCGATTTCAGGGCCCTGCGTGGAATCAGGGCTGGGAAGGGGAGGCCTGAAACACTGTGAAATGTGATAAAGCTGGTTTGATTCAGGGCATCCATGCTTTGTGACACCTGCCTATCTGTTACACTGAGGCTGTTACACAACTGTCTGGGAATTCATCTGCATCCTCATGTGTGCCATGGTGCCAACCGACTTCAAAGTGGGTGGGCACCTGGAGGGAAGGGTCAGACTGGCTTATATGCCCCCTCTTTGGCTGTGCAGAACTCCCACATCCGCCAAATGACACACTGGCAGGAATGATCAGCACAAAACTAGATTGTTGGTTTCAGTGACGTGCTTAGCTTTACCCTCTCCAAAATCCAGGTCACTGGGATATTCATCTGTCTCTGTCACCCTCACAGAAAACTCAAGCAAATTTTGAAGGCCAGGAAAGGAAGTTCTCAAATTTCCCTGGAAACTTCTTTTGGTATTTCAAACATATGGGGAAATAACTCAGATGTCCACTACCAGGTGAATGGATAAAGAAGCCGTAGCACCTACGTGACGGAATACGGCTCAGTAATAAAGCGGAAGGATCCATTGGAATATAGACCAGTGTGGATGAATTTCAAAAGAATTGTCCTAAGTGGAAGAAGCCAGACTGCATGCTGTATAATGCTGTAGAATTCCATTTATACGACGTTCTGGAAAAGGCAAAGTTTGGGGGAAAATTACCCCCATGTCAAGTAGTTTTCAATCCCACGGGTATCTCAGGGACCTCAGTGGGGAATAAGGGTGAGGTAGCATTGGGAAGCATCTAAGCCTCCGCTTCATTTAGAGAAGCTTCACTTTTATATATTTTATACACTGAGGTTTTGTTCCTTTGAAACACTTGTTCTATACTTTAAAAAAATTTGAATAAGCTAAACCAGATGAAACAGCATCTAGAGTGACAAAAAGGAGATTTAAGTCTTCTCCACTCCTTGTCTAACCCAACTGGCTTGGGAACTCCTGAGGTGAGAGAATCTGATTAATTTTATGATCTCTTTCCCTTGAGAAGTGTACACACATGCAGGGACTTACAATTTGCATGTCCATTCAGGGAGAGTTGTAGGCTCTCTGAAGTCCATCCTCAGAGCCCCAGTTCAAGTATCAAGGATCTGCAGTTCAGTATCTTTGCCTTAGAGAGTGGGGACCCTATATTTTCTTCCTTAAACACAATATCATATCATCCAGTCCAGGTGTATCAGTTATCTATTGCTGTATAACAGGCCACCCCAACAGGACGTCTTAAAACAATAATATTTTATCATTTCTCTCAATTTTCTGTTAGTTGGTCTCAATTGGGTAGTTCTTCTGTTCCATGTGGTGTTGGCTAGGGTCACTCATATGGCTGAATTCACCTGGGAGCTTATATGGGTGCTCTGCTGGGTCTGGAACGTCCAAGATGACCTCAGCCACATGTCTGGGACCTTGGTGCTGACTGTCAGCTGGAGCACCTTAGTTCTCTTCCATAAGGACTATCTCTTTCTTCATGCAGTCTCTCATCTACTGTTTAGCCCAGATGGCTGGCTTCCAAGAGAAAGACACTAGAGGCTGCCAGTTCTCTCTCTCTTTTTTTTTTTTTTTTTTTTTTTTTTTTTTTGCGGTACGCAGGCCTCTCACTGTTGTGGCCTCTGCCGTTGTGGATCACAGGCTCCGGATGCACAGGCTCAGCGGCCATGGCTCACGGGCCCAGCCGCTCTGCAGCATGTGAGATCCTCCCGGACCGGGGCACGAAACCACGTCCCCTGCATTGGCAGGCAGACTCTCAACCACTGCGCCACCAGGGAAGTCCTGCTTCCTGCTTTTTAAGAATCTATTTTCCAATGTGTTTCTTCTCTTGTGTCGCAATGAAGGCCATCAAAAGGTAGGTGCACCCCTGTTCCTCAAAGTTTATCTTTTTGCCCTCCAGCCTCATTATTCTGCCAGTTTCCCAATGACACACCCTTATCACCTGTAAACTTGACTGTCTATTTTAGACTTCATTATATTTTTCATTTTTCTCTTCCCAGAAACACATGTCTCCTTTCTCTAGACAAACCGGAAGCTCCCTAAGGCAAGGAGCCACACTCCTATTTCAGGAAGCTAGCATAGTTCTAAATGGGAATGACCCTGTGACCTTGTTACAAGGGCAGCAGTTGTGCACAGGCACTGACCTTCAGGATGTCCCTTCTCCCCCGCAAATGATAAGGTGAATAGTCTTTGGCTTCTGTGGATACCTGAGGTGGATGAGCTATCTGGTTGCCTGCCCAGCTGACCTGTGCTTTTATTGTCTGTATCTATCTGATGTGTTTCTTGTGATTTCATTAGAAAGCATCTCCCGTTGATTGGGGCAGGGTACAATGAAAACAGAGTCCCACTGCAAACATTCCTGGGAAGCACTGATTCCACCCTCAGCCTTCACTGTAGAGTCAACAGCATTATCTCAGTGTTTTACTTTAGCTGGAAAGCCACTTTCTTGCTTCCTGACATTTCTGCTCCTTGCCTAGAATACTTCCTCCTCTATCATTCCTTTATCCCAACTTGGCCCATTCTTCAAAGCCCAAGTAGTCTTACCATCCACACAAACTATAGGTTCTCAGATCCATGGTGTCACAGAGCTTGAGAGCTAGAAAACTTTTTTGAGCCTCTAGCCCAGGAGTTTCAAACCTTCCAAGTATTGGGGTCCAAGGAGGGGCCTCAGCTGCATATGCATGGGTGATGTGTGGGTCCTATAAGCCAAGCTTGGTTCTTGCCGCTTCCATTTCAACTTGAAGACTCTCTTATACCTGTTTTAATTTTGAGCTTCCATGTAAAATATTACATGATAATAAAAAAAGATTTCATGCTTAAAACAATAATTGAAAACCATAGATCTAATCTAACTTCTTTGTTTTATGAATAAGAATATCTAGTCTAGAGACCTGGAGTGAGCTGCCCACCTTTAGGTAAGCAGCTAATGGTAGGAGACTCAGGTCTCCCCATTTTGGCTGACTACTGCCTACTATTCCTAGATCATTCTGTACAAGAATGGGATCTATCCAGGCCTAAGAATGAGGCTAAAAGTCTTGATACCGCTTTGCCTTGTCTTAAGAAATCTTTTATTTGACTGGGATTCTGCCTCTGCCTTGCTGGAATTTTCTGTGCTACAGAAGAACGATTATTGCAGGATTATCTTGTGCTGCGGCACTGTCTCTAGAGCCTCCTGGGAGCTTGTTTTGCTAGCTCAGCTGTTTCTCAGCCTGCCCTGCCTGAATGATGTCAGCTGTGATGTTGTTTCACTCAAGAATCCCCCCTCCCACTGCTCACTGCCTTGGAGTCTCTTTTGGTCCAACTAGCGATGTCTTCATCTTTCCCCCCTTTTTCCTGTTCCCTCCACTTTTGATATCCTTGAGGCTGATGGTGTTTGTCAGGTCTGTCTCTAACTCTGGGGAAAGAGCTGGTGGAGCCATCTGCGGGGTTTGGAGAGCATCCCTGCTTGTAATTATTTTTCCTACAGTCATCCTTGATGAGGCAAAGGCCCACTGTTGCATGAATCCCAGTTGTTACCAAGGCTTTCCCATCACAGTGTGTCCTGTGGGGCAACAGTAGCACGATGGGTCTTAGAGAAACAATAGCTGTTGATTTCCTCACCGACAATTGGATGAAGAAATTGGTTCCCAGGATGTTGCTTGGTTTGGCCCCTAACATTATTTAGCTGCAGAGTTCCCCACAGTGGGAGTAGGATTTTCGTCACTTCTCTTCAACCCAAATGTGAATGAGCTGTCAGAAACTGGGAGAGAAAGGAGAATGGGCACTTTCTTCACAAGAACACGAAGTCCTTGCCCCAGAATGATGGGCAGAGATGAAATCATCAGAAACCCTCTAAAGCCTTGGTGATTTGTGTGATTATTGTGAAGGACAGTGAGACTTATTGAAAGGGCTAAATTACATTAAATCCAGCTCAACATTTGGAAGAGAGCTTGATGTTAACAGAGCATAGACAGGGTGTTGAAAATCCAGGTTTTAATCCAAGCTTTGCCATTAATTGCTGGATGACTTTGGGTGGGATCCTTTCTCTCTTTGTATTTAAATTTTCTCACTCACAGAATGTGGAGTTTTGAATAAGTGATCTATGAAACCCTTCCACATCTCCTATTCTATCATTTGGAATATGTGTCAAGTATCAGCCCTGGGCAGGCAGTGTTCTGGGCCTTGCAGGGGAAGCCATGGAACACCCCTGAGCCAGTCTACACTATCAGTCTTTTGGTAAAGACCTGCCACTGCGTTCAGTTCAAGCAGAGACAGTTATGCATCGGGCTAATGAATCACTGCCCAAATGAACTGGCTTTTTTGAATAGAATGTTAGTAATTAGAACATTCGTTGTTTAAATGTAAATGCTTGCTTATAAAGAGCTAAAAACAATGCTTATCCTAAGTAAGTTGAGCAACTGCAGTTGTTCTTTTAAGTTGTTCAGCTCCTGCTTTTTTTCATGGACTGTTATTGTAACTATTGATGATTTATGTCTCCTCCAAAAGGAATGTGAGGTAGCTTAAAGCAGAAAACACATAAAAACCACGACAATTAAAATTTTTTAAAGAAAAAAAAAAGACAACAGAAAAACTATAAGCGGGGAGATAGGCTTTCCAAATACCCAGGGTGAGTTGTTTCTGCACTTGATCCCCAGGTTAACTGCACTTCCTGGCTCTCAAAGCACAGAGGTAGCCAGGAGGAAGATGATGCCCAAGCTTCCATGAGCGAGGCCAGATTTACTAGATGCATTGTTCCCTGAGAAGCCAGATTCCTTCCCTGAAGGACAAGCGGGAAGATAGATCTGCAGAAAAATTCTTAGGATACAATGCTCTTAGTGTACATTTCTCAGTGGTCTCCAAATTATTTGATTGTGTACCTCTATCAGAAAACTATTTGGGACATGTACCCTCCAACTAGGTGCATATTTATTTGTATATAAATTTTATATGTGAACTACTGTGTTAAGATGCTGTGTACATCATGAAACATACACAAAGAAACAAAAATGAGATGAAAATAAATAAGTTCTAACGTTCTTTTCTCACGTTCAGCTGGTGTGGCTTTATTTGGATGAAATGTTTGTAAGGAGAACAATAGTTATTTAAATGTTAATAAATGAATGAATGCTTATAAAATGCTTAAACAGAATGTCTTCTAAATATGTAAAGCAGTTCACTTGCGATAGCATTGACCCTTAAGTTGTGCAGCAAATGAGTTTTTTAAAAATAAACTTTTTTTCGGGGGGAGGGGACAACTTTAGATTTATAGCAAAGTCGCAAACATGGTACAAAGAGTTCCCTTGTAGCCTTCACCCAGCTTCCCCTAACGTTAACATCTAGCAAACATTTTTTTATAGGTTGTTATCAACTGAGCACCCCCTGGGATGTCTGACCCAAGCCCTTTTTGGGGACCATTATCTTGTTTTGGGCAGAGCCTGAAAGGTGAGGCCCCAGCTCTCTTGTTCACAGCTAGACCGTCAGAACCTAAAAAAAGGTCCAACACAGAAAAGGCACTTAATGAATACTCACTAAATGACTAAGTTATGGACTGAGAAAACAAAATTTTCTATATGTGTCTTAGAAAGTAGAGAGGGGCCATAAATATTTTTTCCTGTTACATGTTCAAATGAAAAAACGGCTTTATTTGTCACAGAAAAGGAGATTAATGAGAGTTTTGTCATTTATGTACGGGATTGCATGTTAGCTGATACCATAGTTCCAACTTACTCCAGTGATGGTTTGGATTTCTGTATAAATGGGTGTCCTGAGTAGGTGTCTGCTTGACCCACCTCTTATCCTGGCCTAGGTATCCAAGTGATAGCATGTGTTTTTTCTGTTAGAGCTTAGCTTACACAGGGATGACTTTCGTAGTCCGCGCATGGGTCTCTTCCTCTTCTGAACTTGCCACAGAACTTTCCACCTGTACTGACTCTCCCATAATCGCATTGTCTTCTATCTCCCCTCCAGGATCTTTATGGTTTAGTGGGTGAGGCTGTGCTAAATTAATTAGTTTCATATATGTGATCCTTGCATCACCAACTATGTAATGAATGAGCTCCTTGCGTATAGGCCAGTGTCTTCTCATCTTCAATGTCTAGCAGGTTTTACAGTATAGCAATATCGAATTAAGATGCTGGAGTTCTCAGCTATCATGCAGCTGTCATCCAGAAGGGTCGCCACTGTGAGTTATCATTACCTGGTCATTCCACAACTTTCAACAGATATGCATTAAACACCTACTGTCTTCAAGGCACTGTTTACTGCCCGTCAGTGTGTATACATGTGGAGTTTGTGTGTGTGTGTGTGTGTGTGTGTGTGTGTGTGCATGTGTGTTAGATGGGGTGGTCAGGGAGGACCTTTCTGATAAGTCAACATGTGAGCAGAGACCTGAATGAAGCGAGAGAATGAGCCTTGAGGATGTAAAGCAGTCAAGGCAGAAGGAACAGCCAGTGCAAATGCCCTGGGGTAACAAAGCTAATGCTGAGCCATTAACACCTTCCTTTAATTTCCACATTTAGAAGGTTTGATTTCCACATTCAGTCCACTCCCCTGGGACCTGAGAGAACCCTTCATCTCTGCACTTCAGTGCCCTCACTAGCCCACTAGGTGAGTCAACTGGACCAGATTTCCAAGCTAACCTATTTGTAAGTTTATGGGAAAACTATTATGTGATGGAGTAAACGTATTTTCTCTCCTCTAGCTGAGATGAGCCCTCTCCTCTCACATACTTCATTCCATTTTCAGATGTTGGTCTTACCCATTGAGTCTTCATACAGTTATTCCAGGGAGGCTTGTGAGGCCCACCTCCATGGGAAGGAGTAGTGACCAAAGGGGAGGTCATTCACTAGGGCAAGAGGCAATCCTTAGAAATAAAATAGGGCCTGAGTAGGGAAGAGGATGGCTCAGCCTGCCGAGTTCTGGATATTGTGTGGTCTGGAGGGAGGTCCTTTAAAGTGAGTTTGTTATCTTACATGATAAAAAGGACTCTGCAGATGTGATTAAATTAATGATCTGAAGACTGAGCAATTATCCTGGATTATCCCAGTGAGCCCAATATAATCAAAAGGGTTCTTTTAAGAAAAAGAAGGAGGCAGGAGAGTCAGAGCCTCAGAAAGAGATATGACAGTGGAAACAGAGACTAGTATGCTGTCTCTGAAATGACAGAGATTTGAAGACGCTGTGCTTTCTATGAAAATGGAGAAAGGGGCTACAAACCAAGGAATGCATGTGGCCTCTAGAAGTTAGAAAAGACAAGGAAACAGATTCTCCGGTATAGCTTCCAAAAGGAACACAGCCCTGCTAACACCTTGATTTTAAGACTTCTAAACTCAGAACTGAAAGATAATAAATTTTTGTTGTTTTAAGCCACCATGTTTGTGGTAATTTATTATAGCAGCCATAGGAAATAGCATCAGCTGTGGAAAATGCATGACTGTTTTCCTTTTCCTGTGATCTAAGGCAGGACATCTGTGCGAAGACATCATCTCAAGGATGCCTGCCAGCCATGGCCAGTCCCATCAGGATCATGTCTTAGGAAATGTGGGCCAGCTCAGAGTTTGTGTAGGGCAGGTTACTGCTGTGGGAAACAAGCTCCCCAAATGTGCTGGGGGCATGGGGGTGAAGGTCCTCTTGTTTGCCTACTAACTGCTAAATTATCATCTCATGACCTAAGTGTAAATAAATCAAAACTACATGTTCCATTTTAATCCAAATGAACGGACTGTTCCAAATTAACAGAAATCATGCCTGAGGATAGAGTGATCCAGAATGGGGGCTTTGGGCTATGTGGTGTTAGCTCAGCTTCTGGAGGGGCTGGAGACTAAAGTCAGCCCTTGGTTGGTCACAGTCAGCCATATCTACGTGACCAAACCCCAATAAAAACACTGGACGCCACAGCCCAGGTGAGCTTCCCTGGTTGGCGATACTCAATACATATTGTCACACATCATAGTCAGAAGCTATGACCGTCCATGGCTCCACTGGGAGATGATAACTGGAAATTCTGCATGTGGGGCTCTCCTGGGCTCTGCCCTATGTGCTCTTCCCTTTGCTGATTTTCATCTGTATCCTTCTGTTGTAATAAACCATAATTGTGAGTATAACATCTTTCAGTGAGTTCTGTGAGTCCTTCTGGTGAATTACTGAAAACAAGGGTAGGCTTGGAGACCCCAGAACTTGCACTTGGGTCAAAAGTGAAGGTGATCTTGGGGGCACCCTAACTTGCAGGTGTCTTCTGCTCTTTGAAACCTACCTGTTCTGAATGCCATTGCTCGCGCTGTGCTCTCAGACAGGGCTAAGTTGATGGCTGATCAATTACCTCCTGTCCTAGGCCAGCTACTAACATTTCACAAAGGCTGTGGTGACTTCAACCCAAAGGAGACCTTGAGGGTAGGCCTATTTGGCTACATTTGGCCATAAAAAAAGCAGCACACTGAGGCTTTATATGAAGACAGGCAGACAGGTGCAAATCTCTCCCAAAGCAAGCTAAGCACAAGCACCCTGCCTATAGGACAAAACATTGTCCAAGTTCTTCCTTGTTTTGTTTGGTTAACTTTTAAAACACATTTGCACATTGAATAAAGCAAATTGGCCAGCTCAGATACTTGTAGATGATGTTAAACACGTCCTGACAGTAAAAATGTTATCAACTCTCATCCTAGAGGACTCACTGGGTGCCGGCCATGCACAGTGTCCTCACTTCATCCGTGCAACAATCCTGCTAGTGTGTGTTGCTCAGCCTTCTTTCATAGAAGGGAGATAGAGACAGAGGGAGCTTTAGAAACTTACTCAAAGGCTGACTCCAGAGCTGACGCCTATAACCACTCTGCTTTCACCTTCCTTACATCGTGCTACCTTCTCTATCGTGTTTCAGTTGGAGAGATTACCGTTAACAAGAGCAGAGAGAGGCACCCAGCTGTTAATAAAGTATTCAGTCTAACTGTGTTAAAATATATGAAACAATACCTATGGATTGATTGATTGACAAGAGGAAGCACAGTCCCTGCCCTCAAGAGGAGGAAGGTCAAGGTAACGTGGGGGCAGTGGGAAAGGAACTGGTCTTTTGAGAACTTGGTGCAAGGTTCTTGACATAGAGGATTTTGTTTAATCCTTGTAATCCTAGGAAGGATTATTAACTCTATTTTACAGATGAAGTACCGTTAACTTTAGGTTACAAACCTCTGCTCTAACTAAGGGCGAGCTACAGGCTGAATTGTGTCCCCCCCACCACCCAAATTCCTATGCTGAGACCTAACCCTCAGTATCTCAGAACGTGACCGAATTTGGATATTCAGTATTAAAGAGGTAATTAAATTTAAATGAGGTTATTACAATGGGCCTTAATCCAATACAACTTGTGTCCTTATAAGAAGAAGACATTCAGACACAGATAAAGAAGGAAGACCATGTGAAGACACAGGGAGAAGACAGACATCCACAAATCAAGGAGAGAGAAGGAACCAACCCCGCTGATAACTTGATCTTGGACTTCCAGACTCCAGAACTGTAAGAAAATAAATTTCTGTTGTTTAAGCCCCCCAGTCTTTGGTACTTTGTTCTGGCAGCCTTAGCAGACAAATACATGGTACAGTGGAGACTCATCACCAGGTAGGACTAATTCCAAAGCCCTAGCCGACCTTTTCTCTGTACCATGGAAAAGATCAGCCGGTGATGTGGGAGACAGCCCGGCAGTAGCCAAATGAGCTACGCGCACAGTGACTAAATGTGATGCGATGGATTGGTGGGCCGGATTGAGGCTCAGGAAAGGCCTCCTGAATGAGGTGAGCATTCAGCTGGGTAGGGAAATTTGGGAAAGATGCAGATGGGCAGAGGGGGAGGAGGAGGGCATTCCAGGCCACAGGGCTGCTGATTTTGCTGGATCCCAGAGCCTCCATCCCTGCTGTCTGGATGGACGTTTGGCCAGCCAAGCACACATGTGGACACAGTGCCGAGGAATGTTGGCCCCGACTGAGCATGAGGAGATGGTCTGTAAATCAGGAGTCTCTTTTATGGACAACTTCTTTCCCTGAAGCCCCAGAAGGTGACCAAGAATAAAGAAGCCGTCAGCTTCTCATATTTATTAAGAGGCAGAGAGTGTGAGAAGGAGGGACCAGGAAGCACTAGCAGAAAAAGGATAGTTAACCCTAGAACAGTTAATCCAGTTTTCTGGGCCTTAGAAAAACAAGACTGACAAGAAACCAGTCATGGGGTTGAATACAGAGCATGGGAATGAGCGAGGGGAGGGGTCCCAAATCTGACACACAATGTATCAAATATAATAGGTCCTGTGAGGCCAATCAAATCCCCTGTCACCCCAACCCCACACTATGCCAAATAGTAAAAGCAGATGTTTTGCAAACTGGTAACAACTCAGGAGTCTTTTCTTGTGATTGGCAAGAGAAGGGGGCAGACTGCTGAGAGGGGTGGAGAGAGAAGGATTTTGGGAAGGGTCCAAATATTAGTGCACCAGAAACCTTACACTGGGCTCCTCCAACAATAGGAAAAGAGGGATTCAATTTAGCTTGGGCAAGGAGAGAAGATCTATTGTAACAGGGAAGAAATTCAAACGCGATAGGAGAACAAAGCAACATTTCAAATTGCTGTGATTTATCCAGCCCCATCGCCCGACCCATTTCTTTCAAATACCAAGCTGACAGGGCCAATTGCAATACCTCATGGGAGAGCGGGGGTGGAAGGTCCCCTGCTTTGCCTCTGGAAATTCAGTCCATGCACACTTCATCCCGAGTCTTTGGCTTTCCTTTCCATGGCAGGGGGGACACCCCCATCCCTGCAGCTTCCAGCATATTCTTGGTGGGAGTAATCACCAGGGGTGGCACTCTCCAAAGTGGCCATGGCACCGTCTTTGCCTAAACGCAGTGCCAACAAAGCAGCCCCCATCCATCCCACCTGGTGGCGTTGCAGGGAGATGCAGGCGCATGCACAACTGCCCAAGGCCCAGCCAGTAGGAGAAAGTCCAGGGCTCTGGAAGGGTTTAATAGGAGTCAAGCGGTTTAGGTCTAGGCTTTAGGCAATTCACTGATCCTCTTTGCTCTGTTGTCCTGACTTCTATGGATTTCTATGCTCTCATTTTTGGTATGACATGCAAATAATTGTCTGTATTTAATATATACAACTTGATGAGTTTGGAGCTAAGTATACATTCTTGAAACCATTATCACAATCTATGACATAAACATATCCTTCACCTCTAAAAGTTTCCTCCCACCTTCTTTATTATTATTACTATTATCATCATTATTTCACAATAAGAACACTTGACATAAGATCTACCCTCTTTGCAAATTTTTAAGCGTAAAATACAGTATAATTATTATTAACTATAGGCCCTATGCAGATCATCGCTAGGACTTATTCATCTTGCATAACTGAAACTTTTTACCCTCTGACTAATACCTCCCTGTTTCCTCCTCTCCCCAGCCCCTAGCAATCATTATTCTACTCTCTGCTTTTTATGAGTTTACTATTTTAAATTCCTCATATAAGTGGTATCATGTAGTATTTGTCATTCCGTATATGGCTTATTTCACTTACCATAATGTCTTCCAAGTTTATCCATGTTCTTGCAAATGGTAAGATTTTCGTTCTTAAAGCTGAATAATATTCCATTGTATGTACATACCACCCTTTCTTTTTTTTTTTTTTTTTTTTTTTTTTTTTTTTAACATCTTTATTGGGGTATAATTACTTTACAATGGTGTGTTAGTTTCTGCTTTATAACAAAGTGAATCAGTTATACATATACATATGTTCCCATATCTCTTCCCTCTTGCGTCTCCCTCCCTCCCACCCTCCCTATCCCACCCCTCCAGGCTGTCACAGAGCACCGAGCCAATATCCCTGTGCCATGCGGCTGCTTCCCACTAGCTATCTACCTTACTACGTTTGTTAGTGTGTATATGTCCATGACTCTCTCTCGCCCCGTCACAGCTCACCCTTCCCCCTCCCCATAACCTCAAGTCCGTTCTCTAGGAGGTCTGCGTCTCTATTCCTGCCTTACCCCTAGGTTCTTCATGACATTTTTTTTTTTTTCTTAAATTCCATATATATGTGTTAGCATACTGTATTTGTCTTTTTCTTTCTGACTTACTTCACTGTGTATGACAGACTCTAGGTCTATCCACCTCATTACAAATAGCTCAATTTCGTTTCTTTTTATGGCTGAGTAATATTCCATTGTATATATGTGCCACATCTTCTTTATCCATTCATCCGATGATGGGCACTTAGGTTGTTTCCATCTCCGGGCTATTGTAAATAGAGCTGCGATGAACATTTTGGTACATGACTCTTTTTGAATTTCGGTTTTCTCAGGGTATATGCCCAGTAGTGGGATTGCTGGGTCATATGGTAGTTCTATTTGTAGTTTTTTAAGGAACCTCCATACTGTTCTCCATAGTGGCTGAACCAATTCACATTCCCACCAGCAGTGCAAGAGGGTTCCCTTTTCTCCACACCCTCTCCAGCATTTATTGTTTCTAGATTTATTGATGATGGCCATTCTGACTGGTGTGAGATGATATCTCATTGTAGTTTTGATTTGCATTTCTCTAATGATTAATGATGTTGAGCATTCTTTCATGTGTTTGTTGGCAGTCTGTATATCTTCTTTGGAGAAATGTCTATTTAGGTCTTCTGCCCATTTTTGGATTGGGTTGTTTGTTTTTTTGTTGTTGAGCTGCATGAGCTGCTTGTAAATTTTGGAGATTAATCCTTTGTCAGTTGCTTCATTTGCAAACATTTTCTCCCATTCTGAGGGTTGTCTTTTGGTCTTGTTTATGGTTTCCTTTGCTGTGCAAAAGCTTTGAAGTTTCATTAGGTCCCATTTGTTTATTTTTGTTTTTATTTCCATTACTCTAGGGGGTGGGTCAGAAAGAATCTTGCTGTGATTTATGTCATAGAGTGTTCTGCCTATGTTTTCCTCTAATAGTTTGATAGTTTCTGGCCTTATATTTAGGTCTTTAATCCATTTTGAGCTTATTTTTGTGTATGGTGTTAGGGAGTGTTCTAATTTCATTCTTTTACATGTACCTGTCCAGTTTTCCCAGCACCATTTATTGAAGAGGCTGTCCTTTTTCCACTGTACATTCCTGCCACCTTTATCAAAGATAAGGTGTCCATATGTGCATGGGTTTATCTCTGGGCTTTCTATCCTGTTCCATTGATCTATCTTTCTGTTTTTGTGCCAGTACCATACCGTCTTGATAACTGTAGCTTTGTAGTATAGTCTGAAGTCAGGGAGCCTGATTCCTCCAGTTCCTTTTTTTGTTCTCAAGATTGCTTTGGCTATTCGGGGTCTTTTGTGTTTCCATACAAATTGCGAAATTTTTTGTTCTAGTTCTGTGAAAAATGCCAATGGTAGTTTGATAGGGATTGCATTGAATCTATAGATTGCTTTGGGTAGTAGAGTCATTTTCACAATGTTGAATCTTCCAATCCAAGAACATGGTATATGTCTCCATCTATTTGTATCATCTTTAATTTCTTTCATCAGTGTCTTATAGTTTTCTGCATACAGGTCTTTTGTCTCCTTAGGTAGGTTTATTCCTAGATATTTTATTCTTTTTGTTGCAATGGTAAATGGGAGTGTTTTCTTGATTTCACTTTCAGATTTTTCATCATTAGTATATAGGAATGCCAGAGATTTCTGTGCATTAATTTTGTATCCTGCTACTTTACCAAATTCATTGATTAGCTCTAGTAGTTTTCTGGTAGCATCTTTAGGATTCTCTATGTATAGGATCATGTCATCTGCAAACAGTGACAGCTTTACTTCTTCTTTTCCGATTTGGATTCCTTTTATTTCCTTCTCTTCTCTGATTGCTGTGGCTAAAACTTCCAAAACTATGTTGAATAAGAGTGGTGAGAGTGGGCACCCTTGTCTTGTTCCTGATCTTAGTGGAAATGCTTTCAGTTTTTCACCATTGAGGATGATGTTTGCTGTGGGCTTGTCGTATATGGCCTTTATTATGTTGAGGAAAGTTCCCTCTATGCCTACTTTCTGCAGGGTTTTTATCATAAATGGGTGTTGAATTTTGTCAAAAGCTTTCTCTGCATCTATTGAGATGATCATATGGTTTTTCTCCTTCAGTTTGTTAATATGGTTTATCACATTGATAGATTTGCGTATATTGAAGAATCCTTGCATTCCTGGAACAAACCCCACCTGATCATGGTGTATGATCCTTTTAATGTGCTGTTGGATTCTGTTTGCTAGTATTTTGTTGAGGATTTTTGCATCTATGTTCATCAGTGATATTGGTCTGTAGTTTTCTTTCTTTGTGACATCCTTGCCTGGTTTTGGTATCAAGGTGATGGTGGCCTCGTAGAATGAGTTTGGGAGTGTTCCTCCCTCTGCTATATTTTGGAAGAGTTTGAGAAGGATAGGTGTTAGCTCTTCTCTAAATGTTTGATAGAATTCGCCTGTGAAGCCATCTGGTCCTGGGCTTTTCTTTGTTGGAAGATTTTTAATCACAGTTTCAATTTCAGTGCTTGTGATTGGTCTGTTCATATTTTCTATTTCTTCCTGATTCAGTCTTGGCAGGTTGTGCATTTCTAAGAATTTGTCCATTTCTTCCAGATTGTCCATTTTATTGGCATAGAGTTGCTTGTAGTAATCTCTCATGATCTCTTTTATTTCTGCAGTGTCAGTTGTTACCTCTCCTTTTTCATTTCTAATTCTATTGATTTGAGTCTTCTCCCTTTTTTTCTTGATAAGTCTGGCTAGTGGTTTATCTATTTTGTTTATCTTCTCAAAGAACCAGCTTTTAGTTTCATTGATCTTTGCTATTGTTTCCTTCATTTCTTTTTCATTTATTTCTGATCTGATTTTTATGATTTCTTTCCTTCTGCTAGCTTTGGGGTTTTTTTGTTCTTCTTTCTCTAATTGCTTGAGGTGCAAGGTTAGGTTGTTTATTCTAGATGTTTCCTGCTTCTTAAGGTGGGCTTGTATTGCTATAAACTTCCCCCTTAGAACTGCTTTTGCCGCATCCCACAGGTTTTGGGTCGTTGTGTCTCCATTGTCATTTGTTTCTAGGTATTTTTTGATTTCCTCTTTGATTTCTTCAGTGATCACTTCATTATTAAGTAGTGTATTGTTTAGCCTCCATGTGTTTGTATTTTTTACAGATCTTTTCCTGTAATTGATATCTAGTCTCATGGCGTTGTGGTCAGAAAAGATACTTGATACAATTTCAATTTTCTTAAATTTGCCAAGGCTTGATTTGTGACCCAAGATATGATCTATCCTGGAGAATGTTCCGTGAGCACTTGAGAAAAATGTGTATTCTGTTGTTTTTGGATGGAGTGTCCTATAAATATCAATTAAGTCCATCTTGTTTAATGTATCATTTAAAGCTTGTGTTTCCTTATTTATTTTCATTTTGGATGATCTGTCCATGGGTGAAAGTGGGGTGTTTAAGTCCCCTACTATGAATGTGTTACTGTCAATTTCCCCTTTTATGGCTGTTAGTATTTGCCTTATGTATTGAGGTGCTCCTATGTTGGGTGCATAAATATTTACAATTGTTATATCTTCTTCTTGGATCGATCCCTTGATCATTATGTAGTGTCCTTCTTTGTCTCTTTTAATAGTCCTTATTTTAAAGTCTATTTTGTCTGATATGAGAATTGCTACTCCAGCTTTCTTTTGGTTTCCATTTGCATGGAATATCTTTTTCCATCCCCTTACTTTTAGTCTGTATGTGTCTCTAGGTCTGAAGTGGGTCTCTTGTAGACAGCATATGTAAGGGTCTTGTTTTTGTATCCATTCAGCTAGTCTGTGTCTTTTGGTGGGAGCATTTAGTCCATTTACATTTAAGGTAATTATCGATATGTATGTTTCTATTCCCATTTTCTATATTGTTTTGGGTTCGTTATTATAGGTCTTTTCCTTCTCTTGTGTTTCTTGCCTAGAGAAGATCCTTTAGCATTTGTTGTAAAGCTGGTTTGGTGGTGCTGAACTCTCTCAGCTTTTGCTTGTCTGTAAAGGTTTTAATTTCTCCATCAAATCTGAATGAGATCCTTGCTGGGTAGAGTAGTCTTGGTTGCAGGTTTTTCTCCTTCATCACTTTCAGTATGTCCTGCCACTCCCTTCTGGCTTGTAGGGTTTCTGCTGAAAGATCAGCTGTTAACCTTATGGGGATTCCCTTATGTGTTATTTGTTGTTTTTCCCTTGCTGCTTTTAATATGCTTTCTTTGTATTTAATTTTTGACAGTTTGATTAATATGTGTCTTGGCGTATTTCTCCTTGTATTTATCCTGTATGGGACTCTCTGTGCTTCCTGGACTTGGTTAACTATTTCCTTTCCCATATTAGGGAAGTTTTCAACTATAATCTCTTCAAATATTTTCTCAGTCCCTTTCTTTTTCTCTTCTTCTTCTGGAACCCCTATAATTCGAATGTTGGTGCGTTTAATGTTGTCCCAGAGGTCTCTGAGACTGTCCTCAGTTCTTTTCATTCTTTTTTCTTTATTCTGCTCTGCAGTAGTTATTTCCACTATTTTATCTTCCAGGTCACTTATCCGTTCTTCTGCCTCAGTTATTCTGCTATTGATCCCATCTAGAGTATTTTTAATTTCATTTATTGTGTTGTTCATCGTTGCTTGTTTCATCTTTAGTTCTTCTAGGTCCTTGTTAACTGATTCTTGCATTTTGTCCATTCTATTGTCCATTCTATCTCCAAGATTTCGGATCAACCTTACTATCATTATTCTGAATTCTTTTTCAGGTAGACTGCCTATTTCCTCTTCATTTGTTAGGTCTGGTGCATTTTTATCTTGCTCCTTTATCTGCTGTGTGTTTTTCTGTTTTCTCATTTTGCTTATCTTACTGTGTTTGGGGTCTCCTTTTTGCAGGCTGCAGGTTCGTAGTTCCTCCTGTTTTTGATGTCTGTCTCCAGTGGCTAAGGTTGGTTCAGTGGGTTGTGTAGGCTTCCTGGTGGAGGGGACTAGTGCCTGTGTTGTGGTGGAAGAGGCTGGATCTTGTCTCTCTAGTGGGCAGGTTCACGTCTGGTGGTGTGTTTTGGGGTGTCTGTGGCCTTATTATGATTTTAGGCAGCCTCTCTGCTAATGGGTGGGGTTGTGTTCCTGTTTTGCTAGTTGTTTGGCACAGGTTGTCCAGCACTGTGGCTTGCTGGTCGTTGAGTGAAGCTGGGTGCTGGTGTTAAGATGGGGGTCTCTGGGAGATTTTCGCCGTTTGATATTATCTGGAGCTGGGAGGTCTCTTGTGAACCAGTGTCTTGAAGTTGGCTCTCCTACCTCAGAGGCAGAGCCCTGCCTCCTGGCTGGAGCACCAAGAGCCTTTCATCCACACGGCTCAGAATAAAAGGGAGAAAAAGTAGAGGGAATTAGTAGACGTATGAGGAAAGAAAGAAGGAAAGGAGGGAATGAAGGAGGGAAGGAAGGAAGGAAGGAAGGAAGAAAGAAAGAAAGAAGCAAAGAAGGAAAAAAGGCAAGAAGGAACGAAAGGAGGGAGGGAGGGAGGGAGGAAGGAAGGAGGGAAAGAAGGAAAAACAAAAAGAAAAAAGATACAGTAAAAATAAAATAAAGTATAATAAAGTTATTGAATTAAAAAATTCTTAATTAGAAAAAAAAAAGGACGGATAGAACCTTAGGACAAATGTTGGAAGCAAAGCTGTACAGACAAAGTCTTACACAGAAGCGTACACATACACCCTCACAAAAAGAGGTAAAGGGGGAAAAATCATAAATCTTGCTGTCAGAGACCACCTCCTCAATTTGGGATGATTCGTTGTCTAAAGGAGGGAAGGAAGGAGGGAAGGAAGGAAGGAAGGAAGGAAGAAAGAAAGAAGCAAGGAAGGAAAGAAGGCAAGAAGGAACGAAAGGAGGGAGGGAGGAAGGAAGGAAGGAGGGAAAGAAGGGAAAACAGAAAGAAGATACAGTAAAAATAAAATAGAGTATAATAAAGTTATTGAATTAAAAAAATTCTTAATTAGAAAAAAAAAAAAAAGGGACGGATAGAACCTTAGGACAAATGTTGGAAGCAAAGCTGTACAGACAAAGTCTCACACAGAAGCGTACACATACACCCTCACAAAAAGAGGTAAAGGGGGAAAAATCATAAATCTTGCTGTCAGAGACCACCTCCTCAATTTGGGATGATTCGTTGTCTAAAGGAGGGAAGGAAGGAGGGAAGGAAGGAAGGAAGGAAGGAAGAAAGAAAGAAGCAAGGAAGGAAAGAAGGCAAGAAGGAACGAAAGGAGGGAGGGAGGAAGGAAGGAAGGAGGGAAAGAAGGGAAAACAGAAAGAAGATACAGTAAAAATAAAATAGAGTATAATAAAGTTATTGAATTAAAAAAATTCTTAATTAGAAAAAAAAAAAAAGGGACGGATAGAACCTTAGGACAAATGTTGGAAGCAAAGCTATACAGACAAAGTCTTACACAGAAGCGTACACATACACCCTCACAAAAAGAGGTAAAGGGGGAAAAATCATAAATCTTGCTGTCAGAGACCACCTCCTCAATTTGGGATGATTCGTTGTCTAAAGGAGGGAAGGAAGGAAGGAAAGAAAGAAAGAAAGAAAGGACGAAGGTAAAGTATAATAACGTTCTTAAAATTAAAATTGATTATTAAGAAAAAAAATTTTAAGAAAAAACCATGGACGGATAGAACCTAGGACAAATGGTGGAAGCAAGACTATACAGACAAGATCTCACACAGAAGCATACACATACACATTCACAAAAAGAGGAATAGGGAGAAAAATCATAGATCTTGCTCCCAAAGTCCACCTCCTTAATTTGGGATGATTGGCTGTCTATTCATGTATTCCACAGATGCAGGGTACATCAAGTTGATTGTGGAGCTTTAATCCGCTGCTTCTGAGGCTGCTGGGAGAGATTTCCCTTTCTCTTCTTTGTTCTCACAGCTCACAGGGGCTCAGCTTTGGATTTGGCCCTTCCTCTGCGTGTAGGTCGCTGGAGGGCGTCTGTTTTTTGCTCAGACAGGACGGGGTTAAAGGAGCCGCTGATTCGGGGGTTCTGGCGTACGGAGGCCGGCGGCGGGGAGGGAGGGGCACGGAATGCGGGGCGGGCCTGCGGCGGCAAAGTCCGGCCACCAGCCCGAGGCCCGCCGTGCGCTCTCCCGGGGAAGTCGTCCCCGGATCCCGGGAACCCGGCAGTGGCGGGCTGCACAGGCTCCGCGGAAGAGGGGAGTGGAGAGCGACCTGCGCTCGCACACAGGCCCCTTGGTGGCGGCAGCAGCAGCCCCAACGTCTCCCGCCCGCCTTGGGGTCCGCGCCTCCAGCCGCGGCTTGCGCCCGTCTCTGGAGTCAGCGCCCTCAGCCGCGGCTCGCGCCCGTCTCTGGGGTCCGCGCCCTCAGCCGCGGCTCGCGCCCGTCTCTGGGGTCCGCGCTTTCAGCCGCGGCTCGCGCCCGTCTCTGGGGTCCGCGCTTTCAGCCGCGGCTCTCGCCCGTCTCTGGGGTTCGCGCTTTTAGCCGCGGCTCGCGCCCGTCTCTGGAGTTCCTTTAAGCAGCGTTCTTAAACCCCTCTCCTCACGCACCAGGAAACAAAGAGGGAAGAAAAAGTCTCTTGCCTCTTCGGCAGGTGCAGGCTTTTCCCCGGACTCCCTCCCGGCTAGCTGTGGTGCACTAACCCCTTCAGGCTATGTTCAAGCCGCCAACCCCAGTCCTCTCCCTGCGCTCCGTCCGAAACCGAAACCCTAGCCTCAGAGCCTCAGCTCGCAGCCCCGCCCGTCCCGGCGGGTGAGCAGACAAGCCTCTCGGGCTGGTGAGTGCCGGTCGGCACCGATCCTCTGTGCGGGAATCTCCCCGCTTTGCCCTCCGCACCCGTTGCTGTGCACTCCTCCGCGGCTTCGAAGCTCCCCCCTCCGCCTCCCGCCGTCTCCGCCCGCGAAGGGGCTTCCTAGTGTGTGGAAACTTTTCCTCCTTCACAGCTCCCTCCCACTGGTGCAGGTGCCGTCCCTATTCTTTTGTCTCTGTTTATTCTTTTTTCCTTTTGCCCTACCCAGGTACGTGGGGAGTTTCTTGCCTTTTGGGAGGTCTGAGGTCTTCTGCCAGCCTTCAGTAGGTGTTCTGCAGGAGTTGTTCCACGTGTAGATGTATTTCTGGTGTATCTGTGGAGAGGAAGGTGATCTCCGCGTCTTACTCTTCCGCCATCTTCCCTTACTCTCCCACCCTTTCTTTATTCATTCAGCTGTTGGTGGATATCTAGCTTGCTTCCATGTCTTGGCTATTGTAAATGGTGCTGCAATGAACATAAGAGTGCATATATATCTTTGAGATGCTGATTTCAATTGCTCTGAATATATACCCAGAAGTGGGATTGCTGGATCATATGGTAGTTCTATTTTTAATTTTTTTGAGGAAATTTCACACTTTTTTTTTATAGTGGTTGCACCAATTTACATTCCCACCAACAATATACCAGGTTTCTCTTTTCTCCATATCTTTGCCAACACTTTTTTTTTAAACATCTTTATTGGAGTATAATTGTTTTAAAATGGTGTGTTAGTTTCAGCTTTATAACAAAGTGAATCAGCTATACATATACATATATCCCCATTATTTCCTCCCTCTTGCATCTCCTTCCCACCCTCCCTATCACCCCCCACCCAGGGTGGACACAAAGCACTGAGCTGATCTCCCTGTGCTATGTGGCTACTTCCCACTAGCTATCTATTTTATATTTGGTAGTGTGTATATGTCCATGCCACTCTCTCACTTCACCCCAGCTTACACTTCTCCCTCCCCTTGTCCTCAAGTCCATTCTCTACAGCTGTGTCTTTATTCCTGTCCTGTCCCCAGGTTCTTCAGAACCTTTTTTTTTTTTTTAGATTCCATATATATGTTGTTAGCATATGGTATTTGTTTTTCTCTTTCTGTCTTATTTCACTCTGTATGACAGACTCTAGATCCATCATGTCACTACAAATAAATCAATTTTATTTCTTTTTATGGCTGAGTAATATTCCATTGTATATATGTGCCACATCTTCTTTATCCATTCATCTGTCGATGGACACTGAGGTTGTTTCCAGGTCCTGGCTATTGTAAATAGAGCTGCAATGAACATTGTGGTACATGACTCTTTTTGAATTATGGTTTTCTTAGGGTATATGTCCAGTAGTGGGATTGCTGGGTCATATGGTAGTTCTATTTTTAGTTTTGTAAGGAACCCCCATACTGTTCTCCATAGTGGCTGTATCAATTTACATTCCCACCAACAGTGCTAGAGGGTTCCCTTTCCTCCACATCCTTTGCAGCATTTATTGTTTATAGATTTACTGATGATGGCTATTCTTACTGGTGTGAGGTGATACCTCATTGTAGTTTTGATTTGCATTCCTCTAATGATTAGTGATGTTGAACATTCTTTCATGTGTTTCTTGTCAATATGTATATCTTCTTTGGAGAAATGTCTATTTAGATCTTCTGCCCATTTGTGGATTGGGTTGTTTGTTTTTTTGATATGCAGCTGCATGAGCTGCTTGTAAATTTTGGAGATTAATCCTTTGTCAGTTGCTTAATTTGCAAAATTTTCTCCCGTTCTGACAGTTGTCTTTTCGTCTCATTTATGTTTTCCTTTGTTGTGCGAAAGCTTTTATGTTTCATTAGGTCTCATTTGTTTATTTTTATTTCCATTTCTCTAGGAGGTGGGTCAAAAAGGATCTTGCTGTGATTTGTGATAGAGTGTTCTGTCTATGTTTTCCTCTAAGAGCTTGATAGTGTCTCATCTTACTTAAGTCTTTAATCCATTTTGAGTTTATTGTTGTGTATGGTGTTGGAGTGTGTTCTAATTTCATTCTTTTACATGTAGCTCTCCAGTTTTCCCAGAACCAATTATTGAAGAGCCTGTCTTTTCTCCATTGTATATTCTTGCCACCTTTACCAAAAATAAGGTGACCATATGTGCGTGGGTTTATCTCTGGGCTTTCTATCCTGTTCCATTGATCTATATTTCTGTTTTTCTGCCAGTACCACACTGTCTTGATGACTGTAGCTTTATAGTATAGTCTAAGTCTGGAAGTCTGATTCCTCCCGCTCCATTTTTCTTTCTCAAGACTGCTTTGGCTATTTGGGGTCTTTTGTGTTTCCATACAAATTGTGATTTTTTTTGTTCTAGCTCTGTGAAAAATGCCATTGGTAGTTTGATAGGGATTGCATTGAATCAGTAGATTGCTTTGGGTAGTATAGTCATTTTCACAATGTTGATTCTTCTAGTCCAAGAACATGGTACATCTCTCCATCTGTTTGTATCATTTTTAATTTCTTTCATCAGTGTCTTATAGGTATTTTGTCTCCTTAGGTAGATTTATTGCTACATATTTTATTCCTTTTGTTACAATGGTAAATGGGAGTGTTTTCTTAATTTCTCTTTCAGATTTTTCATCATTAGTGTCTAGGAATGCAAGAGATATCTTTGCTTTAATTTTGTATCCTGCTACTTTACCAAATTCATTGATTAGCTCTAGTAGTTTTCTGGTAGCATGTTTAGGATTCTCTATGTATAGTATCATGTCATCTGCAAACAGTGACGGTTTTACTTCTTCTTTTCAGATTTGGATTCCTTTTATTTCTTTTTCTTCTCTGATTGCCGTGGCTAGAACTTCCAAGACTATGTTGAATAATAGTGGTGAGAGTGGACAACCTTGTCTTGCTCCTGATCTTAGAGGAAATGGTTTCAGTTTTTCACCATTGAGAATGATGTTGGCTCTGGGTTTGTCATATATTGCCTTTATTATATTGATGTAAGTTCCCTCTTTGCCTGCTTTCTGGAGGGCTTTTATCATAAATCGGTGTTGAATTTTGTCAAAAGCTTTTTCTGCATCTATTGGGATGATCATATGGTTTTTCTCCTTCAGTTTGTTAAAATAGTTTATCACATTGATTGATGTGCATATATTGAAGAATCCTTGCATTCCTGGGATAAACCCCACTTCATCATGGTGTATGATCCTTTTAATGTGCTGTTGGATTCTGTTTGCTAGTATTTTGTTGAGGATTTTTGCATCTATGTTCATCAGTGATATTGGCCTGCAGTTTTCTTTCTTTGTGACATCTTTGTCTGGTTTTGGTATCAGGGTTACAATGGCCTCATAGAATTAGTTGAGAGTGTTCCTCCATCTGCTATATTTTGGAAGAGTTTGAGAATGCTAGGTGTTAGCTCTGCTCTAAATGTTTGACAGAATTCACCTGTGAAGACATCTGGTACTGGGCTTTTTTTCTTGGAAGATTTTAAATCACAGTCTTAATGTCAGTGCTTGTGATTGGTCTGTTTATATTTTCTATTTCTTCCTGGTTCAGTCTCAGAAGGGTGTGCTTTTCTAAGAATTTGTCCATTTCTTCCAGGTTGTCCATTTTATTGGCATATAGTTGCTTGTAGTAATCTCTCATGATCCTTTGTATTTCTGCAGTGTCAGTTGTTACTTCTCCTTTTTTGTTTCCAATTCTATTGATTTGAGCCTTCTCCCTTTTTTTCTTGATAAGTCTGGCCAATGCTTTATCAATTTTGTTTATCTTCTCAAAGAACCACCTATTAGTTTTATTGATCTTTGCTATTGTTTCCTTCATTTCTTTTTCACTTATTTCTGATCTGATCTTTATGATTTCTTTTCTTCTGCTAACTTTGCGGGTTTTTTGTCCCTCTTTCTGTAATTGCTTTAGGTGTAAGGTTAGGTTGTTTATTTGAGGTGTTTCTTGTTTCTTGAGGTAAGATTGTATTGCTATAATCTTCCCTCTTAGAATTGCTTTTGCTGCATCCCATAGGTTTTGGTTCATCTTGTTTTCATTGTCATTTGTTTCTAGGTATTTTTTGATTTCCTGTTTGATATCTTCAGTGATCTCTTGGTTATTTAGTAGTGTATTGTTTAGCTTCCATGTGTTTGGCTTTTTCACAGATTTTTTTCCTGTAATTGATATCTAGTCTCATAGCGTTGTGGCCAGAAAAGATACTTGATACAATTTCAATTTTCTTAAATTTACCAAGGCTTGATTTGTGACCCAAGATATTATCTATCATGGTGAATGTTCCATGAGCACTAGAGAAGAAAGTGTATTCTGTTGTTTTTGGATGGAATGTCCTATAAATATCAATTAAGTCCATCTTGTTAATGTATCATTTAAAGCTTGTGTTTCCTTATTTATTTTCTGTTTGGGTGATCTGTCCATTGGGGAAAATGGGGTGTTAAATTCCCCTACTATGAATGTGTTACTGTCGATTTCCCCATTTATGGCTGTTAGCATTTGCCTTATGTATTGATGTGCTCCTATGCTGGGTGCATAAATATTTACAATTGTTATATCTTCTTCTTGGATTGATCCCTTAATCATTATGTAGTGTCCTTCTTTGTCTCCTGTAATAGTCTTTGTTTTAAAGTCTATTTTGTCTGATATGAGAATTGCTACTCCAGCTTTCTTTTGATCTCCATTTTCATGGGATATCCTTTTCCACCCCCTCACCTTCAGTCTCTATGTATCCCTAGGTCTGAAGTGGGTCTCTTGTAGACAGCATATATATGGGTCTTGTTTTTATATCCATTCAGCTGGTCTATGTCTTTTGGTTGGAGCAATTAATCCATTTACATTTAAGGTAGTTATCGATTATGTGTGTTCTTATTACCATTTTCTTAATTGTTTTGGGTTTGTTATTATATGTCTTTTCTTCCTTTTTTATTGTTTAAATTATACATATGTATTTCATTTACACTTTTTCTTTGATATATTGCATGATAAACAATTTTTTTTCCATCTTAACCATTTTTTAAGTTTACAGTTTAGCGGTATCAAATACATTCACATCGCTGTGCAAAAATCACCTCTGTCCATCCTCATAACTGTTTTCATCTTTTGAAACTGAAGCTCTATACTCAGTAAAGAATAACTTCCCATTATTCATTGCCCCCAGCCCCGGTAACCACCAGTCTACTTTCTGTTGTTATGATTTTGACTATTCTAAGTACCTCATATAAGTGGGATCATGTAGTATGTTTCTTTTTCTGACTGGCTTATTTCATTTAGTATATAGCCCCCAAGGTTCATCCATGTTGTAAACATACTGCAGAATCTCCTTCCTTTTTAAGACTGAACAATATTCCATTGCATGTATATCCACATTTTGCTTATCTGTTCATCCACTGATGGACACTTGAGTTACTTCCATGGTTTAGTTATTACGAATAATGCTGCTATGAACATGGGTGTACATATATCTTTTTGAGATCCTACTTTCAATTCTTTGGGGTATATGCACACAAGTGGAATTGCTAGATCATATCGTAATTGTATATTTAATTACTTGAGGAAACACCATACTGTTTTCCATAGTGACTGTACTAATTTCCATCAGTATTACACCAGGGTCCCAATTTCTCCATGTCCTTGCAAACACTCATAGTCTATTTTTTTGATAGTAGCCATCCTAATGTGTGTAAGGTTGTATCTCATTGTAGTTTTGATTTGCATTTCCCTAATGATTGGTGATGTTGAGAATCTTTTCATGTGCTTATTGGCCATTTGTATCCCTTCTTTGGAGAAATATCTATTCAAGTCTTTTCTTCATTTTGAATCAGGTTGTTTGGCTTTCTGCTGTTAAGGTTTTTGTTTTATTTAATTTTATTTATTTTTTTATACAGCAGGTTCTTATTAGTCATCCATTTTATACACATCAGTGTATACATGTCAATCCCTGTAGGTCTTTTCTTTCTCTTGTGTTTCCTGCCTAGAGAAGTTACTTTAAGCATTTGTTGTAAAGCTGGTTTGGTGGTGCTGAATTCTCTTAGTTTTTGCTTTTCTGTAAAGGTTTTAATTTCTCCATCAAATCTGAATTTGATCCTTGCTGTGTAGAGTAAACTTGGTTGTAGGTTTTTCCCTTTCATCACTTTAAATATGTCCTGTCACTTCCTTCTGGCTTGCAGAGTTTCTGCTGAGAGATCAGCTGTTAACCTTATGGGTATTCCCTTTTATGTTATTTGTTGTTCTTCCCTTGCTGCTTTTAATATTTTTTCTTTGTATTTAATAGTTTGACTAATATATGTCTTGGCCTGTTTCTCCTTGGATTTATCCTGCATGGGACTCTCTGCCTTTCCTGGATTTGATTGACTATTTCCTTTCCCATATTAGGGAAGTTTTCAACTAATCTCCTCAAATATTTTCTCAGCCCCTTTCTTTTTCCTCTTCTTCTGGGACCACTATAATTCGAATGTTGGTGCGTTTAATGTTGTCCCAGAGGTCTCTGAGACTGTCCTCACTTCTTTTCATTCTTTTCTCTTTATTCTGCTCTGTGGTAATTATTTCCACTATTTTATCTTCCAGGTCACTTATCCGTTTTTCTGTCTCAGTTATTCTGCTATTGACTCCTTCTAGAGAATTTTAAATTTCATTTATTGTGTTCTTCATCATTGTTTGTTTGCTCTTTAGTTCTTCTAGGCCCTCGTGAAACATTTCTTGTACTTTCTCCATTCTATTTCCAAGATTTTGGATCATCTTTACTATCATTACTCTGAATTCTTTTTCAGGTAGATTGCCCATTTCTTCTTCATTTGTTTGGTCTGGTGGGTTTTTACCTTGGTCCTTCATCTGCTATGTGTTTCTCTGTCTTCTCATTTTGCTTAACGTACTGTGTTTGGGGTCTCCTTTTCACAGGCTGCAGGTTTGTAGTTCCTGTTGTTTTTGGTGTGTGCCCCCAGTGGGTAAGTTTGGTTCAGTGGGTTGTGTAGGCTTCCTGGTGGAGGGGACTGGTGCCTGTGTTCTGGTGGATGAGGCTGGACCTTGACTTCCTGGTGGGCAGGACTGCAACCGATAGTGTGTTTTGAGGTGTCTGTGACCTTAGTTTGATTTTAGGCAGCCTCTCTGCTAATGGGTGGGATTGTGTTCCTATCTTGCTAGCTGTTTGGCATAGGGTGTCCAGCACTGTAGCTTGCTGGTTGTTGAGTGGAGCTGGGTCTTAGCATTGAGATGGAGATCTCTGGGAGAGCTTTTGCTATTTGATATTACATGGAGCAGGGAGGTCACTGGTGCACCAGTGTCTTGGACTCGGCTCTCTCACCTTAGAGGCACAGGCCCGATACCCGGCTGGAGCACCAAGACCATGTCAGCCACACGGCCAGGTACGTGGGGGAGTTTATTGACTTTTGGGAAGTCTGAGGTCTTCTGCCAGTGTTCAGTAAGTGTTCTGTAGGAGCTGTTCCACATGTAGATTTATTTCTGATGTATTTGTGGGGAGGAAGGTGATCTCCATGTCCTACTCCTCTGCCATCTTGAAGGTCTCCTGCCAACACTTTTATCATTCTTTTTTTTTAATTAGTCATCCTAACAGGTATGAGGTGATATCTCATTGTTGTTTTGATTTGCATTTCCTTGATGATTAGTGATGTTGAGCTCATTTCTTATACCTGTCAATCATTTCCCCACCTTCTTTGGAGAAATGTCTATTTGGTCCCTCTGTAGAGTTCTGTGCATTTTATGGAGTTTCTCATTCCTTCCTTTATTCCACCACATACCCATAGTGGACACTGGGGTACAGCAGGACCACCACAATGTCCCTTCTTGCATAAGCTTGTCTTTGGTGGAGGGGGTTGGGCAACAGGGAGACAGATGATGCGGGAACAAATGTATCACTTGCTTATGGTGATCACAGAATAGATTTTAGCTCTGAAGAGTCTCTGAGCAGATTTGGGATGTGACTGTGCCAGTGACAATGCTGCCCTGTCAGCATTGAAGAACTGGATAAGAAAGTTTGCCTCCTAGTGGGCAGAAATGAACTTGACTGAACACTCTCTAAATTTGAGGAAGAATAGGCATGAAAGATTATTATACCAGGTTTTGTGTGTGTGTGTGTGTGTGAAATCTACTGTGATGATGTTTTATTGTGACATTCTGGGGTGTGCAATGTGTTTCACCTTCAATGGCTTTATATGCACTCATGTTCCAGTCTTGTCCTCATGCTAGTCTATCATCCCAGTTCCTGTATTGAACGCTGGGCTCAAACCTCTAGCTTGTCATTCTTATTTTTTTATTTTTTTTGTCATTCTTATTGATTGGAAGGGAAGTGACATGTTTTGGTTGTATTCCAAGCCAATACAAAGCAATAATGAAGGCTTTTTCTTATATAATTCACCTAATCCTCAAGTCAACCCCATGAGGGAGATGTTAGTACACAACTTTATGGATGAGTGATATTCAATAATTTGTCCAGAATTATGCAGTTAGTAAGTGGTAGAGTTGATATTTGAGTTCTAAAGCCCTTGAGTATCTGTTTTAATAAAATCTTCACTAATTTGAGGTAATGAGACTGAGAATTGAACAGTGGTCCAAGGGAAATATGTTTTTCATCTATCATTTCTGGTTTGATGGTGTCTATTTTGCCATCATTGAAATCATTGTATTTATGGTCATTGATTTCTGGCTTTTCAGGTTGTCAGATGCCAGAAAGATGTCTTAAAATCTCTCCTAGAAAGATCTCAAGACAGAGTGTTATTGCTCTGTTCAAATGTCAGGTTAATTATAACAATGATCTCTGTTGACCGATGTTGACCCTAGAGTAGGCAAAATAAGAGACCGTGAGGTCTAAGAAAGGGGCCCCATGGAGAAAGTGAGGGGAAATGCCGGACAGTTCTCATTTCCTTTCTGTGGATTAAGGTTTTTAAACCCATAGGAATTTATACTATTGGGAGCTACTGTAGATAAGATGTATCTGAATTTTAGAAGTTGTTGACTAAATCTCTTTGAATCATACCTACACATTTAGGTGTTTTCGTAGTAAATGGAAGTTCTTACCTAAAAATATTAAATGCCTTCCTCTAATTCCGAGGTCTTAACTCTCTCTTTTCCTTTATTGCCAAATTTCTTAAAAATAGCTCATATTCATATTATCAAATTTCTCAGTGTTTTTCTCTGAAACCTATTACAATTAGATCTTTTCCTCACAATTTGTGCACTAAGGTCCCCAATGGACAAAGCAACAAAACTATTATTGCCAGACTCATTCCTTTTACCTCCCTGGAGATTAGTATTTGACATTGGTGATAAATCCATACTTCCTAAAACTTTTTCTTTGCTCCCAAAGATCTAACCACTCCTGTGTCACCTGGGTGACTACAGGCAGCCCTCTCTTTGCATGGCTCCAATATACACAAGTTTTAGTTTCCACAGTTAAATAATACCAGTCCTCAATAACATGGTTCAAATTTTAGTTACCATGACATAGTAACTATGAATGATTCCATAAATTTCACTGTTAGCTTTTAAGTCCAAAAATCTTTACTTAAATAACAGATATGCATCATGACTAGAAATGTCCATTACATCTTTAAAGTCTGTGATGACTGGTCACTCTGCATCTTTTATTCAGTTCACACACTGACAGCAAAGCACGTTGTGTTGCCTCCTTTTCTCCCAGTGATAAACCTACATAGTATTTTACAAAAATAGATAATTAAAAGAGGAAGTTGTCCAACAAAGATGAAAGTGCAGCAAAAAATCAACAAAATATGATAATACTGGAAGTAAAATTTGAATGAAACATAATGGATTTATAGAAGAAGTAGCTGATCATGAGAATATTGACACTGCTCCTTTACAGGAAACTCTGGGATGTTCCAAGGAACTTAGCAAAGACAAACTTATTGACATAAATGAAGAAAATGTCATGAAAAGGATGAAGATGTCCCAGAGGAGGTGACACCAGGAAAAAGCTACACACTAAAGGAATTCTCAGAGATATTTCACACACTGAAAGTATAAAGGATAAAGTGTTGGAAGCTAATCCAAATATTGAAAGAAGTATGAAAATCCATTACGCTTTAGAAAAGATGCTACCTCTGTATCAAGAAGGCAATCACTCTTGTTAAGCTTTCTTTTTCACCAGTGAAACAAAACACTTTAATTCTCTTCAAGTGTTTTAAGTTACAGAGTATTAAATATTACTTTTACTATTTCTTTTCATTTGCCTACATGTTTATAACCTACAATAAGAGTTTTTAATGTTTTGATAAAAAATCTTAAAGGTTTCAGAACAACTGTAATTGATTACTAAGACTTTTGCATGAGTTCAGATTGCCCAGCTCTCTTTACGTTCCTGTACTACCAACCAGAGCAAGGACTGCCTGTATTAGGCACCTTCAAGTTAGTGTGACTATAATTTTACACATTACCTTAACCTCAAACCATCCCCTTCTCCTGAATTCTTGAGTTCTGTTATAGTGAGTAGGGCACAGTGGGTACGCAATAAATGTGCCTTTCCTTTTCTACTTATCCTATTTATCATAGAATCCTCCACTCCCCTGTTTCTTATTGGCCCCAAGCCCTATCTCTCTGTCTCCTAAGCTTGGTTTGAATCTGACCCTCCTCTGCATTCTCATTGCTTGGCCTTAATTTAAGCCCTTTTTGTCATTCTCCTCCAACAACTTCCTAATTGTTCTTCCATCCACCAGTTTCTATTTTATGTACCAAATACCCTTCACATAAATGCCAGAGCTATGGGTCTAGAAAAAAAATATCTGGTCACATTACACTACTTTGGAAAAAACTACTGTTACCTGTCTGTTGTCCTTAATGAGCAGACTTCTCAACACTTATTGAAGAAATCCTGCCCCTTTAAGCCTCCACAGCTTTCCTCGTGATGTGTCCTCCTTCTGGGCTGCCTTCTCCCTCATCTTTTCTGGGCTGGGTCCACTTATACATACTTTGAGATCCATTATAAGTGTTTCCTATCCAAGCTGAAGTCTTCCAGTATCACCAAGTTTAGTTACTGCTTTTTCTGTGGTTCTATAAAGTTTATGTATAAATCTGTGATGTACTTGTCATAGAATAACAAATTTATTTGTAAAACCATATTTCCTCAGAGTGAGAGCCTTGTCTTATTCCAAGCTTCAGTACAAGAAAAGAACAATAGCAACAATAACATCAATATCAATAAGACTCCTTATAATTAAGGAGTTTTCAATGTAACAACAAAAAAATAGTATCTGCATATGATGTTGGTAGACTTAATAACTGCAAAAGAATGAGCTAGATAACTTTCAACATGGATATATTTCTATTAAACCACTAATCAATAATGGCTATCTCTAGGTGATAAATTTAGCTGAAGTGTGCCAGCACATATATAAACATATTGTTTGAAATCCCAAAGTTGAAATAGCTTTTTTTAGACATCAATAACGCCAATAGATACATTTAACTGATGTTTCTACAGAAAAATTAAGTCATTTTGCTATCAAGAGGCACGTTGAAGTTTAAACACACCTCTCAGGAATCAGGCCCTTGGTTGGCTAATCCCATGCCCTTACCGGCCACCTTCCCTTTGAGAAGATTCCTCTCTGGGAGCCCTCTTTGAACAAGGTCTGACCCTCCGCTCCTGCCTGGGAGTAACCTAGGACATTTTTATGTGGTACAAGCAAAGGAAAAGCAGAGAAACGCATTCCTGTCTTTTGCTCAGAATATAAATCTGTCACAGGAGCACTCCAAAGACAGTTTGGCCAAGGAGTAATGAAGTGAGGGAATCTGTAGGTGACCACAGATGACACAGTAAACTCCAAATAATTCAATATGATTAGGGAATTAGCAAGGACCAGGGAGCTGGTGAGAAGAGAAGCGTAAATTTCTCCTGGAGTAAATGAGCGCTGGATCAGCCTATCCAGGGAAGGGAGGTGGCCATTCTCTAAAGCTGACTGGGTTTTTTTCTTTCTTTTTTTTTTTTTTTTTTTGGTATGCGGGCTTCTCACTGTTGTGGCCTCTCCCGTTGCGGAGCACAGGCTCCAGACACGCAGGCTCAGCCGCCATGGCTCACGGGTCCAGCCGCTCTGCGGCATGTGGGATCTTCCTGAACTGGAACAGGAACCTGTGTCCCCTGCATCGGCAGGCGGACTCTCAACCACTGCGCCACCAGGGAAGCCCCTGACTGGGGTTTTAAAAGTAATACAGCTCTGAACAAATCCAAGGGGTTGGCTTTTGGAGATGAAATCAACTTTGACAAGAGGGGAGTCAACAGAATCACAAAGGGTTCTGTCTATAGATAGGCTGGGAACATGGGCAGGTGTGGCTGCTACAGAGAGGCTGGCCTGGGTGCTGACTCAGGGCCTCAAACCTGGTCTCACCCAGTGGCTGCAGATTTATTCTTAGCACTGCGCGGGGAATCCAGGACCACCTAGCTACCTGGGACTCACCAACCTTTATATTATAGGGTTTGCTTTCCCCCAGGACCAAATCACCAAAAGTATTATTGATCATATTTATAATGTTAATAACAAGGCTTCAAAAACATTTTAGTTTGCTTAGTGTGTTCATGCATATTTATCTTGTTTGAGTCTTCCAGTAACCCAGTAGATAGGAAGATATGGTAGACGCTGACCCTAAGCATTTTTAAAGTTGTACTTTTATTCTTTTTACAAAACATCACATGTTTACTGAACAATTTTGCCTGAACAAACTTCAGAAAATACAGGTGAGTTTTAAGAAAACAATTTCAGCCACCTGTAATCCCTTCATAAAGTTATGTATCCTTGCATTTTTATATACCATTTAATATTCCATTTATATGCACTGTTTTGCAACTTTCACATACTTTTAATTATGAAAATATTTACCTGTCAATAAATACACAATTTCATAACCTTTTAAAATGAATGGATATACATACTATCCTATTGTATTATTGTACATTGATTAATTTAACCAATCCCCTAGTATTAGATATTTAAATCATTTTCAAGATTAATGATTGAACATAATTATTTAAATTGTTTTTATGTATTAATAAATCAAATCAATTATGATTCTAATATTAGGTATAAACATAATAATTACACAATTAATAAATAGTATTACATTAAATAAATACCATTTAATATTCAAAATAATAGTGAGGTTAACATCTTTGTAATTAAGTCATCAGGCACATCCATGATTATTTCCTGGGTCTTTTAAATCAGCTTGATTCTGCATTGATGCAGGTTTTCCAGAGTCCGCAGTTAATGAAAATGAACCTCATATATTTCTGTCCTCTTTCTGGAATTGTAAACATCTTTCTTTGCACCCATCATTATTTTTCCTTCTTACTCAATTTCAGCTGCCACCCAGATTCTAACATTTCAACATGAATCCAAAAACCAGTTTCTTAGTTGTCACATATGCCAGACATTACACTACATACTAATGCATGTGACACAGTGCATAAGAACTTGTCCCTGCCCTCAACTTGCATGCAGTTCAGCTGAGAATACAAACAAGAGAAGCATGATTACAGTACGATTTGTAAGTGCTATGATGCAGGCAAGACATGGGTGCTGTATGATTCCAGAGAGAAGCCTCTAACGCAGAATGCGGAGTTCAAAAAGCTGCTCAGATGGTTGCTGGGGCACGTGTGATGCATCTGGATTGATGACTGTGAATTAACTAGGACACGTGGGACGGGGCAGGGAGAGGGGAACATTTCAGGCAGAGGTAGCAGTTTTCACTGTGTTCCAAAGGAGACGTTAGGATGATCCACTTATTAGAGCTGTCTCTTATTCATTGTGGTTGCTTGGAAAATACAGATCAAGCATAGAAAGGAAATGTGACATGGGGCAAGGTCTGTGATGGAGTTAGTAAGAGAGCTTCTAGACCTCGTAGGTGATTTGGGGTGTCTGGACCCAGATGGGTTCTATCCTAGACTGTGAAAAGAACTTGCAAATGTAACTTATCTCGTAGTCAACAAACCCTGAAAAGTTTCAAGAATAGTTGAGATGGTCAAATTATATACTTATTTTTGTTAATGAGACAGGAATTGTTTCAAGAATTAGTAGAATTGTGTTTACCCTTGGTTGATGTCAGAATACATTGTTAAATAGGCAGTTTGTTGGCATTTTGAAAATCATGTGGTGATTTCTAGTCATCAGCATAGGTTCACTAGGAACATGTCACACCAAGCTAATCTTGCTTCTTTTTCATTCAGGGTTACAGGGATGGCACATCTTCAGCAAATTTAGAGGATTCTGATTTCCAAAAAGCATTGGGTAGAAAATTTTTTCATTGTTCTTGTATATAACAGAAAAAGTATTAAAGTTGAAGAGAAGTAGAGAAGAAAGAGATGAGGATATGAGAACAAAATACTCACAACTTAGATTGTTTTAATACGTGTTTATAGTTCCAGTTAGGGATGAGTCGATCATCTTGTACCTGATGGTGGTTAAATTGCATCTGAAGCAATGGATTTTACTAAAGATACCACATTTGAGGAGGAATGCAGATGCCTCAGTGCTTGGAGATGAAGAAGCGGGATACAGTGCCATATATGGAAACTCGTGGGTTTATTGTGCATGGAAAAGAGAGACTTACAGAGAAGATGATGTCAGTCTTTAAAATCTTAGGCTTCTTAAATCTATCAACTGGTGTTCTTCATCAGTTTTAGAAAATTCTCAGCCATTTTTGTCTTCAAATATTGCTTCTACCCTTTTCACTCTTTTCTTCTATGGGACTCCAATTAACTGACTGTTTTGTTGTTAAACTTCTCATTTGGGTTTTTATCATGTGGCTTTCCAGTTATAGAATTTCCATTTTATCTTTTGGTTATTTTTTATATTTTCAGTTCTCTAGTGAAATTTCTAATTCTGCCTTTTATCTTCTTGAATATAGAAGGGATTGTTACTTAAAAGTCTTTGTCTCATAAATTTGATAACTGGAGAGCCTACGGATCTGATTCTATCTTCTGTTATTTCTATTTATTATCAATCATTTTGTCTTACATCTCTGTATACTTACTTTTCTTTTGATTGTGTTCTCATAATTGTACTACAAACTTGTTTGTGGAAAAAATGGTGAAACCAAAAGTGAGGCTACCTCTTTCCCAGAAGGATTTTTGTTGTTTCTGACAGATACCAGGGAAACCAGCAATTAAGGATCACCTTAACTCAGCTTTATAACTTAAGATTTTAAGGGCTATTCAGATGACATGAATCTTCCTATGTCACGGTTGGTTTATTTCTGATTCACCTTTATTTCTCAGGCATAGTCCTTTGGGGTTGCACCTAAAATGTGGGGGCATTTACTAGCTCCCCATCACTCCCCTTTGGCTGGCTCTAGAATCCAGCTCTTGTCTCTTTAGCCACATGAGGCTAAAAACCAGGGGAGTACTGCTTAGTCCCCCTACCCTTCACCCAAGGTGAATGTCTGCTCACAGGGGAAAAGCAACCCCTACCAAATTATGTCTTTAGATTTCCATTTTCTCCTGAGTTTTAGCCTGGAACTTCTTTATTACTTCAGTAGCTCTTACAAACACTTTTTTCATCTCTTCTACTTATTTTCTGTAGGAGGATTGGTTTTAATTACAAGTGTGTAATTACTAGAAGCCATTAAGTGAGAGAATAGATTTGTTCTGTTTTGTCCAGTGGTTGGATGAATTCTGATGGATGGAATTTACAAAGAGGTCAATTTCTACTAAACCAAAGGAATAACTTTAACAATTATTCTAAAAATAATAAAATGAGCTGCACATGAAATTGGGAGCTGTCATGTCTTAGTTAAAATGATGTTTCACCAACATTTCTTCTAGAGAATCTCTAGCAGCAGAGGAAAAGGAACTTGCATCCCTTGGGAGCATGTAGGAGGCCCATGAGATTTCTTTGCAGTTTCCTGAACCTAAGACATACCTCAACCTAACCTAGCCCAAACAGAGCTCTGGATTTCTCCCCTATTTCTGTAATGGTACCAGCAGCCACCCAAATGTTCAGTCTTTAGATCTAAGAGTAGCCTTCATTATTCTCTTTCCCTCACACTCCACATCTAATTCATTAATAAGAATTGTCAGTTCTCTTCCAAAGTCCTGGACTTGACCACTTTACTTCTCACTGTCTTTAGGACCACAGCCCTAACCCTAACCTAAGCCCAAGTTTGCTAGGGCTGCCATAACAAAGCACCGCAGACTGGCAATTTAAACAACAGAAATACTGTCTCAGAGTTCTAGAGACTGGAAGCCCAAGATCATGGTGTCAGCAGGCTTGGTTTCTTCTGAGGCCTCCTTCCCTGGCTTGTAGATGTGGCCGCCTTGTCCCTGTGTCTCCACATGGTGCTCCTTCTGTACATGTCTGTGTCTTAATCTCCTTTTCTTTTAAGGACACAAGTCATCTTGGATTGGGGTCTACCCCAATGACCTCATTTTACCTTAATTACCTCTTTAAAGACCTATCGCCACATATAGTCACATTCTGCAGTTCTGGGGTTGGAGCCTCAACATAAGAATCGTGGGGCACACAACTCAGTCCATAACAGCCACCGTCTTTTCTTGCTGCTACCACAGCTACAGCCACCTTCATTTTCTTTCAGCCTCATTCCCTCACAGTCCCAAAGCCTGTCGTCCACACAGCAGCCAGAGTGATTTTTCTGAAGTGCATATTATATCACCATCATTCCTGTGCTGAAAACACTACAATGGCAACCAGAATAAAATTCAAATGTAGGCACACAGACCCTATTTGACCGCACACTTGCATATCTCTCTGACGTCCCCGTCTGTCTAACATTCACTCTGCATCAGCTACCCTGGCCCTCTGTTGTCTCCACAAACATTCAAATTTTGGCTTGAGGAATTTTGACTCTGCTCTCTTTCCTGCTTGGAAAGTTCTTCCAATCTTTCATGGCTGACTTTTTTTGGTCATCTCCTCTGTAGACCTTTCTTGACGCTCTAACTAAAGCAACAACACGCCCACACCCCCACCTTCTATAGGAGTCTGAAATGATAATATGTACTTTTTGTCTACATGCTCTTTACCTGCCTCACACTCTAGAATGAAAGTGCTTTGAGGACAGACATTCTGCTTGTCTTGGACATTGCTGTCCCCCGTGCCTAATGCAGTGCCTGCCATAGGAGATGCCCAAGACATATTTGTTTACTTACTGATTTCAAGAATATAGGTACTCAAAATCTCTCCCTTTTCCCCTCAATATTTTAATGAAGTTAATTACTATGGGCCCTTTTTCCTCCTATAAATACACTTACTCCCTGGCATGAACTGCATATCTCTGGGGGAGCTAAATAAATTCTTACTCAAGAAGCTTGGAGTAGAGAAGTACTAGATCTGAAGTGGTAAACTGGTTTCTTCCTGTTAGCAACACTGTTTACTTGGAAGTGGTTGAGACGAATGTTGAGGCTCCACCTGAGTTCACTGGGAGTGTGATGATTGATTCGCAATGCCTGCCACTGACACTGTATGAAAGAACACAGGCTCATATGCTGAATGCCTATTGCTTATGGGCTAACTGGTGTCCCCAGCAACCACTAATGAATTAAAGCTTTTCCTATATTCTGTCTTTAGTGGTGCTCCAGACAAAATTAAAGACCAAACTATTCTGCAAGTATGGATTCATATGATCATGGGGTTCATTTAAAATTATGCTAATTCGAGACTAAATCTTTGAGGTAAGTTGACATATCCAGTCCCCTATCTACATGAAGATAAATACACTTAAACATTCTGCATTAATGGCAAAGAATTCTAAAATATTTTCAAGAATAGAGTCTCTTCAACTTTTGCAGTAAACCCACTTATATTTTCTGTCTTCACTTGGCTGTCACTTGGCTGGTCACAGAGTTCTTCCAAATATAAATCAGAAATCACTGTTTAGCTTTAGTACATGCCTTCATGTATAGTTTTAAATGAAAATAGAATATTATTTCTTCTCTTCATTTGTGAATTCAAAAGTTGGCACACATCCTCTGAACATCCACTCTGTGTAGGTGTGTCAGGGTGCAGAGGTGAGAGAACAGTGCTGTGCTTTCCACAAGCTCCCATCCCGATGGTGGAAAGGCAATCAGGGTCCTGTGGTAAGTTCTGTGCTGTGCTCCAGGCTACAGACACTGCTGAACTTGGTAACAGAAATCTGATTGCTCCCCAGTCTTCTGTCCTTCAGGTGAAATAGCACTGTTTCCTTTAACTTTTATCCAAAATCACATCAGCACAACTTCCTCAAACAGACCCCATGGCCAAATTTAGCGCCGATGATACTTAACCACACCACTGGGCATACCCAACCTCAGAGACATGGAGCCAACCGCAGCCCCACGAGTCCTGACCAGGCCTAAGTGTTTTTGCCAGAAGAAATTCCTAAGACTGATTGAATGCTCAAATCTCAAGGCAGCCCTTCAAGATTTTTGCCACTGAAGATTATGTTTGCAGACCAATCAGCAAAATATAGAATGAGATTATCTTGGTGGTTTGGAAAAAGAAGAGCACATTCTTTACTGTGTAGATGAAAGCTGAGAAAACATTTGAGCGGGGCGTTTCCCCTCTGAATTCTCTGGGTCCTATAATTAAGGATACCTGGGAGTTTTGGAATGTTAGACATAAGTGAACAGATGCAAGCATTTTATGAAGTAGTTGGGGGAGCATTCCACATTTTTCCAATTATTTAGCAAGGCACAGTTCTTGGCCTCTTTGTATGAGCAAGATAATCAAGGCAGTCACTCACTGCCCTTTTATGTCATTACAGCGGATGTCGATGAGGACATGCTATCTAGTGCCAAGACAGTGGCTGGCGTTTAGCTCCCAAGGATCAAGGTGGAAGCAACCTAATCTGAATCTCCTGATCAAAACAACCAAGGCTTATTTCCCAAAACCAGGGGGCCCTCCTCCAAAGGTAGAAGTCCTCCTTCGTCTGTGAATGTGCTTTAAGGAAGGCTGTAGACAAAACCTCTTTTTTGTTGTCATTATTAAATAAGTCCCTAAACACAAATACATAAAGAAGTAAATGCTTAAAACCATCTATTTGTATTACAGGTATACACATGTATAGATTCATTGTATTTGATCCCATCTGTCTTATTTCCCCTGTGTATTCATTTGTATGTGTGTGTGCTTGCATTTGTACGTACACGCCTGTGTGAATTTATATATTACATGTAAAACACATTTGCATATGGAAGAAGGGAATACGGGCGGCAGCCTTAGCAAATCAGCTAAAGCTGCCATGGTTGATCCTTTGCCTAGCCCTCAGCTCACTCACTGTGTCCTGCCTCCACTCCCCACACTAAACTAGGTAGGAAGTAGCCTAACCCTAAGTATGGCCTCTATGACAGTTCCTATGGGGACATTATTTTATTAAGCCTTCACATTTGCCATTTATAGGTAAGAAAACTGAGATGAGATGAAACATGAGAAATTTTATAGCTCGGGATTTAAACACAGGAAGGTGTGTGTGTACGCGCATCTGTATACACATCCACACGCACAGCTCTGATGTTATCATACTGTGCTCTAATAACACTGGTTATATATCTTTTGGGATCCTCAAACAAGCCAAGCTCAAATGCTCCTCTGCCTACTTTTCATGAGGCTCCTTCTCATCTTTCTGTCCTAAATATCACTCTTCTGAGAGGCTGTCCATGACCATATTACTCAGATTTTCTTGTTTGCTTCCTTCAAATTTATTATAATTTATTATTAGTTTAGGTGTGTCTCTTTGGTCCACTTGTGTACTGTTTGTCTCTAGCTCTCCCAGGAGAAGGGAAGCTCTGTGACATCTGAGGTCCCGTCTCTCATTTTCTGCTGTAGCCCCCAGCCCCCAGTACAGAATATTTGATGCCCTAGCACAGTTTTCTGGCTGGCTAGGAAACCCCATTTCACTGTTTCACCTGGTCTTGGGCACTCTATATCTGCTGCCCTGAAGGTCCTGTTTCTCTGCCCGCAGTAACTCTGCTCTGTGGTCTTTCAGTTGCGTACTGCTACCCAGTAAGAGATGCTCTGACATAAATAACCCGGCTAAAGTATGACTGGGGAATGGTGGTGTCATTCATTCATTCACTACCTCACCCATCCCTGAAAAAGTACTGTCAGCCTTTTCCGAGACAAGCCTGGTGGGGGACATGAAGGACACTAATGTGAATAGCATATGGTATTTGTCCTCAATAAGTTCATGGGCTAATGGGGGAGATGCACCACGAACAGACAAAGGACTCTGGTAGAAGAAACGACAGGGTACTCTGTGGGCTCAAAGAACGGTCCCCAAATTCAGTCTGTGTGGGCAGGAAGACTCCTGGAGGAGGGATGCTGGGAGAATCTTGAAGGACCAGTAGGAGTTAGTCAGATAAAGTGGGGCCGGTCTGGGGGGTTTATGCAGAGTGATTCAGGGGAAGAAGCTCCATGTGCAAAGGCAGCAGGGTCCTTCGGGGGCTGTAAGAGGCCTGGTGTGTTGAGTGCATTGCAAAATCATAGGGGAGAGTAAGGGACAAAGATGGTCATGGGCGGGCAGCACACATTGTGAGATGGACTAAGCAATTTGGAATTCATCCTAATCACTGTGGGGAATCACAGAGGATTTTAACAGGAGAATGACATAATCAGAGTCGTTTTTTAAAAGATCACCCCAGTTTATAGGGTGGAGAGGGCACAGTGCTCATTGATTTATTTATTCATCCATCCATCCAACAATCTTTATTTAGTACCTGCCATATGACAGGCGTTGTTCATTACTGGGGATGAGCAATGATGAGCAGAACAGAGTCTCTGACTCTTCAATCTTCTGGTCTAGTGGGGAGGACAAATATAGCACCAGAAATAAACAGAAAAGCACAGGTGGTGATCATGGCTATGAAGGGGAAGGACAAGGAACTGTGGGAGCATTTGACAGGGTCCAGGAGGCCACGAGGAGGAAGTGACGCTTGTGTTGACCTCTGACAGGTGGTGAGGTTAAAGTGACCCTGCTCACTCTCCCCGTGAGAAATCCTCTGGCTTTCTCAAGAGGAACCAAGATGGTGGCTGTGGCACTGAGGGAAGGAGGCAGTCTAGACAGATTGTAGGGAGGTAGAGTCAATAGGACCTGAAGACATTTGGGGTGGAGGAGAGGGAAGAAAGGGGGAGGGAGACAGAAACAAGTCACGAACGGTCCAGGCATCTGACTTGGGCATTCTGTCTTGTGCTAGGAACCTCAAACGCTGAAAGGTGCAACGACTGGGCTTGTCATATCGTCCAAGCACTTCTCTTACAGACTTTATCACATTGGATCCTCACAACAGCCTTATTTGGTATCCCTCATCTATTGGGTGCCTACTCTGTCAGGTACTGTACTAAGTGCTTTCCGTGTGTTGATTCTTACATTAATCAGATGAAGCAAGGGCTCCTGGCATATCAAACCTTAGAGATGCTAAGTAACTTGATTGGGTCCACACAGCTCATCACTTTCAGAGCCTGGATTGGAAAGCACATCTGCTGCTCTCCAGAGTGAGTGGCTGTAACCACTCTGCCATGGTGAGTTTGGGATATCTATGAGAGGGTGCTGCCTTCTCATATTTGCAATTCGTTAGAACTGTCAGTGCCTTGGCTCAAAAGGCATCATCTAGTGCTAACATTTAATGAAGTTTATTTCTCTAACCTTTATAGGCATCATTTGATTAAAACCTCAAGTTTTCCCTGAGCTAATAGGACTTGCTAACAGTGAAATGCGACCACTAAGGGAGATGAAAGCGCAACTATCCTCACTATTCCCTGGTCACCTTGGGGGTTCCAGGCTCTTTCAGGAGGACACTGGCTGATCAGAAGTCCCCAAGTGTGAGTAGAATAGAGAAGGGATGGAGACTTGTGTGCTAGGAGCTTCCCAGCACTTTGCTGGGTGCCTTACCTTTGCTCCTCTCCATGGTCTTCTAGGCGTCCCTCTGAAGTGTTGGAGTCATTTCACAGTTAAGGAAGCTCCAGCCCAGACCAGTTAAAGTCTCGTTAAAACTGTATTACTAAGTGACTAGGAAGCTGGGATTTGAATCCTGACCTGCTTGTATCCCTGCGCCAGTGGAAATGGTGTGTGGCAGGAGACGTGAAAGGAACCAGGAGAGTTTCGCTTGGAAAGAAAGATCCTTAGACGTTAGGGTTAAATAGAAAATAGATGCCTCCTCCCTGAGGCTCTAACAGGCAGAATTAGGACCAAGAGTAGGATTCAGATTCAGTTTCATTCAGCAAACACTAATCCTGCTGTGTACCAGGCCCTACGCCAGATGCTAGGCTATCAGGAACACAAAACCAGCCTTGGCCTCTTGTAGCTCAAAGTCTGGGAGAACAGATAGATATGTGACCAGGTGCTTCCCACACGAGCCCCGCGTGCTGAGTGCACTGGCAGACAAGGGAATGGAGGAAGAGGGCGTGAATACTTGTGACCGGGCTCAGCAGGGAACACTTCAGGTAGATGGGCTCTTTTAAACATGGCTTCGGTGGACAAGTAGGGTCTTGACCAGTAGAGACAGAGAGGCAGGATGTTCTGGAGAGCAGGGCAGCAAGAGCAAGGGTGCCGAGGCAGGAGACTGGATGGGGCATTTGGGAAGAGTGAGTGCTGGGCAGCATTAGCAGGTGACTTCTACTTGGAGAAATGCCAACCTGGAGCCTGAAAAATCTAGTCTGAACTTGGACGGTGGGGGGCCTGGGACATCAAGCTTCCTGAAGTAAGAGGTGTGTGTCTTTTTTTTATGATTAATTTTTATTGGAGTAGAGTTGCTTTCACTATGTTGTGTTAGTTTCTACTGTACAGCAAAGTGAATCAGCCATACGTATACATATATCCCCCTTTTTTTGGATTGCCTTCCGATTCAGGTCAACTGGCGTGGGATGAATTGGAAGACTGGGATTGATGTATATGCACTAATGATACTATGTATAAAATATTGATAGATGACTAATGAGAACTGACTGTATAGCTCAGGGAACTCTACTCAGTTCTCCGTAGTGACCTAAAAGAGGTGTGTGTCTTGCTTCAGGCAATCTTTAAAGAAGAACAACCAGATTTCCACAAAGATATCTATCCACTGTTGACTGCAGCTTTTTCAGATGTTGCTGATAAGGTGATTGTTGTTGAAGTTCAAGATTTGCTACTAGAAAAATAATTCCAACCCCCATCCATCACAGAGGACCCAGGTTGGTCTCCGGATATGCACGGCCCCAGTTACTGTGCTTTTAAGTGTAAGCCTGAGGTGAGAACTCAGGGATCTGAAAGTATCTCAGTCCATTGCAGATTGTCAGCTGAGTGAGTTGACAACTGGGTCAGGCTGGGAAGGGGAACCTGGGGATTCAGATGACAGGAGTGCCCTGGGAATTCCAGTCCATTTGGCATTAGCCAGATGTGAGAGGGGCAAAGGGGATGGTACCCTAACATTTCCTTTTTGATGACTGTCTTGCCCTGTGTATTTACGGAGAAACAAGCACTAACATGTTTTGGCATTTTTTTTCAAACATTTGACTCTTGATTACGAACAATTGTAACAGGGCTCTTAACTGCTTAGTTTATGTCCTTAGTGCAAAAGAATGGAGGTTGTTAGAATTATTATTATTTTTTACCATCCCCCTCCAACCCACCTCTAGTGCTTTTCAAATTGTTGAAGAAAGACAATTGCTGGTCTTCAAATTGAAGTGCATGGAAGAATGTCTTGGGAGAAACAACATTTAAGAGGTGAAAGATTACCATACATTTAAGTGCTTGAGCCCATCCATCTTTTAGGGCAGAAGTCTTTAATCAGTACCAGTGATTACAGGGATAATGTCAAGATAAAAATCATATGCATTCTAGCATTTAAAAAAATTCTCTGCCTTAAGTCACTAATGGTAGCTTATATTATTAGCACAGAGATCATTCTCAAGGCCTAATGGGCCCTGGCTGGTTCCTCTCTTGGCAGGCCTAGGGCACTGGGCTCACTTTGTAATTTCACCTTTGGCTTGGAGTCTGTCTGTGTCTCCACAGGCACATTGATTTGAAAGCAATCAGCTGACTTCATCCTTAGAAGTGACGGTTAGCAAGAGGCCACGTGCCAGTTATTTTCAAGATAACCAGTTGGTTGACTGGAGTCAGAAGTTGCAGCAAAGTGGGTTGAGTGTGTAGCTGCCAGATGAGTTTCCCTTTGGGGATTTGCTCTGTAGTGGGATATTGCTCTTATATTTGTGTATCTTATGTTTCAGGGTCCCTGGTCCGTTGTTATTTACAAAATGCTTTCCCATCCTGGAATTCATGCATTTCGTGAACATTTGTTGAGAGCTTATTATGTAGCGGCTCTGTGCTAGGTACTGAAATGCATATGAGGGCACGAGGCACAGTCCCTCCCGAATGAAGCTTACAGTACAAGCATTCACTCATTCATCATTTGTTCCTACAGTCAGCACATGTTTACAGGATATCTACCGTGAAGGCCATTGATACAGGGGCTGGGGCTGCAACAGAGCAAAGTTCCTCCTCTCAGGCTGCTTGCTTTTGGAAAGAGATGTTGAAAATTATACTTTGTCAGGTGTTGATGAGAATGACCAAGAACAATAATAATGGGGATATGGGCATTTTAAATCAAATGATTGTATTTCTTACCTTCTTTGGGTGAGGTTAGTAAACCCATCCTAAGGATGCAAACGGCAAAGCTCAGGATGCACATCATGGCCCGGTCCGGCAGGGAGCTGCCCCCAGAGGTAATGCTGGCCACAGGGCTGGGCCACCCCGGTCTTCAGCTCTCTGTGCTGGTACCTTGCCTTTCACAGCACCCCTCTGCTTTCCATCTGGGGTTCTTCCAAAATGGGGAGACGTTCCCTTTATGCAATCTCATGCTAAAACCCATCCCCTACCTTCAGTCATTCCCCCAGAACTTGACTCTCTTTCAAGGGTTTGATGTATTTGTTTTTAAAGAAAGGATGACTTAAAAGTGTCACTTCTGCTCTTAATTTGAATATCCTCCTTTCTCTCCCAGGAGGGAAACCAGCTACAGAAAAAAGCTCCAAAGAACTATAACTGATTAGCTGGGAACAGACTGTGAGTCCTCCGATCAGCCTCAGGGGTCTAGCTATGCCACTCACGGCTCACGGGACTTGTTTTCCTCCCTCCCGTTTTTCCTTTTCCAGAACCTCCCGTAGCTGTAAAGTCATCGTAACAATAGCATCCTCAGCCACCTGCCTGGGTTGTAGTGAAGATCACCTAAGAGAATGGCTACAGGAGTCCTTCATGAACTCACCCCTTGGACAAAGGCCCACAGGGATGAGAATGGCCACCGGGTGTAGCAGGCAGACCACACAGTCTGGAGTTTGGGGGCCTGGGTGGGACCCCAGCACACCAGCTGCTGAACCTGGCTCAGGTATTTACTCCTCCAAGCCTGTTTGCTCGTGTCGCCACAGAGCCTGCGACGGTGAATGGCTGCCTGGCCAAGGAATGGGGCAGCAATGCCTTCATCATAAGGCAGAAGATTGAACAAAACTGTGCCCAGCCCATGTTTTCTAAACCCCAGGAATCTGTGAGCACCTTCATAACATTTGTCACATCAGTATTTTAAATGTTTTCATTTACATTTGTACTTTAGCCATGGCTAAATAATAAAGGCCACAAAAGCACAGGTTTTATTTCATGGATGTCTTAATATACATTAGAATGGATATGTAATCGTTAAAATATGTAATTCCTAAAATACTTGTGAGCACGCCCAGTGCCATGTGGGCCTCTGTCAGGTGAGCACGTTGGAGGTCCCCTTCTTGATCCTTTCATGGGCTTTAATTGCCAGCATGTTTTCAGGGAGCTTCAAAGTCTGATATTGTCCTTTCACAGATGTCATCTCATTTGATCCTTATAATATTCACAGCTGAGAAAAAGGCTAAAACTGTTTTCTCTCGTTTCTGGCAGAAAGGGCTTAGAGAGAGGAAATAATTTGCCTGGAGTCATGCAGCTTATTAGATGGGAGCGAAGAGGAGAACCCAGGTCTCTGGACTCCCAGCCCGGAGTGACTTCCTCCTTTGTCTTGGATGTCCTTGCTCCTCCCAGAGTCCTGGGCCACCCACCCGCTGTTTCCTCCTCCCCTCCAGACCTGGCTGAGACCTCAGAAGGCTGTCTGGACTCTCAGAGCTCAGCTGTAAATATTGGAGAGGGGTTTTCTTATCTGAGAGTCACTTCTCACTCATCCAGCTGCCAGCAACCTAAGCATCCATCAACTTGCAGATTGTAAATCAGTGCCCAACCCGACAGCGAATCTGTGAGCCTGAGCTGGAGCCCAAACAGGCACCAGCCCCTGCCTGGGGAATTGCAGAGAGAACTTTGGGGTTGAGCCCAGACAACAGCTACCCTGTCTAAGGGATGCTTTGGGCCCAGACACATTGTCCTGCCTCCAATGGAGAAAGACCAAAGGGAGAGAGCCAGGGGCTCCAAACCCAGGCCACAGAACCCCAGTCTGAGTCACACTGGGAGAGAGAGGCGGGAAGCCCTGGTCTCAGCTTGATGGTTTACCTGCCCAAGCACATCAGCTCCACATCCAGAGAATCAGGCAAAGGAGGATACAGACACCTATGTCAAAGCTTTAAAGGCTGCTTGAGACTCATGCTCAGAGAGGGGATCCCTGTCTGCACCATAATCCCCCAAACAACTCCAAAACCAACTTGGAAAGCCCACCTTCTTGTTGGGATTGAGAAAGACAGATTATCACTAAAGAAAAAAAAATAAGCAAATATTTCTATATTTCCTGGAATTGGTTAAAATATATAACAAAGCCTGTAAGGCCTTCCAGGATGGGGTCCCTGCCCAGCCCCCCAGTCCTGACCCTTTTCATTCCCACCTGGAACATTCCTGCCCCACCAACCACATGGTCTCCTAGACAGGCCTGATGTCCTCAGCCTCTGGGCTTTTGCACTGAGTACACCTCTGCCAGGGGCATCTTTTCTCCTATTTCCACCTAATTCCTACTCATCCTTCAAGACTGTTCCGTCACCAGTTCATTGATTAACTCAATCAAACATATAAACCAATAGATGAAATAAATCTCAGGGGTTAGCCTAGCCATAGAAGAATAGTGCTCATGGCAAGCACGTTGGCAGGGCCAGTTAGGGAGGTCAGAATAACTGGACTTGAAATCATACTGCGCACCCTCCCACCTTCTCTAGCAGCCTTCATCTGTCTGTTAGCTTGATCCCCCAGCTTGTGCTGAGACCCTCTCTTTCCTCCCTACCCATTAGGCTCTTATTGAACCTTCAGGATTCAGTCCTACCAGGAGCCCCCCATATCACCAGGCTTGTTGGGGGAGCTGACAGCTGAACTCCAAAGTGCTTGTTTACACCTTGCAATTTTGGGGGTTTTCATAAGTTCCTGTTTGTCTCACAAAATAGACTCTAAGTTCTTCAAATGGGCCTTCATCTTTCACTCTCCTTGTTCACCTCCCCCTATCCTTCGACCTAACTTCCAGCATCCTGCCCTGCGTGGCAGGGCAGGGTCAAAAATATTTTAGGGATGACTCATGTATTCTCCAGGGCTGATCATCTCAGTTGTTTAATATGCACACCCTTGGCGCCCATATTTTGTCAAAGAATGAGAACCCTTTCAACAACAGTGTTTTAGTCCACTTGAAATGACTCAAGTTAATCCTATAGCATCTGGGATTATTTCTCCCAGGAGCTCAAAAGTAATACAGTGGTAAATATAAATAATTCTTCTCTTCTTTTTGTTTCTCGTATGCCATTCCACTATTTCATAGCTCCATGTTGCAAGTTGGCCAAGGACACAAGGGGTTAATTTTAGCTGGACAGAGAAAGGAATAGCCCAGGCACAGCACTGTGGCTGATAGAGAGTAACCCTAGAACTAGAGCAGTGCGGGAGGGTGGGTTGGCAGGTGAATTTCAGAGAGGAGGGTCTCCTTCCTCACCTCTGACTGACACCCGCATCATGACCACAGGCAATTCGGCATTACTGAACAATCGAAAATCTCTTTTATCTTACACAGTTCTTCCGTTCTCATTGGCAATTATTACTGATGGCTGGGCATGCTGATGTCTTGACAGAGTGGGGCCTTCCTGCTGGGGAGAGGGGTTTTGAGTTTTAAGTCCCAATGTGACTTTGATGGAGTCGGACACATTTCTCAGGCTTGGTGGACCTTCGCCCAGGCTGGAAATCTCCCCTGGGCAGTAGAAAACATCTGAGACACCCAGACCCTAAATGGAGTATTTTTGCTTTATGAATCCCCAAATCTCTGGGGACTGCAGCCAAAAGAGTCTGAGGAAGGCAGAGCTAGGGTTCAGTCTCCAAGGTCCTAAGTGGTAGCTATGGAGTCCCTCAACTTAGGGAGTTAGGATGTGGTGTCCAAGCCCTTTGCTAGGTTGAACCAGGCCCAGTACAAGCTTCCTTGAGTTGAGGAAATGCAGAGGGTGAGTTAGCCTGGGCTCTACTACTGGGAAAGTTCTATCCTGGGGCTGTGCCTTTAAAGAAGATCGCATACTATCTGCAATTAGGTGGCCTGGAGAGATAGGTTCGGAAGAAAGACAAGAATGGGAATCATGGTAGTAGCTGGAAGTGAATGTCAGTGGATGGATTAAGTCTGGGGCAGAACTGAAGGGATCTAGAAAATGGGCAGTGATTCCAGAGTCAGGACGAAGCAGGGCATCTGGAAGTTAATGCCATGAAGGCTGGTCATCTACTATCATCTCCATGTTACATGTATACCTGGAGTGTGGACTCAGACAGACTTTGCCGGGGACTGGGCTCAACACCTGGCTTAGCAACCAGGACCTAGCATGTACCCAACCACATGGCCCCGAGGAATGACATTTGTAATCTCAGACCTCAGGAATAATTGTCAGAGAAACACTTCAAGTTGCCGGAAGCCTACCTCTGTCCTAGCTGGCCATCCCTGCTCGGATGCCATGTTAAGCTTCTTGGGCTCTAAGTAGAGAAGTCTGATAGAGTCTTTCCCTTCCCCAGTCCTTGGCCCAAATTCCTTATAAGATTTGTTCCAATGGAATCCTCTTTATAGGCCAAGGATGCAAGCTGTTATTCAGTATGTGTGATGTGTCAGACACTGAGCTTACTTTGAGTTTGTAAGAACAGTCTTACAGCCAAATGAAGGGGAAGGAGACCGCTATGCATGTGGACTTTGAACACCAGAGGTACAAAGTTCTGAGGTAATCAAGAGGAAGCATGATTCAAGTATGTGCAGAGAGGAGCGGATGCCTGTGTAGGGCTTTGAAGAATGAATAGGAGTTCTCCAGGTAGATAGGGGAAGGGAGTGCATGACGGAAAGAAGGAATAGCTTATGTAAAAGTACAGAGGCTAACCCTTGATGTGTTCAGGGAACTGGAAGGGAGGGTCAGGTCCTAAAGCTCTCGTGTGCCCTGGTAGGGGTTTTGGACTCAATCTTGTACATGATGGGGAGCCACTGAAAGGTTTTAATGAGAGTGTTTACACAGTCATGCATTTAACAAAGACAGCTTGAAATGAAGAAACTTTCTTACGCGGAACACAGAGCAGGAAGAGGTCTGGATCCGCAGCCAGGAAAGGCAGACTCTGCTCACTCAGCCAGTTGATGGCATGATCCACTGTCACTCATTTCCCCTCCAGGTCTTTGCAGTCACGTCAGCCAAAGCCCTTCTGAAATATAGTTTTGTAAGCAGAGCATCAATGTAAGATAATGGATACAAAAGCTCTTCGGGAAAAAAAATGAAGTATAAATGTAAGATGCAGCCATCCTGTTATTATTTTCTGCCTGAGCGCTTAAGAAAAATAGCAAAGCTATAGGCTCTGAGTGCCCATCCTGCCACCCAGGAAGGCTTAGGCGCACAGCTTCTCAAGATGCACTGTGGAAAATGGAGAGCCACATCAGCTGCTTATGGGTGTGCCAAATCGGTTCAACGAGGGTGTCGGACTGTCTGGTGCCCTCCCAGCTGGGGAAAGGATTTGTTGGGGTTTTGAGGCTTAGCAATAGCTTCTCCCCTCCCAGGTCCCGCCCTCCAGCAAGGCCCCAAGGAATCACCACAGGCAGGCTAATCTCCGAGAGGCTCCAGTGACGGTGAGGGGCAAATTGATCATTGACTGACAGGTCCCCAGGCCAGCTTGGAACGCCTGCTTGGGGTGAACTGGCAGTGCTTTCTGCTCTCCGGAGTTCATGGGAATTTGCTGTTCTTGTACAAACAGCCTCCCATGCGTGCAGGCTGGAGAGGCAGGGGCTCAGCGTGCTCAGAACACAGGGAAAACCCTCAGATGCCTGGAAGAACAAAGGACTGCTCTGAGGTGTCCTCTGCTCCTTCCTCAGCACCCCAAACTCACACTAGCCGTTCTATTTTCAGTTGCTACCAAGCAATCAGCTTTGGACAGATTGTGGAGACTCGATTCTGTCACCAACAAGCTGTGCTACCACAGGGCACTCTGCTTTCCTTTTCAGTGTCTCGGTCTCCTTATCTGAAAACGAGACTAGATAATTCTGGAGATTGCTGGCATCGACAGGGCGGTAAAAGGAAAAGACCTTAGCTTTGAAGTCAGCAGATGGGGATTTAAACCCAGCTCTGTGGCTCCCTGGTTGTCTGATCTTGAGGAAGCTGGTCTCTCTCATCTACACGGTGCCTGGCATTGAGTAACTTCTCCATGTAATAATAAATATGAATGTAATAATAAATATTTATTAATAATAAATAAATATGAATAATAAATAATAAATATACTTAGGTGTAACCGTCTTCCTGATATGCAAGCATTAGTCAACGCAAACACATCATTAGAACAGTTTCAGGGCAAGAGGCTCCAAGTGACAAAAATCTCATGATTCTGCTGGGCAGCTGTGGTTTGCAGTGTTGCCCTCAGAAAGGCCCTCAGGAGCCTCTGAAGTGCTAGCCCCCAGCCCGACCCCATTATAGGCCACAGAGATCTGCCATGGTTTCCTCTAGCAAGGCAGGTGCAATCTCTGAGGTCCTGATGCATGGGCCAGTGGGCTGGGATAAACCCACCATGGTACCAGAGGAAAACCACTTGGGTCCTGTTTTGAGATAGGACTGGGCAGGAATCTGAGCCCATGGCTGAAAGCATCAGCCCAGCTGGCTCCCCAGGTGGGGCTCAGGGGAAACCTTTGTCACCGGGTGGTTGAGAGCAGCTTCTGACTCAGCAGTGCAGATGACTGGACCAGGATCCCCCAGGTCCCCAAGGAGCAGCTGTCACCACAGGCCCTGTACCTGGGCCCAGACCTGTCCACTTGGACGTGGACACCATGCACTTCCGTCTGTATTCTCTGGGCTGCTCTTGTATTAGAAATCCTGAAGAAAAAATAGAAACACATTGGAGAAGCAACAGCATCAATAATTGACAAGAATAAAGCAATGCAGGCACACACGTATACAAGGAGATGCAGTGTGGCTGTTAAAAGTGATTTGTGTGAAGAGTTTTCCGTGAGATCTGAAGGTATGTGTCTTACAACGTCAAATAAAAACTGGTATATCCACCTGATTGCAAATAAGTAAACCATAGGCTTAGGAAAAACAATCCTTGAAGAAATCAATCACTGGGCTCTAGGTGGTCCTTGTTGGCTTTCTACTTTGATGTCTTTTCAAATGTTCTACCGGGTGCATATCGTATTTTCAAATGAAAAAAAAAAAATTAAACCAGAATTTCTTTGCCGTCATGCTGAGGCAAGCAAGCTGGAGTGCTTTATCTGCAGGTTTAAACTGGACAGCAGCTTGATCATTTCAACATGATGGCAAGAAGATTCTGAACCATGCAAATGCCAGGAGAAGAGCCAAAAGACAAAAATTTCACCACCACACGGAGCACGGAATGACACACAGATGCCTTTTGTTCTTGGAGCCTCCAACCAGAGCACAAATAACAACCCGCACAACAGTGCACAAGTTAAGAATATAAGTTAACGTGGCTTAAACTGGTTGTGGTTATATTTACAAACATACAGGGATTTTTATATTCTTTCAAATAGATGCTGATCCTGAAGAAAACTCTTTTAGATGGGCAGTACATTTATGCTCACATTGTTGTTACAGCTCAGAAAAATCTTTGTCTCCTCTTTGGAATTGTCCTGGGATCCACAGCTCAGGTTTATGGATGTGGTCAAAGCTGCCACATCTTTGCCTTTTTGAGATGGATTATGATTTTCCAAAACCCGTTTGGGAACTCTGTCTATCCTTAAACTGGGCCATTACCTTGGGAAACATTTTCGGGTAAAAGTGAAACGCGACTAGAAAAGACCAGAAACGGAAATGACCTGCCTAGGAAGATGCTGCTGACAAGACTGGCACCAAGACCTCCTGTGGGGCTGCAGCTGTGGAATAATTGCGGTCTCTGCAGAGGACTACTTTGGGGACCAACATTCATTGTTATGTATGATGTTGCATGTGTCTGTAGGAAAACATGAAACATTTAAATACTGATGGAAAGTGTACCCCCATGTAAGTTTGAACCAGAAAATGAAGCACAGCGTCTGCTTGCCTTCAAGGGGCTCCCCAAATCTGTCTCTTTGCCATCCTTGCATATCTATCTATCTATCTATATCTATATCTATATACACACACACACACATATATATATACTTTTTTGGTCCACATATTTCAATATGGGTATCTGGAAGAGACATGGGAAACAGCCCATGCTCAGTGCATTAGCATTTTTATAATGAGTGGGGAAGGGACCCTAGGGCAAAAGGTCAACTCTTGGACAAGAGCAAGATGAATCTTTTCTCTCTGTCCCTCTGCTGCCTGAATCACCTGGAAGCAGACAGACCTGGACTTTGTTACAGGTAAATAATTACAGTTGTATCTGCCATAAATATCTCGCTGAAGGGGCCATTGCAAAAATTGAGATTGTATCTCCAAGCAACTGTCAAATGGCTAGAATAAATTCAGAGGACTTGAAATACTGATGTACAGTTTCTATCATAGATATCTCTTGGTCTAGACTTTCAGACTGCATCTTGACAGAACACCTAGGATGGCTGAGAAATTAAGGAGTCAGGAACAAAAAAATTACATAGTGTTGGTGTTCTGTGGTGTGTGTCTTCTTTATCTGTGGCCTTGGCAAACAGGAAGTCCTTGTGAATTGGGGGGCTTGAGCAGAAATGTTAAAGGCACAGATCCCTGGGAATTAAAAAAGCCAGGGAGGTAATAAATCTTAGACCAAAATGGAAAGCCTGAAGAGGTCAGTGAGCTACAGCCAACCTAATATCTGTACTTCTCAGGGCCGCAATAAATCTGACACTACTCCTTCTTGGCTCAGCTGGCTTCTGTGCAGCCGGCAGATCAAAGCCTCCCCCAGGACACTCTGCAATCACCTGTTTCTCATTGGCCTGGTGGGTGAGGCAGGCAGGATGGGGAAGGAAGGATGGGGCTGTCCCCTCCTTCTCAGCACCATCTGGGGGCCATATTTAAACACCCACAACCTGGGGTTTAGGGAGAGGATCCTGGGGGAACTAGAAGGCACTGCCCTAAATTGGAAGAAGTGGAGGATCAGCTGCAGAAAGGAGTGGCAGTGAAGCAGACAAAGGTTTTCTATAGGGGGATGCTGTCTTGTTTGGGTCTAAAGGGAGGAAGACCATCTTTGAGCTCACTGAATTTGATCACTTGTCAATTTCAATTCAGCTGGATCTTTGTCTTACACATTCCCCCCCAAATTCTTCATTTTTTCTCCAAAAATACTTAGTAAAGTGCCCATTTATTTATTTCTCTGTGTCAAAAACTATGGCACACATCTTACTCACCTTATCAGTAACTCTCCTAACAGCCCTGCGAAGGAGATACTATTATTTTCTCTCTTCAGAGGAGGAACCTGAGGCTCAGGGCAGTTAAGCACCCTGGCTAAGGTCATGCAACTAGCGGGTAGCAGAGTCAGGGCTTGAATCCAAGGCTCTGAGACTGAAAACGCCTCACAATTCCTATTCTGCCACAGTATATCTACTGTGATCAGGGTACCACTAAATCCCGCAAAGGATGTAAAAATAAAGCAGAAGAAGATCCTAGTTTTTAAAAAAAATGCCCTGAAAGTTGAGATCTGACATATCTATAAATAACAGTGATACAAAATAGTGTGTGATAAATGCCTTGTGAGAGGTACGGATGAAATATGAAGGGATTCGGGGGAGGCAGCGATTGTTTCTGAGTAGCGTGGGCACTTGTATTGGATCCCGAAACATCAGTAGGATTTGGGCCTCTGACTCTAAAGGGAACGATATTGCAGCAGAGAAAATGGCTGTTCAGAGGCCCCAGCCAGCAGAGCATGGAGGACATGTGGAGACTTCAAACAGTTGAGTTTGAAATAAACTACCCCGAGAGGGGTATCATAGGGAGATGAACTTGGAAAAACCTGGAGTTTAAGGGTGTGTATGTCTTCTAATACCTGATAGAGTTTGGACATGATTTCCTGTAAGCAAAGGAGAGCTATTGGAGATTTTTAAGCCTGTGATTTAGAAAGCTTATTTTTTGTGACAGTGTGGAAGACAAATCGGAGAAGACAGAAAGGATGCAGAGAGATGAGTGGGAGGCTCTTGTAATAATCCAGGTTTTGAGGATCCCACCCTTGAAGACTGTTTGACTTCTATATATTTTGGGCTTTGTTGTTGGGGGAAGATCAACTTCTTTTTTTCTGTTCTGTTTTGAACTTTTATCAAATGGTCTTTTCTTAAGTGAAGAATAGTTGCCCTATGATATTATATAGGTTACAGGTGTACAATCTAGTGATTCACAATTTTTAAAGGTTATATTCCATTTACAGTTTTTATAGAATATTGGCTACATTCCCCATGTTGTAAAATATATCCTTGTAGCTGATTTTTTACCTAATATAATAGTTTGTACCTCTTAATCCCTTGCCCCTGTTGTGCCCCACCTCACCTCCCTCTCCCCACTGGTAACCACTAGTTTGTCCTCTACATCTGCTTCGATTTTGTTATAACCACTAGTGTGCTATATTTTTTAGATTCCACATATAGGTGATATCATACAGTATTTGTCTTTCTCCATCTGACATAGTTTACTTAGCATCATGCCCTCCAAGTCCATCCATGTTGATATAAATGGCAAAATTTCATTCTTTTTTATGTCTGAGTAATATTCCATCATAGCTATGTATCACAGAAGATCAACTTCTTAATGTCCATCAACAGAAGTGTTGTGAAGTCTTAGGTGTTCTGTGTCACATGCTGTGACTCATTCTCTAGAGGTGAGCAAGTCTCTGGAGGCTGAGTCAGCACCCAGGGGTGATTAGATTGTGAATAAAGTCAGAGATCCTTCCTGGTTTTCTCTACAGGCTCTTCCATATATCCTGTCATTTCTAGACCAGCACTTCCACCAGCGTGTCGTTTTTCAAGGATTTGGAATTCCCCTCCAAGAATCTATTGATGCTCTGGGGAGAGGAGCACAGGATGCACAGGAAGCAGAGGGGGTGGGAGTCAGAACACCAGATTCCAGGCTCTGTCCTGGCCCTAAACTTTGGACCAACAACCCTACCTCTTTGGATGCAGTTTTACCGTCTCCCAAACATGGAGAATATAATTCTTGGTTCACCTAAGGTTGGATTGGATTATATAGTACAGATTGCATGGGCTATTGGCTTTCAGATGCGCCAGTCCTAAAAGCTCCAGACTTCTTCGGAGATGCTTCAGACACTGCCCACAGATAAGCACAGTCCGAACAGATCCCCATGAATCCATTGTATCAGTACATATTTAGCTTCTGCTGCAAATATGTCATGCATGAATTAATGACTAAACCCCTGGTGTTGTAAAAAAGAGATTCATTTGGGAATCGGGAGATGTAAAAGAGAATCCAGGATCTACGTTAAATAATGAGATCTTCAGCAAGCCTTTTATCCTCACCTGGAGCTTCTGCTTCTTTGTACTTCGCATGCTTGGTTTTTTTTTGTTTTTTTTTTTTCACGGTACACGGGCCTCTCACTGTTGTGGCCTCTCCCGTTGCGGAGCACAGGCTCCGGACGCGCAGGCTCAGCAGCCATGGCTCACGGGCCCAGCCGCTCTGCGGCATGTGGCATCTTCCCGGACCGGGGCACGAACCCGTGTCCCCTGCATCGGCAGGCGGACTCTCAACCACTGCACCACCAGGGAAGCCCTCATGCTTGGTTTTGAACAGATGATCTGTGTCCCTTCCAGTGGTGAGGCTATATTTCTCCATTATGTGGGGATTAGAGGAATTTAAATAAAACGGATTGTGACGATGCTTTAATGAATGCTTAGAAAGCAAGACCCTGTATCACATCAGCTATGCCGACTATGATCAGATCCAGGGAGTCAGGCCTGGGACCATCAAGACAAAATGTATGCACTTTACTCTTAGGAAGGCCACCTAAGCCCTCACTCAGTGCGTACTAATTCTTAGTTTATGTACAATTCTAACATGGTTCGTGATTTGATGTTACAGTCTGCGGCAGAAAACCGGTGGCAGGGAAGGGACAGCTGGCAAACGTCATGTACTTATGAAGCAGTGTTAAGTGACAGCTTAGGACCTGCTGGAGCTGGAGCAAGAAGTCCAAGGCACTTGAAGATAGGAATTGTTGATCCTAGGGAGGAGGTTTTTTTTACACAATCTAACTACATCTATCTCCCTCTATGGCAGGAGTTAAGCTCATGTGACATCCAGAGGAATCCAAGACAGTTACGAAATTGGCTCCCAGGCTAGAGTAGATGAGCTAGTAAAGAAGCAAGAGCAAGGGATACACCAAATAATTGTTTTAAAACCCAACCTGTCAAATCCAAGGTCTGAGGGAAAAACTGTCTTCAGAAAAACATGAAGTAAAAAGTGCGTTGAGAGTCAAGAGATCCAAGATTAAGAAGATTGTTCAGGTGGTTCAATTAGACACACTAACTGATGTCCCAATAATGACCCTGGGTCATTCTGATAAAAAGAAATTATGTCCCTCTACTGAAGGAAACACGGACACACGTAATTTCCCTGGGAAGCTTTCTGACCAACAGTGAATTTGGGATGGAGGGATTGGGGATTCAATCTTTGGTTCTTAAAGGATTAAGATTCAGTTACTTGGAAATCTCCTTATCTAAATCCCTCCCAAATATCAGGCCCTCTCCTGGCTGTTCTTCTTCTTCTAGGGATACGTGGATTCCAGGGGTGTCTTGGAGAATGTGTCCCCATGGAGCCCTGAGGGAAGCCATGCCCAGAGTGCCAGGGCATCTGAGACAGGCTTCAGTGCCGTCAAGTGCCCTATTCACCTCTATTTTGTGCTGCTTTGGGAAGATACACAGAGAGAAAGCCTGACTGAAAACCCCAGCTGCCTCGTGCCAGACAGTATCTCCTTACTTCCTCTCCCCGCCACCTCACTGCTATAGCTAGTAATTTGCAACAACTATTGTGGATCTGGTGACCTGGGTCGTGGGGTGACGGGGGCGGGCAGGAGCCTGGGCCTGGAAGCCTTCGTGAAAGGCCAAGGAAACCCTGGTTTGGATCCCTATTCCCTGTGGTTAAACTGTCCTCAGACGAGCGTCTGTAAAAGCAGAGAGGCATTCCAGACTGTGGCCGGGAGGAAGCCGGAGACCACTTCACAGAGGCAGTGCAGGGACGGAGCAGTTGGAAGACTCTTAAGGGAAAAATCTGGCTGCTCCTGCCATGTTAGCACTCAGGGCACCTGCGAATGTCAAATGTGAACAGTCTCTAAATCTGAGGTCTGCCTGCGGGCACTGTGCTCATCTGCGGGACTTACCCCTTGTTCCTCCAGACCCTTGCAAAGGGAGGAGGGAACTAAAAGGTGCCAAGCACTATGCTAAGTCCTTTACTTGCATTTGTTCCCTGAGTCCTGCTGACAGCTCTATGAGGTGAGGAAGCGCTAGACCCATTTCACAGACAGTGGCACTGAAGCTCAGAATGGGGAAGCTGTTTTCCTGATGTAACCTTCCTAGTGTGACAGCTGAGGGTTTCAAATCAGATGCGCCCAATACTGCCACGCTCTCTGCTTCTTTCCCTATACAGGCTTCCTGGAGGACGTCTCTCCCAGCCATTGGAGAACAGAACTCTTCCATCCTGGACCAGCATTTCCTGGGAACTTGTTAAGAATGCAAATTTTGGGGTCCCACCCCAGACCTACTGAATGCGAAACTCTGGGGAGGGTGATCCAACAGTTTGTGTTTCAGTGAAGCTGCCAGGTGATTCTGATTGCAGCCAAAGTTTCAGAGCCCCTGCTCTAAGGCCTTGCTAGTCAAAGTGTAGTCCCAGGACCAGCAGCAAGGAATCACCAGGGAGCTTGTGAGAAGTGCAGAATCTCAGGCCGCCTCCTGGATCCTGGGTCTGAGTCTGCATTTCAACAGGATTCCCAGGGATTTGAGGGTACATCACATTTGGAGAAGGGTCTGACTGTTGGTTGAAAGTACTGCTGAGTCCACACTGTGGTCCAACCAGGTTCTCCTGAAGTCCCAGGAATAGACTGTTACCACCGCAGATGGAGCAGACAAATAGGGGTGGGTGAGCAGGGCGGGGCTAGACTGTGAGTGGCGGGCCAGGTCCAGCACCTTGATGCTCTATTTACAGCAGGTTAAAGCGTCTGGAAGAGACCACACCATCTGATGACTTCTGTGAAATGCTCCCTGGAGGACAGGGATGTAAAGACTTTCTCCTTCCCTACCAAACTGACAAATACATAGTAGCTGCTGGGCTGTGTGTGCTGAGAAGGATTCTCTATCTGTGTCTGGGCTCAGTGGTGGTGAGTCCTGGGATCAATTAGCAATGTCTGTCATAGGTGTGGGATGGGGCAGTGGTGACACACATTGTGTAATGGTGTACGAGAGTAGAAGGGCAGGGGTTGGAGAGTTTGAGCAGATTCAGAACAACTAAGAAGTTTGGTAAATGTAATTGCAGATATGCTTTTCTCTTTACAGAGTTTGTAGGCAAATCCTTCTATATCCTTTGTTAAAAACCTAACTACCATTTTAAAAAGATTTAAATGAATCTGGTAAAAAAAAATACGAACAGTACACAAGGTATATAAACCCTCCTCTCCTGACAATCGCTCTCAACAGTTTCTGGGATATCCTTCCAGAGATACTTTTATGTACACACACACACACACACACACACTCACTTCACTTGATTTATTTGGAGTTTGGATCCCTCGAATCATTATTTTCCAGTGTTGCCTAGTACTTCATTATTTGGATTCACCATAATTTATTTAGCTAGTCCTTCATTAATTGGCATTTTGATTGTTTCTGATCTCTTTACTACCATGGATTACACTGCAAAGAACACCCTTGTGTACATGTATTTGTTCTCAAGTGTGATTATTTCTGTAGAATTGATGATCCAAGGGAACGTGCTAACATTGATACATTACTACTATCTAATCCTTAGACTTTTTATTTTTTAGAAAACTATTTTTTGTTTCGTTATTTTAATTTTTTAAAAAATTTATCGGTGGGCTTCCCTGGTGGCGCAGTGGTAGAGAGTCCGCCTGCCGATTCAGGGGACACGGGTTCGTGCCCCGGTCCGGGAAGATCCCGCATGCTGCGGAGCGGCTGGGCCCATGAGCCATGGCCGCTGAGCCTGCGTGTCCGGAGCCTGTGCTCCGCAACGGGAGAGGCCACAACAGTGAGAGGCCCGCGTACCCCACCCTAAAAAAAAAAAATTATTGGAGCATACTTGATTTACAATGTTGTTACTTTCTGCTGTACAGAAAAGTGAATCAGTTATACATATAAATATAGCCACTCTTTTTAAGATTCTTTTCCCATATAGGCCATTACAGAGTATTAAGTAGAGTTTCCTGTGCTGTACAGTAGGTCCTTATTAGTTATCTATTTTATATATAGTAGTATGTATATGTCAAATATCCCAATTTATCCCTCCCCCCATTTCCCCGCTGGTAACCATAAGATCGTTTTCTACATCTGTGACTCTATTTCTGTTTTGTAAATAAGTTCTTTTGTACCATTTTTTAAAATTCCACTTATATGCAATATCATACGATACTTGTCCTTCTCTGTCTGACTTACTTCACTCAGTATGACTATCTTTAGGTTCATCCATGTTGCTGCAAATGTCATTATTTTGTGCTTTTTTATGGCTGAGTAATATTCAATTGTATATATGTAGCACATCTTTTTTATCCATTCCTCTGTCGATGGACATTCAGGTTCCATGTCCTGGCTATTAGGAACAGCACTGAAATGAACATTGGGGTGCATGTATCCTTTCAAACCATGTTTTTTTCCCAGATATATGTGCAGGAGTGGGATTGCTGGGTCGTATGGTAGTTCTATTTTTAGATTTTTAAAGAACCTCCATACTGTTCTCCATAGTGGCTGTATCAATTTACATTCCCACCAACAGTGCAGGAGGGTTCCCTTTTCTCCACACCCTCTCCAGCATTTATTGTTTCTAGATTTCTAGATTTTTTGATGATGGCCATTCTGACCAGTGTGTGGTGATACCTCATCATAGTTTTGATTTGCATTTCTCTAATAATTAGTGATGTTGAGCATCTTTTCATGTGCTTTTTGGTCATCTGTATGTATTCTTTGGAGAAATGTCTATTTAGATCTTCCTCCCATTTTTGATTGGGTTGTTTGTTTTTTTGTTATTGAGCTGCATGAGCTGTTTTTATATTTTGGAAATTAATCCCTTGTCAATCTCCTTGCTTGCAAATATTTTCTCCCATTCTGTGGGCTGTCTTTCTTTTTGTTTACAGTTTCCTTTGCTGTGAAAAAGGTTTTAAGTTTAATTAGATCCCATTTGTTCATTTTTGTTTTTATTTTTACTACTCTAGGAGATGGGTCAAAACAGTATGGTACTGGCACAAGAACAGAAATATAGATCAATGGAACAAGATAGAAATTCCAGAGGTAAACCCACACACCTATGGTCAACTAATCTATGACAAAGGAGGCGAGAATATACAATGAAGAAAAGACAGTCTCTTCAATAAGTGGTGCTGGGAAAACTGGACAGCTACATGTAAAAGAATGAAATTAGAACACTCTGTAACGCCATACAAAAAACAAACTCAAAATGGATTGAAGACCTAAATGTAAGACCAGATACTGTAACACTTTTAGAGGAAAATATAGGCAGAACACTCCCTGACATAAATCGCAGCAAGATCTTTTTTGACCCACCTCCTAGAGTAATGAAAATAGACTTTTTAAACTCTCATCAGTTGCCCCAGCAATGTTCTTTGTAGCAAACAGACTCAGTTTGGAATCAATGGTTACTTTTAGTGTCATGTCTCTGTAGTCTCCTATTTGGAAGAGTCCTTCAGTTCTTTTTGGACCGAGGATTACAAACCAGTTATTTCATGGAACGCTCCTCAATTTGTGTTTCTCTGATGTTTTCTTGTGATAAGATTCAGGTGATGTATCTTTGGCAGAAATATCACACAGACAATGCTGGAGTCTTTTCACTGCATCCTAGCAGGTGACACTTGATTTTTATTTGTCGCATTGCTGTTGCTGTTCACTTTGGTCACTCGATTAAGGTGATGGGTGCTTGTTCCTTCACTTTAAAGTTATTCATTTGGTCTTATAGTTAATTAGTATTTTGTCAGGAGGAATCTTGAAACAGTGTAAAAATCTTGTTCCTCCTCAGACTTCCCATGTACTCCTTTATTGATATTTCTTAGTATGTTTTACTATTTAATTCAATAAGTTACATTCCATTACAATCATTACTTACTTTGGTGCTCAGATTGCTCTGAATTTGGCCACGGGAGCTCTTTCAAACCAGCTTCTGTGCGCTTTCGAACTGTCTGCATCACTGAGCTTCCTTGCTGTCTGGCCCCTGAGATGTTCCTGTATCATCTTGTACTTTCCCCCAGTCCTGCATTCAGCCACTTCTCCAAGGAGTCCTGGTTTCTTTTAGGGCTGAATAATGTTTAGATAGACACAGACAGACAGACAGACAGACACACACACACGCACACAGGAGCACACATTTACATTATAGTTATTTCTTTGTCTGTCTATACATATTGAAAATGGTGAGTTCACAGTGTTACTTACAGTTCCTACCCTGCACCACATGGTTCAGTCTGATTTTCTCCCTTTCCGTATTTTAAACTCTCTGACAATAATAACCTTAGGTGCTATTATCCTAAATATATCTACTTATTTGTTCAAGCCTCTTGTCTATAACCAGTCTCCCACCTTGACCACCACCCCTGCCTTACACAGATGTCCTCCAAATCTGTTCAGTCTTTGAACCTTGTGCTTGGCTACCCACATGGGGTTGCTCCAGCACCCTCTCTCCTCACTGGTGAAATCCCTCCTGACCTCACTCAGGCCAGCCATCCTTGTGGGGTCCTCCGTGGCCTTCTTGGGCTGGGACTCCCACTCAGGGCCACACTCCCCCTCATAGATGCCCTCATCTCATGTGGCTCCCACTCCGTGCCACTGTGGCTCTCTCCACCCCCAGTCCTGGCATGGAGGCCTACCTTGCTCTGCCCCACCTAAAAGCTTTAGGGCTGAAGTGCCCAGTATGGAAGGGAAGGGAAGGAGGAGGAAAAGGAAGACACCAACTATCTTGGGGACATTTCTGATTCAAGGGACCTTAGAATGTTTTCCCGAAAGTGACGCATGCTGTTGGGGTCTGGTCTCAAGGAAGAGTGTATGTGAGGGCAGCTTTCTGAGGCTGTTAGTGGGGCCGAAATCTATTCTTGAAATTCTTGTTTTGGTTGACTTGTGAAAATTTGGATCCTCTGACAAGCAGACATCAAGATGGGATTAGACATGAAAGAAATGTGTTAGGGGCAATGGCTCTGAGAGGAAACGAGTGGAGGAGAGGCTGGAAGAGCTGTCGTACTTTGATGGTGACCTGACTTCAAGTGAAGGAGAGAGGGAAGGAAGGAGAGGTGGGTGAAAGCATTTCAGATTACAGTGTGGTTCTATGGAAAGTTCGGTAAGGCTTTAAGGCAGTGCCAAGACAGTCTCCCAGCAAAGGAGTCCCCTGTCAACCAGGAAGGGGCCTGCCTCGGCACCCCTGCTCTGTTTAATTATTGGTGAGGGGTTGCTGTGGGAAAAGTGGTCTCAGCACAAACACAATGATGGACTTCAGAGCATGGCAGCTAGGCGTGGGTTAATTATACTTCCTGACATCAGAGCTGTGAGAGGAGCCTTCTTGTGGCTGCCATGTGAACAGAGGGGCAAGGTATCTCTCAGGAAAAGTAAGACTTCATCATCATCTGTTACCGTACAGGAAAACCGGTGATCAGAGAGCTGCAACTGTCTCTACGAGCAGAGATACACAGAGAGAGGGGTGAGTGGAAGACTAGTGAAGAGGAGAAGCATCTCCTGCCAGGTGCCTGATGCAACTGGTTCTGCACTTTTAGACTAAGAGAAGGCGCCCGCCCATGGATGCCTTTGACTGGAACACTGAAACTATCTGGTGCAACTGCTCAGTTTCAAGGTGGCCAGACCACCCTCCCATAGGCCCACTGCACCCATCTCTCCCCACTCTTGACTCTTGGATCTTTGATCCCCTGATTTCATTCATACTTTAACTCCCCATGATAGCCTGTCCCCTCCTTCTTGGTTGGCAACTCATTCACATTCCTTTCTTGGGTTTAGCAGCCTTAGCGCCTCCACACCAGTGGGTTTTCAACTGGGCTTCTCCCTTGGGCTCAGTGGCTCCCACAGCTGTGTGTAGGAATCATTTTCTCTTTCAACTCTTCTCAGCAGGGCTCACTGACCAAGCCAGGCCACTGACCTTCACTCCTCAGTGTAACTGGCAAGTCATGGAGAGTGGGGACAGACTAGGGCATGTGGGTCCCTCAGGTAGACCTGGAAGAGAGTCGGGAACTCCATACTCCTATCTCTCCTGGGTTAAATTGATCAAAATACTCTTCATCTTTTGACATTGCCCATAGCCTTCCAGTTTCACCTCTAATGTTAGGAAATAGTTTCAATCCTTACATTTGTAGAGCAACTATGCATCTTTTTAGGTTTTACAATAATGCTAAGAAGGATGTGATGGCATCTTATAGGTGGGGAAGTGAAAAACCCAGAGAGGGTTAAGTGATATGCCTAAGGTCACATAGCCAGACTCTACAGAAGCGCTGCTGAGTTAATGCTTGGTCGAATGTTCTTTCCACAACCCATTACTCTCCCATCTATTGTGTGTCCCCCACCCATAGATTCCTTCTCAACTCTCCCGAAAGGCTGCTACGTTCATTCTGATTCCCTCCCCCAGCTTCTGCAACCTTATGAAAAAACTTGCTCACTGAATCATTGCTTTACCTACAAGATATAATTTTATTCTACTGCCTCTGATTTCATTATCTCTGTTTTGTCACTCGATCTCGCTTTTTCTAGGGGTTCCAAAGGATTTACAATGAACGATAAGAATGGAATTATAAGCACCAAAAAACAGAGAATAATTAAATGTCAGTCATGGCCGTGATAGAGTGAATGGAATTCTGTATCTCACTATTTGGGGCGCTGACTCTGATGATATTCATTAACTGTTTTTTTATTCTTATGGCTAGGAATTTGGCTGGGAATTCAGCTGTATGTGATGGATCATGCTTACCTTGCCGTCTCCCTTACCCACATTCCTCCCCCTATAGAAGAAGATAAGCATCTTTGGGAGTGAGAATTTTTAAATGAGATTGTTTATGCATCAAGGAATAGGTATTAATACCTAAAGGGCATTCATATGGTGATTGTTTTCTGGTGATGAGAATGAGAAATGTTATTTCTCTATTAAATTATGGAGGCTACTGGATTATGCATTGCCACACTGATGTGCCAGCTCTGTTTCTTTCTACTCACAGTGATGATTGGAGTCTCGTTTTCAGACTTGATGCCTCTGTAAATTGGCCTGAATGTTTTGTGTGTACGTGGGCATTGGTGCCGAGGAAAAACAATGGTTGCTAATTAAGTGTGCTGAGTCTACTCTGAGGTCTGCATTACAGGCAGGTACAGTCACACCCTGGAGTCTGTTCTAGAATCGTGTGCTCTGCCCAAGGCCCCACCCTTAAAGGAACATGGTAAGTGCAACGAGAAAGGGTTAGATCTACAAAGTGAGCCATAGGAAGAGTAGCCAAAGAAATAGAGTTGTTTAGTATGAAGAGGCAAAGGCCAGAGCAGATGTGAGAGCTGTCTTCAAATGCCCGAAGAGAACGATTCTGTCTGGGAGGCTGACACTTACTCAGTGTTGCCCTGGAACACAAAATCAGAATTTAAAGATAGATTTCTTTTACGTTTTTGCAGTGCCTAACTACTCACAATATCCTTTCAAAAATATTGTCACTAGAAAGTAATCTCCAGGTTGACACGGGTTTTACTGAAAAAAAATTTTTTTTTTCATTTAGTCTCTGCAGCTCCTATGATAGTACCTGGCACATAGTAAATGCTCAATATATATTGGCTGAATAAATGAATGAATGAGTTGGCTCACGTGGGGGTTGATGTTATAAGTCCATTTTGCCGATGACAAAAACTGAGGTTCAGATAAGGGTTTAATGTTGTTGGCTTTCTACAATGAATTGGGTCATCAGCTGTGGTAGAGAGTTCATCAGTTTTTGAACAGGTTAATTCACATTTCTGCTACTACTATTTCCCTGCATCATCTAGATAGTCAAATTTAGAGGGGCTGGGCAGACCACAGAATGGTTGTCTTTCTTACTGCCAAGGTAGTAAGAACATGGTCTTCACACTTCTGCTCTCCATTCCTCACTTCTCCTCCCCTTTCTATGCCTTTTTCATCCCTCCCAGTTTACCAGAATACCTCTACCATATAGCTACTCTCTCCTTCTTTGCCCCACCAGTTGGTACAAAAGCTATTTTGATTGACCATTAGCACTTTAGTGAGCAATAGGTCAGCACACTACTTCTCTCAAAGTTATTTGCTTTAGCAAAACATTCATTTATACAGAAAAACTCAAAGGAATAAATCTATAATAGTTGAATTCCAGGTACCATGCACCCTGGAGTATGAACTATTCTTGGAGGGGGAAGAGATACGGGGACCTTTCTCATTGACCCTGGAATCATGGTAATCAGGCAACCTCACACTCCATTTACAAAAGCCCAGCCCTCCTTAGGGCAGCTCCACCAGAGGGTTCTCACCTTTCCAGCCCCACCTGATTCCATCATCCTTCCCCATACAATAATCCCAACCAGGCCTCCAGCTTTCTCACAAAGCTTGTAAAGACTGCCCTAGCTGGAGCGTCGATGGATGCATTTTTGATTGACAAGGAACCCAAGGAGAGCAATGATTAAAGAGAGATATTCATTAAAATGGTTAAAGGTGAGGGAACTTTGAAGGTCTCAGATAAAACAAATCTATTAAAGTCGCAAAAAGCCTCGTTCCTTGAATGAATATTCTTCTATGACTTGAAGTCTTTTGTCTCTGAAGGAAAGCGCCCACCCAACACACTCACCTGGCCTTTGTTACTCATGCATAGGGCATGGGGCTCTTGTCTCAGGGAGCTCAGGAAACCACACTCCATTTCATCCCAGCCACTGGTACGGACTCCAAAGGATAAGAAACTATGGGAATTTTAAAAAGCACTGGCAACAAGGAAATAGTTTATGGGACCACTAATAAGAAAGCAAACCTTGTACAGAAAATCTGTCTGCTTTACTTTCCCCTTATCAATATTTCTCCAAAAGTCAATTTGTCACCGTACGGTCAGAAAGCTCACTCCGGCCTCCTTTAATGTTTCACGCTAGGTTTGCCCAACAAGAGTAATAAAAATAATGACAGCATTATTCCTCTTCTCTCTTTGTTTTCAGTGCTTCATTTGTAGATTTGAATAATGAATTATACTCACATTATCTGTACTCTCTTGCTCTTGACTTCCTCTGCTGGCTAAAAGTGAAGCTATTATCCGATAGTCAAAGACAGAAGAGCCTTTCCTCCTGCAGTCAGTGATCCTGTGATGTAGATACACTCTGGAGTGAAATTATCAAGAGTATAATTTCAAGCTATATAAGAGAAAATTACCAGCCAGAGTGGAAATGAATGTGGAACTTGGTGAAATATTAAATATTTCATTAGTTATCCTTTTGGAACAAAAATAAGTAGACAACAGATTTAGTTGTGAGTTGGGCATAAAAAGGCTAATTAATGTTATTGTATTCAGCTGATTGACTTCAAGGCTATTAAATCATTATTTTATTGTCTGGATCTCTGCCTCATTCAGCCTAAAGAAGCCATTTCATCAGAAGAACTGTGTTCTTTCTCTTTTAAAAAAAATTCTGCTTCTTCTAAGGAGACCCACTCATGTGCCTGAAGTTGGTTTCTTACACAGTTAAGTTTACGTCATTAATAGATCTTCCAGTGGAGTTCAGAAGATGTAAAATTCACATCTGGCATCAGGAACACATTAAAAGTGGATGTTGCCCCCACCATGGGGAGACCAGAACCTACATCTGGAAGGTCCTGCAGAGCTCATGTTGTCCATCCCTTTACACCAACAGGTGGATGCCCTGACTACTCTTCATCAACTTCTCCATCTTCACCATCATCTCCTTCTCCCTCTTGCAGAAACCTGGCTCCATATTCCATTGCACAATCCACTATCCACAAAACCAAGCAAAATAAATCTCTCTGTCACACAAGTTCATGCAAAAATATATTTGAACCTATTTGTGATGACTGTCTCCAAATCTTCACCAATTTCACAAGTGTCATTTAGCAAGGGATAAATATGGAGAACCAAGTTTAACCTAAATATCCAAAGAGAGTTTCTCATGTCTTAGCCTGGGCCTGGGACAGAGTGGCCATTGGCTCATTTGACATCTTGAAGTCAATTGGAAAAAGGATCTCTTCCTCTGTGCCATAGCAGCCTTCCACCAAGTCCCATAGCTTGGCAAGCAAAGGGCAGGGTTGGATTTCAGCACAACTTTTTCCTTTGACCAGGCACCCTTGAGCAATGAACAACCTGAACAACCATACACAGCAGGCCCCAGGATGAACTCTTGGCAGATCTGACTCTCACCCGCAAAGTGTAAAGTAGGCAAAATCCATCTCTAGGGCTGGGTTCCATCATTGCCTCCATGTCCCTTCTTTTTTTTCCTTCACTTTTGAAAATCAATAATGGTTTTTATTAGAATACAAAAACTGCTGCACATGTCCATTAAAATCTCATTTAGCATCCATTTTATTTGAGATTCAATGGGGCACCATTTTATTTTATTGTATTTATTTTGTTAAACATCTTTATTGGAGTATAATTGCATTACAATGGTGTGTTAGTTTCTGCTGTATAACAGAGTGAATCAGTTATACATATACATATGTCCCCATATCTCTTCCCTCTTGCATCTCCCTCCCACCCTCCCTAACCCACCCCTCTAGGTGGTCACAAAGCACCGAGCGGATCTCCCTGTGCTCTGCGGCTGCTTCAAAGTGAGAGAGTGGCATGGACATATATACACTACCAAACATAAAATAGATAGCTAGTGGGAAGCAGTCGCATGTCCCTTCTTTTCCTGCTTGCCTGTCCCAGGTGCTAGAACTTATTCTTCAGTCAGAGGCTAAGAAGGAAAGAAGGTGGTTCCTTTATCAGGGAACCTTGAAATCCTATTTTAATAAGGGTTCCTTAAAGAACAAGAAGTCTTTGAGATGCAAAGTAATACATTTTAAAAGTGTAATTCCAGGTACCCAAAAAGCAGTGAAGGCTTTCTGATATTTTACTGATTGATCTTTTGTTGGTTACTTGGGGGGAATCCATGGAATAGGTGAAATTTCTTTCCCTTGGATTCTGGAGACCAATTGGCCAGCCTTCACTTTTTGGGTCCTATGAGCATTCTCAAAATGGCAGAAGCTAGATCATGGAGTAGGGCCAGACATGAAACTCACTGGGGATTGGGCTGTGGGTGGTCTAGCTAGAAATTTATATGGGCTGCTTTCAGTCTCTGCAGAGAATAAGGGGAATGGAGAAGCACTTTACATAAACCATTCAGACCCAACCCTTGCCAAAATGAGTAACAAAGGCCTACATAATAAAACGTATTATCTGACTCCATCAGTCTCACGTGATAATAAATCACTATTTTTTTTTACCACTCTCCCTACTTTCTTTCTTTCTTTCTTTCTTTCTTTCTTTCTTTCTTTCTTTCTTTCTTTCTTTCTTTCTTTCTTTCTTTCTTTCTTTTTCACAGAAGAAAGTGGAAAAAGAAGTAGAAAAAAAGTGAAGTTTAAAGAGATATTTCCCATGTTAGTGGGCATGGTGGCTTGAGATCAGGTGGAAAGTTTTATTTTTTATATTTTTAACATCAGTAGCTCTATTTCCTCTGGATAAAACTGGTAGAAATGAAACTGAATCTGTATTTAGGGAAGAAATTATACAACACTGGATGGATGTGTGGCCTGGTTCTGCTTTCCTAATAATGTCAGTTTCCTAAAGACAGTGATGTGGTTGGTGAAGGGATCCTTCTATGGGTCTTGTGGGTAGATGCCACAGTAGGTTGAGGTGGGAAACGGAGAAACTAGTGGGGATTTGAGTTTTCCCCAGATATGATCGATAGACCCAACTTTCAAATGCAGTGGATTTTTGCCAAGGAAAACCACATTGCTATGCTCTGAGAACCAGTGTACTAGCTGAGAGGGATGCTTTATAGCAAGCTTCCTTGGAAACCCACGTGGTCACGGACCCAGAGCTCACTGTGTGAGCTCAGTGGGAAGGAACTTGGTCAGGAGACCACGGTTTCATGTCTACATGGTCATATTATCTCAGAGGGGCCACAGCTCTGTTTCATAGCCCAGCCTGTGGTCTTGCCTCTGAAGTACGTGAGGGTATTTGTGGCACCAGCACTGGGTGAATGATGGAGCTTCCACAAAGCCACCACACACCTGATGAGGCAGGAAGTGCATTCATTCTACACCAATGTGCTGCACCTTTGGCCTATTCCAGGCACCCAGCACTTGTGCAGGGCATTCAAAGACAATGCAGGAATAGTCCCTGACTTTAAGGAGATCATGATCTGACGGGTGGAGCCAGAATAGAAACAGACAGTGAATGAAATGAGCTCTGAGCTTCGTGGAAGCACAGGGAATGGCCCCTATCATATTTTTGAAAGCACCAAGAAGAGTCAATCTCAGCTTGGAGGCAGCAAGGGTGGGGTTCCTTCTGAAAGGAGACCCTTGCAGTCCCCAAGCATCATTCATCTTGATGGGTCAGTTTAGACTATAAGACAACACAAAATAGAGGAGAAAGCTGAATGCAATCTTGATCTTTTTCTGTTTCTCTTAGGAATCTCCATTAGCTCCACTTAAAGTACGATAAAACTACTTCAAGAAAGCAGCACCCATCCAAGTTTGTATGTGGTCTAGTAAATGCTGGGTCTGACTCTCTCAACTTCCATTTCTTCACCATTTTATTTGAAAAAGTTGGAAAACTACAATCTACATTGTCCAGAGCCCTGGATACAAATTAGGTTCTGCTAACCTGATGAACTTGTGGGAGATTTGGAATACAAGGCAGTGGCCATCTTGGCTGCCAGCAAGGAAGGCTGGACTTGCGGTGGTCACAGCAGTGATGGGTCACCACAGTGAGAGTCAGATGCAATGGGAGCAATAGAGTACTGGCTTCCTGACCCCTGGACCACAGTCAGGGTGGTGTGACTTTGAAACTGGTAGTTTAGTGGTGGTTCCTCCACCATTGGCTCCTCCAGACCTTCCAAATATTTTGTGAACAATTATTCCATGTATTAAATCTTTTCTGCCCCAAATACTTGGAGAGGTTCCTGTTTCCTGCCCTGAATCTTAACAGATACACACAACCAGCATTCTCCTTGGTCAAGAGCTATGTACCAAACCACTTGGCTTCACTCTGTCCCTTTGAGTTTATACTGGATTCCACTTTTCTGACTCTTGGCCCCCTTCTTTGACTCAAGTTCACACCTTGGGCTCATCTCTTTCTAGTCTCCCAGGCTATAGCACTTGTTGAGGGCCCATCCCATACACCAGCGGCCCATATCGCCTTGGTCCACTGTGGTAGCTGTTGTAAGGAATTCTTAGCATGGTGACAGCTTAGTGCAGAAGTAGCCCCAAGGGTGAGGAAGTTAACACCACTAGAGAGCAACCAAAGAGGTGCTGGAGTCAGTAGGCAAACGTACCCCACGCTGATCCGTCATTTTGTAAGACATCTCTAAGACTACAAGCTTCCTCTGAGCTCCTGCTGCCCCTAATGGAAACCACTTTCTGGTTTTCCTCACTTTCCTCTCTGGCACTCCACAATTCCTCATTGTGCTTCCTCCAATCACCTCTCAAAGAAACTGCTTGCACCTAAGTCTTCCTCTTGGGTTTGCTTTTGGGAGACTCCACCCTGAGATCAAGGTAAACGTGTCAGTCAATCCAGTTTCTGTCTTAGGTGTTCTCACTGCATCTGCCACAGATCTGCCTGGGGCTCTCCCAGCTTTAGCCCTGACAGTCCCACAGGCTTGGTAACCGCTCAGTCCTGGGCACACCAAGATAGTTGGTCACCTTAGCACAGGTTGGCGAATGGGAACAGATCACACTCTATTTTATGGCCCATCTCAGAGAACCCTATGATTTACTGCTCAAGTAGGGATCTAGAAAAATCCTGATAGCTCGGAATCCAAAATTTAAATGCTAAAACTCTTTTGGCCATTGGTTGGCCATTAGTGAACGGCATTAAATACCTGCATTGATTTTGGTTTCCACCTCTAAAGGACCATAGCCAGAGAGCTGGCATGGGAATGTGGCACCCGTGGTGTGCAGGCCCTGGGGTCAGCGGCTCTGCAGTGTTTCCCTCAGGGCAGGCTTGGAAACTGCTTTGCAGAACCTCATGACATGGTTGAAATTCATATCTTGCCACTTCCTTGACTTCATTCCTTTCCTAAAGATCAGCCCTCGAGGGCTGTGAGCACCTATAAGGTGTCCAGCTCCATTCTAGGTGTGGTGACACACAGGTCCAAAGTCTCAGCTCCTGTTCAAGACAAAAGTCACACCCTTCCCATCACTCCTGGGTTCAGCTAATTCAGCTCAAGTGTCTTTTGTAAGTGCCACCCCTCTTCTAGATGTAGTGGGATACATTTGGGCAAGCTGGAGGTCCGTTTTGAGGGGAATGTGGACATTCATCAGATAATCACACAGGTTATGCATTAAACTTGAGGTAAGTGCTACAAGGGAAAAGTACAGGGAGTCCTGAGAATATGAAATGGGAACTGTCCCCAGCTTAAGGGTTAGGGAAGTCAGTTCCAAGGAAGCAACATGAAAGCTGGGACAAGAAAGGAGTAAACGATAGCCAGTGAGCGTTTAGGGAAAAAAGAAGAGACATGGAGAATGTTCCAGGCCCTAAGAGGCAAGTGCTTTTCAGAATGAGGACCTGAGTGAAGCATGTAGCTCATGTGTAGAAGCAAAGGGGAGTGTTGCATGAGCAGCTGCAGTGGTATGTGGGGTGGAGGGTAGACAGGCAGCCCTTGTAGATTGTTTAGGACCTTTTGCTGTATCTTTACAGCCATGGGGTAAAGGTCAGGCAACGCAGAACACTGTTCACTCTGCTGCTGATGAGGTAGCAGGAGCTCAGGGAGGCCACAGGGTGTGGACTTGACAGGATGAGGATGGGGTAGGAGGTTTACTGCCTTGAGAAACTGGTTGAAACACCATTTCAGAGATGGACCATTTCCCGTACATCCACAAGGGTGAGCATCGTGTTTCAGGAGCTGTCCCACCAATGCCCAGATGCGGCGGGAGCTGTGGAAACCTGGTCAGTCTGCAAACCTTCGACTTTCCACTTCTTGCCCTTGGATAAGTTGCTTCACCTCTTCAGGGTTCTTTCTGGTATAATATATGTATGAGTACTTTGTGAACCATGAGAGACGTCACAATACAAGGTATTGTAATTAAGTGTATAAGGTCAAAGTCAGATGGCACTTGGAGATCAAACATTTACTTCAGTCAAGAAAAATGGAGGCCCAGGAAGGGTCAACACTTGCCCAGCATCATTCTGCAAGCTAGAAGCGGAGAGAGCCCAGCAGAGGGGCAGCTCTGCTGACCTCCGGGCCTGTGTCCTGCCATCACTCCACTCCTCCAGGTAACGTAGCTGACAACCTACCTGACAACTCCACCTAGACCTCCTACTCTTGGTCTGTAATAAAATATGAAACAGACAGAAAGTTTCCAGCTTAGGTTTGAGTCCACCAAACAAACATCTAAAACCATGTAACATAATCCAACTGGTCTTCACGGCTGGCCTGCTCCTCCTTTTCTGACACATAGCCAGCACTTCTCCTAAAGCATCAGCAAACCTGATGTTCAAGAAAAAAGTCACACCCTTCCCATCACTCCTGGGTTCAGCTAATTCAGCTCATGTGTCTTTTGTAGGTGCCACCCCTCTTCTAGATGTAGTGGGATACATTTGGGCAAGGCCCAAATCTGTTGTGGGAGGACCTCTGTTGGTCAATGAAACCAACAGATTTGCTAAATTTTAAGAAATGCAATTCATTGCCACTTGGTGCAATTACAGACTTTGTTGACAGGGGCAGGGGACCTCAGCCAGAATTTTAGGGTAGGCTGTCCATCCTTTGTATAAAGAAAAGCCACTGTGTAGAAGCAGAGGGGAGACCTTGGTTTAGATGGAGGAGTAAAGATCTTTGTATTGGAGCAATTTGGATGGCGTTCAGCTGCTGGCTGTAGTTCCTGGCTTGCTGGGGAAAGGGTGGGGTTGAAATAAACAAGGTAAGAGTTTGAAATCTACTAAGTGTCTATACTATATGTGGGCTTCCAACTCAGAGCAGCTGGCCAGGGATTTAGAAAATAGGTACCAAAATGGGGGACTTTCCTGGCGGTCCAGTGGTTAAGACTCTGCACTTCCAATACAAGGGGTGCGGGTTCAATCCCTGCTCAGGGAAATAGGATCCCACATGCCACACGGCACCCCGAAAGAAAAGTAGGTGCAAAAATTGTGTAACAAGCAATTGCAAAGACAGCCAATGTGGGTAAAATGGGAAGCAAGGGCTTTTGGATGCAATCAAACCTGTGGTCAAATCCCAACAGCATCATCTGATCACTGTGCCGGCTGGGAGAGCTTGTTCATGAAGACACTAATTGGTATATCATGGCGCAACTGGGAGAATTAAAGGTGACAAATCAACTTGCACATAGTAGATGCTCATTAATATTCCTTCCATCTAAAATCAGAATCTGTATTTATAATCCTAAGAGTAGTTTTAGGCCAAAACTCTCTTAGACTAAATATTTTCCTTAAATGCATATTAATCCCCAACTCCACCCTTCCCCAACAAACACACACACACACACACACACACACACACACACACACACACACACACATAACTGCTTTTTCCTTATGTCGACTAAACAGCATCATAAGAGACTAACGTTGTAATCAGCAGCCTTGATTATGGAGATTTTGGTAAAAAGGTAGGAATCTTCCCAGTAAGCCTGCCACGGCCAGACATCCACAGGCGGGTGGCAAGTGCTGTCTGCAGGCACACGTCTTGTTTAACGTGTGTGATCAGAGAAACAGCACAGAGGGCCTCTTCCCTCTGGAGCTGTGTGCACCTAGTTCTTCAGAATCTGTCTGTTCACAAATCCAGCCATCTCTATAAAGTGCTGCATGCCTGCGTGTGTCCATGTTTACTGAATAAAGTTTTCCACAAAGCACAGTGCCTGGTTGGAATGTTGGTGCTGAAGAAAGCACATTTGAATTTCATAGGAGGCTGCCTCAAACCAGGCTGGAGCCCTGGACTAGAAAATTTATGAAGGCACACTCTGAATTAATCAGCAAATATATACTAATTCACGCTGACCTTTTTTCAAGCTGAGGCCTTTTTATCACTCACTGTGGGTTTAACATTGGCCTACCGAGTGTTATTACAAAGGACTCAATGGTTGGCCATAATTATATAATGCAAATGACATTTGCTGTTTTGTTTGAGCTTATTCCCTCAGATGTTTCCTTCTTTTATCACACTCCTCACACATCTGTGTCCCCGCAGTGGCTCTGCTAGCTCCTCCTCTCCTGGTCCCCAAGTTCCTGGTGCTGTCTGTCCCGACTGTCAGGCAGACACGGCCTGCTGTGAGGATGCGGCGGGTGTGATGCCTGCCTCTGACACAGGTTATGTTGACAGCTGGTCAGAACAGGTGTACACTGATTCTACCATCAAATGGCAACACACATTTGGCTCCCTCCCAACGCACAGGCATGAAAAACCTGTTCTCCTCACATTTCTTTGGAGATTGATTGACTGTTCTTTGACACAGCACACTGTGACTGTTTGTAAGTTCCCTGGTCCTTTGCCGCCTCAGACGTATTCCAGAGAAGTCTCAGAGAAGACCTCCATGTGGCACCATGAATTATTCATCTGCTTCTCCTGGCTGGGGGTGAGGGAGAATGGAGTCTCTCCTCCCCTCCTCTCCACTCCAAGACCCAGAAACTGCTCCGCCATGTATCTGGGGAGTTAAGACAGCAAGGGGATGACTGCCATGACTGACTGCTGGAGAAAAAGAGCACTGCGGAGGTACATGAATATTTGAATTCTGAGATGGTTTAAAACAGGAGCAGCATTCTCCAAGACCGAGCGCATCCTGTTACAGACCCAAGTAATTATAAAACGATGATTCAAAAAGCTGTAACAATTTAACTCAAGTTAAATTGTTCATCTCTAGGAAGTGGCAGCAGATTGGGTTTGGTCTCAGTAAAAAAATAATAAAATAAATAAATAATAAAATAAAATAAAATCCTATGATAAAACATCTTGGTTAAATTTTTTTAAAAGTTCCCATTGAAGAAGGCAGTGTTGTGACCAACTGAATGCTCCGACAATTCCATGAGTGGGTGACATCTGGTTGAACTCTGATAGGACAAGAAAAACCAAATCCTGTTACCAAGCAGAAAAGGGGTCGGTGAGCATGTCAAATGCACTTGTGGGTCCAGGATGAGCAAGTCAAAAGCTGCAATGTTTGATTCTTCCATTGCTGGGAGGACACGGCTTTCCAGGAAAACCAGGCAGATGCAGAGTAGGGGACCCGCTGCTCAAAGGTTTCCCATCCCCGCTTTCCACCCTTTACCAGAGCCCTGAACCAGCAATTCCTGTCTGGACACACTTGCCCTACTGGATTTTCCCCTCTCTTTTTGCCTTGCATACTGACTCTTATTTTCATTCCTTAATTCATTCTTTAATTTCCTTCAGTAGGTGGAACAAAAGAGCTCCAAAACCAAGATGGCTGTAGCAGGGGGAGCAAATGTACAATTAAATGAGGGCTTCGTGAAACTGGATTTTTATCTCCAACCTCACAGAGTCCTGAAGCTCAAAGCAGAAATCTGTGGGCTTATTTTGGGGAATGTATGGTATCAACATCTAATGGCATTTTAGGGCTTTATGCTTAGAAACTGCCGTTGTTATCCTGAATTGATGATGTTATATTAGCACTCCACCAATTCATTTTATACAAAAGTACAAATCTAATAAACTCATCTAAAAAATAACCCTAATGTATTCAACTGCTAATGCCTCAGCAGCCTAATATATCTGTATACAGCAGAATTCTAAATGCAGTGGAGAATTCTGAGACGGGTTTATGCATTGCATGCTCCTCATAAAACCTTATTTGAACATGTGATTCCAGTTTACATTTTATTAGTAAAGCTCTCATTTTTCATACAGAATGAGAAAGCAGAGAGGAGGAAAAGTACATTCCTGCAACTTCAATTCTGTGTCCAAATAACTTACAAGATGGACACAAAATGGACAAGACTATGACTGCCCTGAAGACAATTACAAAAAATACTTAATTAGGATGCAATGCCGGTTATTTTAAGCCATACAAAAGAGTTCTGTACATAATAGAGTGGCTGTTTCATGCAGCTCATATGATAAAATTCTCACCAGTCTTAAAATGACAGATGTAATATTACCTTTAATAAGTGTCTACCGATGCATGCAAATTGAATTAGATAGTGGGAGTACAAATTTTCCCGATAATTAAGATAAAAATCTCATGTCAGCTTAAACCCTGGTGTATATTAGTAACTCTGTATATTTCTTTTCTCTGTTCTCTACCAATTATTTTTTAGTGTGGCCTCTTGATTACTGAAATAGTCACGTCAGGGGGGTGAAAAACTGGCCCTCAAAATCTATTATTATAAATGGGAGCAAGTCAAATCCCTGATTACTACTCAGTGTATACTAAGTTTAAAAATACCGAGCACAGGTCTTCCCTGGTGGTGCAGTGGTTGAGAGTCCGCCTGCCAATGCAGGGGACATGGGTTCGTGCCCCGGTCCGGGAAGGTCCCACATGTCGCGGAGCCATGGCCGCTGAGCCTGCGCGTCCGGAGCCTGTGCTCCGCAACGGGAGAGGCCACAACAGAGACAGGCCCGCGTACCGCAAAAAAAAAAAACACAAAACAACAACAACAACAACAAAAAAAAAACAAGCACAGTTCAAATAACTTGAAATAAATTCAACTGTGTATTAACTTAGTGTTTCTGGGGTCTCATGAGGTGTTACTATGCACTTAAGGCTAATATAGAGCTAATGCCATTTAGGAGAAATAAAAACATAGAATTTGGAAGTTAATAATGAATGTCATTGATTTAGAAAACCTGAGTTTTGAACTGATTCTGCAGTGTTCTGTGTTAACATCGCAAATAAAGTAGGTGCTCAATGTAATATTCTATTTACGAAAAAATCTTAGAAGGCTAAGAGAAGGCACACACAGACATGCACACACACACATCCCTTGTGTGTGCACATGCAAAACACCATGTCCACATACACACAGCTTAAAGGGTAAGTGTTCTGCATGGCATTCAGCTTCATTTTAATACCCTTCACTGCTGTGATCGCAGTCCCCCAAGGGAGCCAAATATCCTGAGCCTTATTAAAAGTGGGATTATCCAATCTAATAGTGAAGATTTGGGAACCAGCCAAGAGGAATCAGAATCATGAGGGTAAAACAAAGAGGACTTATCGGTTCCCAGACCACCGTGTTTGCCGTCCCTAAGCTTCTGCTTGGTGGCATGTGATTGACAACACCTGACAGGTGACTATCACTTGACCAAACAATGAAGGCCCTCAGATGCTGATGTCTATGGGGTTTGGCTGCCACAATGTCCATCTGTGAAAGGGAACACTGGGAGGATATATTTCCTGATGACCGGCTGCCCTGGAGAGGGCACTGTCCTCTAGTTTGAGCCTCACAACAGTCCTCTGAGGTTTTTACTATTATAAGCATTTCTGCCTTTCTATACGGAAAACTAGGCTCAACGGGGTTAAAGAGCATGCCCAAGATTAGAAGGTAAGTGGCAGGGCCAGGATCTAGATACTATCCTTTTCACTCCAAAGACAGCTCTTCAAGAAACCATGCCGATATCCAGACTTGGTTCTGCCACTTATTAGTCGTGTTCGTGGCCAAGTCGAGATCCAGCCTCAAGGGTCTGTGATATTAGAGAGCACGGCAAATTGGTCATTGTGCGAGAGTGGTACCTACGCAGGTCCGTCAATTACTACCACAAAGAATGTGGGATTTGCCACCCTATACCAGTAATGTCCCTAATGGTTATAGGCATTTGAATTTGCAACTCCTTTACACATGGCCACCTTTCCTTCCTCTGCCCTGAAATATATTTTTGTGTCTTATGCTAATCAGACATTATTTATAACACTCTTTAATAATTTAGTACATTTTCATACTGCAGCTTGCCCCCCAAAACATCTTCATAGCTCTTACATTATTTCTCAGCCTAGTTAGGAAATTTCTTACAAAGGATATTTTTGGAACATCCCTGTGGGCAGTGAGTGCTAGTTGCTCACCCTCAGCATACATTCTCCCCTTTTTTCTTAGTAACAAAATCCTGACTTTTAACTGGACAACTATGTACTAAGACTACATTTCTCAGCCTCCTTTGCATCTCAGTGTAGCCACAGGATTAAGTTTTGTCCAATCAGGTGTAAATGGTATTGTGCTGCACTTCCTTGATGTCTCCTTAGAGGGAGGGGTGGTCCTTATTTGGCCCCTTCTAATGTTGGAAGTCTTGGACATAAATTGGCTGGAGTATTTGCAATCATTTAAGACCATGAATTTTAAAATTTAAGTTGCTTCCACTTCTGGTACTTGTATCTAAGTTTAGCAGATCAATCTTTCTACTGAGAACAACTAGAAAAGCTGAAGGGTTTTGTTTGTTTTATTATTTTCTTCAAAATATCTATTTGAATGTCTTGGGAGCTATCACGGTGGTAAGGATTCAAGAGACCAAAGAGCAGGAGGGAGAGAGATGCTGTGCGCTCCATCATCAATCAGGGGTCTAAGGAAAAAGATACTGGGGTTCCAAAGCCTTTCTGACCCTTTGCCCAACCAGACATCTCAGTCTTTCTGCTGGATTCTTCCCAAGGTCAAGGGTAGGGAACATAAGATGTCATCAGCAGAGTAATCTGGTCATGTTGAGAAAGGTCATGGGAGCCTTGATGTGCTTGTTAAACTACCAGCCACCACACAGAGGGCTGAAGCTCATTGAGGAATCTTATCTCCTGCAAGGTTGAGCCACTGTGTCCATGCAGGTACATATCTGTGAGATTCTTAAAAAAGGGAAGTTAAATAAGCCTCAAATTCCCTGCCTCTTTCCCCACTAAGGCATTTGTCAATTCCAGTGTGGTGGTTTAGAGGCTGAAAACAGCAGAAAGCACTGGCTGAGATACTGAGAGCTGAGAAGAGCATTTAGCAGTCTGAGAAGGCTGAGGGACATGGCCGAACATTACAGTGCAGACCCATCAAGCAGGAGGGGTCATGGCAAACACCCCAGGCCTCAGCTGCGACCCTATAATGCCTTACCCTAGAAATGGTCATGAAATAGATGAGTCCTTATAAAAATGTGGTGGCGAAATAAATTAGTCCTGCAAATCAGCTCAGTCTGAATTGGAATAAGACATACTACTCATTCCCTAACTGCCTGCCAGAAATAAAAGCAAGTCTTTGGAGGAAGATATCATCATTTTGGAACCTAAACTTAGTTTTCATCTACATCTTACTTTCAGTAAAAATTCACCAGGCATGCTAGAAGACAAGGGCAACGTGACTAAAACCAAGAGGAAATATAGCCAATAGAAATGGACCCATAAATAACATAGACATTTGAGTTAGACAAGACTTTTAAAGTAAACATGATTCATATGTTTAAAAATTATATAACAAGATAAGAAACTTCAGCAGATAACTGAACATAGGTCAGGAGGACATATTCAGACTGATGTTATTGAGGAAAAAAAGAATGGAAAATATAAAAAAGAACATAACAAACATGTGGGACATGGTGAAAATGTTTAACATATATATAATTATTGTCCCAGAAAGAGAGAATGGGACAGATGTCTGAACAGATAATGTCCAAGAATCCAAGAGTAAAAGCAACATACTGAGGACAGCAGGAAAAGATGAGAGACTTCCAGAGTCTTTGATGACACTATGAACCCTTCATACTACTCCTGGTCTGCATACCTCTAGATATGTTTTCATGATAGAGAAATAACTCCCTTCTTGATTTAGCCACTATTTTTCAGGCTCTTGTTCCACATAAAACAAATCTTAACTGAAATATCCCTCTTTGTTTTGTTTTGCTTTTTTTATTGAGTAAAATTGGCATATAAAATTATATTAGTTTCAGGTGTACAACATAAAAATTAGATGTGTATATACTACAAAGTGTTTACCACAGTAAGTTTTTTTTTTTTTTTTTTGTGGTATGTGGGCCTCTCACTGTTGTGGCCTCTCCTGTTGCGGAGCACAGGCTCCGGACGTGCAGGCTCTGCGGCCATGGCTCACGGGCCCAACCGCTCCGCCGCATGTGGGATCTTCCCAGACAAGGGCACGAACCCGTGTCCCCTGCATCGGCAGGCGGACTCTCAACTACTGCGCCACCAGGGAAGCCCACCACAGTAAGTTTTGTTACCATCCATCACCATACAATTGACCCCCTTCACCCATTTTGCTCACCCCCTAGCTCTCTTCTCCTTTGCTAAACTACCAGTCTGTTTTTGTATCTATGTGCATTGTTTTGTTTGTTCATTTGTTTTGTTTTTTAGATTCCACATATAAATGAAACCATATGTTATTTGTCTTTCTCTGTCTGACTTATTTCACTTAGCATAATACCCTCAAGTTCCATCCATATTGTTTTAAATGACAAGATTACCTTCTTTTTAATGGCTGAGTAGTAATCCATAATTTCTTCATCCATTCATCTGTTCATGGACACCTAAGTTGTTTCCATATCTTGATTATTATAAATGATGCTGCAATGAACATAGGGGTGCATATAAGTTTTGGAATTAGTGTCTTTGTATTCCTCAGATAAATACCCAGAAGTGGAATAGCTGGATGATATGGAAGTTCTATTTTTAATTTTTTGAGGAACTTCCATGCTATTTTCTATAGTGGTTGCACCAATTTACATTCCTACCAGTAGTGTACTAGGGTTCTTTTTTCCTCACATCGTCTCCAACACTTGTTATTCCTTGTTTACAATAGCCATTCTAACAGGTGTGAGGTGACATCTCATGGTTGTTTTGATTTGCATTTCTTTGATAATTAGTGACATTAGTATCTTTTCAAGAGCCTATTGGCCATCTGTATGTCTTCTTTGAAAACAATGTCTATTTAGATCCTCTGCCCATTTTAAAATCAGATTGCATGGGTTTTTTGCTATTGAGTTGTCTGAGTTCCTTTCATATTTTGGATATTAATGCCTTATCAGATATATGATTTGTAAATATTTTCTCCCATTCGGTAATTTGCCTTTTCGTTTTGCCCATTGTTTTCTTTGCTGTACAGAAGCTTTTTAGTTTGATGTAGTTGCACTAGTTTTTGTTTTTGTTGTCTTCACTTTTGGAGTCACATGTACAAAAATAATCACCGAGACCAAGGTAAGGAGCCTACTGCCTATGTTTTCTTCTAATGGCTTTATGGTTTCCAGTCTTAGATTCAAGACTAATCCATTTTGAGTTATATTTTGTGTATGGTTTAAGACAGTGGTCTAGTTTCATTCTTTTTCATGTGGCTGTCCAGTTTGCCCAATGCCATTTTTTGAAGAGACTCTCTTTTCCCTATTGGATATTCTTGGCTAAAAGAGCCAAGAGTCATAACTAGTTGCTGATATAAGTGTGGGTTCATGTCTGGGCTCTTTATTCCATTCCATACATCTGTGTGTCTGTTTTTATAGCAGTACAAAACTATTTTAATTACTATAGTTTTGTAGCATAGTTTGAAATCAGAAGTATGATACCTTCAGTTTTGTTCTTTCTCAAGATTTCTTTGGCTATTCGAGGTCTTTTGTGGTTCCATACAAAGTTTAGACTTATTTGTTCTAGTTCTGTGAAAAATGACATCAGAATTTTGATAGAAATTACACTGAATCTGTAGATTGCTTTGGGTAATATGGGCATTTTAACAGTATTAATTCTTCCAATCCATAAGTATGAAATATTTTTCTATTTATTTGTGTTTTCTTAAATTTCTTTCAACAATGTCTTATAGTTTTCAGTGTATATGTCTTTCATCTTCTTGGTTAAATTTATTCCTAGTTTTTTTTTTTTTATGCAATTGTAAATGGGATTGTTTACTTAATTTATCTTTCTCATGGTTTGTTATTAGTGCATGGAAACTCAAAAGAGTTCTGTATATTGATTTTGTATCCTGCAACTTTACTGAATTATTAGTTCTAACAGTGTTTTGTGGAGTATTTAGGCTTTTCTATATATAGTACCTTGTTATCTATAAATAGTGATATTTTTACTTCTTCCTTTGAAATTTAGATGACTTCTTTTTCTTTTTCTTGCCTAATTGCTGTTGCTTGGACTTCCAATACCATGTTGAATAAAAGTGCCAGGAGTGGGCATCCTTCTCTTGTTTCTGATTTTAGAGGAAAAGCTATCAGTTTTTCACCATTGAGTATACTGTTAGCTGTGGGTTTGTCATATATGGCCTTTATTATGTTGAGGTATATTCCTTATATACCCACTTTGTTGAGAGTTTTTAATCATAAATGGATGTTGAATTTTGTCAAATGTTTTTTCTGCATCTATTGAGAGGATTATATGATTTTTCTCCTTCATTTTACTAATGTGGTGTATAATTTTCACTGATTTGTAAATGTTTAACCATCCCTGTGTTCCAGGAGTAAATCCCACGTGATCATGGTGTTAGATTATTTTAATATATTGTTGAACTTGGTTTGCCAATATTTTTTTGAAGAGTTTTGCATTTATGGTCATCATGAACATTAGCCTGTAATTTGTGTGTGTGTGTGTGTGTGGCATCTTTGTCTGGTTTTTGTATCAGGGTAATATTGGATTTGTAGAATGAGTTTGGAAGTGTTTCCAGCTATTTTAATTTTTTAAAGCATTGAAAGTTTAGGTATTAAGTCTTCTTTGAATGTTTGGTAAAATTAACCACTGAAGCCGTCTGGTGCTGCACTTTTGTTTGTTGGGAGGGTTTTTTAAAAATTATTATTACTGATTCAATCTCCTCATGAATAATTGGTTTATTCAGATTTTCTATTTCTTCATGATTCAGTCTTGGAAGGTTGTATATTCCAGGAATTTATCCATTTTTTTATAGGTTGTCCTATTTGTTGGTGTACAGTTGTTCATGGTAGTCTCTTATGATGTTTAAAATTTTTTCTGTTATCCGTTGTAACTCCTCATCTTTCATTTCTGATTTTATTTATTTGAACCCTCTCTCTTCTTTGCTTGGTGAGTCTAGCTAAAGGTTTGTCAATTTTGTTTATCTTTTCAAAGAATCAGCTCTTTGTTTCATTGACATTTTCTAATTTTTAAAGTCTCCATTTCATTTATTTCCACTCTGATCTCTATTATTTCTTTCTATTACCTCTGGGCTTTGTTTGTTCTTTTCTTTTTCTGGTTTCCTTAAGTGTAAAGTTATTTGAGCTTTTTTTTTTTTTTTTTTTCTTGAGGTAAGCCTGCATTACTATGAACTTCCCTCTTAAAACTGCTTTGCTGCATCTCATAGATTTTAGAATCTTTTATTTCCATTTTCATTTATCTCAAGGTAGTTTTTGATTTTCCTTTTGAATTTTTTAAATTGACCCATTGGTTGTTCAGTAGCATGTTGTTTAATCTCAACATATTTGTGAATTTTTCTAATTTTCTTCTTGCAACTGATTTCTAGTTTCATAACTTTGTGGTCAGAAAGATGCTTGAAGTTCTCATATCAGACAAAATAGATTTTAAAATAAAGACTATTGCAAGAGACAAAGACAGACATCACATAATGATCAAGGGATCAATCCAAGACGAAGATATAACAACTGTAAATATTTATGCATCCAACATAGGACCACCTCAATATATGAGGCAAAGGCTAACAGCCATAAAAGGGGAAATCGACAGTAAAACAATCATAGTAGGGGATTTTAAACCCCACTTTCACCAACGGACAGATCATCCAAAATGAAATTAAATAAGGAAACACAAGCTTTAAATAATACATTAAACAAGATGGACTTGATTGATATTTATAGGACATTCCATCCAAAAACAACAGAATACACTTTCTTCTCAAGTTCTCATTGCACATTCTCCAGGAAAGATCATATCTTGGGTCACAAATCAAGCCTTGGTAAATTTAAGAAAATTGAAATTGTATCAAGTATCTTTTCCAACCACAATGCTATGAGACTAGATATCAATTACAGGAAAAAAATCTGTAAAAAAAATAGAAACACATGGAGGCTAAAAAATACACTACTAAATAACCAGGAGATCACTGAAGAAATCAAAGAGGAAATAAAAAAATACCTAGAAAAGGGCTTCCCTGGTGGCTCAGTGGTGGAGAGTCCACCTACAGATGCAGGGGACATGGGTTCATGCCCTGGTCTGGGAAGATCCCACATGCCACGGAGCAGCTAGGCCTGTGAGCCATGGCCGCTGAGCTCTGCAATGGGAGAGGCCACAACAGTGAGAGACCCATATACTGCGGAAAAAAAAAAAAAACACAAAGCCTAGAAAAAAATGAAAATAAAGAAAAACACGATGACCCTAAACCTATGGGATGCAGCAAAAGCAGTACTAAGAGGGAAGTATATAGCAATACAATTCTACCTCAAGAAACAAGAAACATCTCAAATAAACAACCTAACCATACACTTAAAGCAATTAGATAAAGAGGAACAAAAAACTCCAAAGTTAGGAGAAGGAAAGAAATCATAAAGATCAGATCAGAAATAAATGAAAAAGAAATGAGGGAAACAGTAGCAAAGATCAAAAAAACTAAAAGCTAGTTCTTTGAGATGATAAAAAAAATGATAAACCATTAGCCAGACTCATCAAGAAAAAAGGGAAAAGACTCAAATCAATAGAATTAGAAATGAAAAAGGAGAAGTAACAACCGACACTGAAGAAATACAAAGGATTATGAGAGATTACTACAAGCAACTATATGCCAATCAAAAGGACAACCTAGAGGAAATGGATGAATTCTTAGAAAAGAACAACCTTCTGAGACTGAACCAGGAAGAAATAGAAAATACAAACAGACCAATCACAAGCACTGAAACTGAGACTGTGATTAAAAATCTTCCAGCAAACAAAAGTCCAAGACCAGATGGCTTCACAGGTGAAATCTAACAAATATTTAGAGAAGAGCTAACACCTATCCTTCTCAAACTCTTCCAAAATATAGCAGAGAGAGGAACACTCCCCAACTCATTCTATGAGGCCACTATCACTCTGATACCAAAACCAGAAAAATATATCGCAAAGAAAGAAAACTATAGGCCAATATCACTGATGAACATAGATGCAAAAATCCTCAACAAAATACTAGCAAACAGAATCCAACAGCACATTAAAATGATCATACACCATGATCAAGTGGGGTTATCCCAGGAATGCAAGGATTCTTCAATATATGCAAATCAATCAATGTGATACACCATATTAACTAATTGAAGGATAAAAACCATATGATCATCTCAGTAGATGCAGAAAACTCTTTTGACGAAATTCAACATCCATTTATGATAAAAACCCTTCAGAAAGTAGGCATAGAGGGAATATACATCAACATAATAAGGTCCATATATGACAAACCCAGAGCCAACATCATTCTCAATGGTGAAAAACTGAAAATATTTCCTCTAAGATCAGGAACAAGACAAGGTTGTCCACTGTCACCACTATTATTCAACATAGTTTTGGAAGTTTTAGCCACAGCATTCAGAGAAGAAAAATATATAAAAGGGAATCAAATCAGAAAAAAAGGAATAAAGCTGCCACTGTTTGCAGATGACATGATACTCTACATAGAGAATCCTAAAGATGCTACCAGAAAACTACTAGAGCTAATCAATGAATTTGGTAAAGTAGCAGGATACAAAATTAATGCACAGAAATCTCTTGCATGCCTATACACTAATGATGAAAAATATGAAAGAGAAATTAAGGAAACACTCTCATTTACCACTGCAACAAAAATAATAAAATACCTAGGAATTAACATACCTAAGGAGACAAAAGACCTGTATGCAGGAAACTATAAGACAATGATGAGAGAAATTAAAGATGATACAAACAGATGGAGAGTTATACCATGTTCTTGCCTTGGAAGAATCAAAATTTTGAAAATGACTATACTACCCAAAACAATCTACAGATTCAATGCAATCCTTATCAAACTACCAATGGCATTTTTCACAGAACTAGATCCAAAAATTTCACAATTTGTGTGGAAACACAAAAGACCCCGAGTAGCCAAAGCAATCTTGGGAAAGAAAAATGGAGCTGGAGGAATCAGACTCCCTGACTTCAGACTATACTACAAAGCTACAGTAATCAAGAAAGTATGGTGCTGGCACAGAAACAGAAATATAGATCAATGGAACAGGATAGAAAGCCCAGAAATAATCCCATGCACCTATGGTCACCTTATTTTTGATAAAGGAGGCAAGAATATACAATGGAGAAAAGACAGCCTCTTCAATAAGTGCTGGGAAAAGTGGACAGCTACATGTAGAAGAATGAAATTAGAACACTCGCTAACACCATACACAAAAGTAAACTCAAAATGGACTCAAGACCTAAATGTAAGGCCAGACACTATAAAACTCTTGGAAGAAAACTTAGGCAGAACACTCTATGACAAAAATCACAGCAAGATCCTTTTTGACCCACCTCCTAGAGAAATGGAAATAAAAACAAAAATAAACAAATGGGACCTAATGAAACTTAAAAGGTTTTTCACAGCAAAGGAAACCATAAACAAGATGAAAAGGCAACCCTCAGAATGGGAGAAAATATTTGCAAATGAAACAACTGATAAAGGGTTAATCTCCAAAATTTACTAGCAGCACATGCAACTTCATATCAAAAAAACAAACAACCCAATCCAAATATGGGCAGAAAACCTAAATAGACATTTCTCCAAAGAAGATATACAGATAGCCAACAAACACATGAAAGAATGCTCAACATCACTAATCATTAGAGAAATGCAAATCAAATGTACAATGAGTTATCACCTCACACCAGTCAGAATGGCCATGATCAAAAAATCTATAAACAGTAAATGCTGGAGAGGGTGTGGAGAAAAGGGAACCCTCTTGCACTGTTGGTGGGAATGTAAATTGATACGGCCACTATGGAGAACAGTATAGAAGTTCCTTAAAAAACTAAAAATAGAAGTACCATACGACTCAGCAATCCTACTCCTGGGCATATTCCTGGAGAAAACCATAATCAAAAAGAGTCATGTATCCACAATGTTCGTTGCAGCTCTATTTACAATAGCCAGGACATGGAAGCAACCTAAGTGTCCATCAAGAGATGAATGGATAAAGAAGGTGTGGCACATATATACAATAGAATATTACTCAGCCATAAGCAGAAACAAGACTGAGTTATTTGTAGTGATGTGGATGGACCTAGAGTCTGTCATACAGAGTGAAGTAAGTCAACGAGAAAAACAAATACTGTGTGCTAACACATATATATGGAATCTAAAAATAATAATAATAATAATGGTTATGAAGAACCTAGGTGCAGGGCTCGAATAAAGAGACAGATGTAGAGAATGGACTTGAGGACACGGGGAGGGGGAAGGGTAAGCTGGGATGAAGTGAGAGAGTGGCATGTAGCTATATATACTGCCAAATGTAAAATAGATAGCTAGTGGGAAGCAGCCGTATAGCACCGAATTTGCTCAGTGTCTTTGTGACCACCTAGAGGGGTGGGATAGGGAAGGTGGGAGGGAGACGCAAGAGGGAGGAGATATGGGGGTATATACATACATATAGCTGATTCACTTTGTTTTAAAGCAGAAACTAACACCATTGTAAAGCAATTATACTCCAATAAAGATGTTAAAAAAAAAATGCAGGTATGTGTACAAGGGAGGTCTCCTACAGCACTGTGTGAAGTAACATCCACCAAAATTGATGTAAAATTGGACACCTTATGAATGTCCATTAATAAGGGAAGAGATAAATACATTCAGTGTAGTGATTGAATTGAAAACTATGCAGCCACGAACAAGAATGAAGTTGACCTCAATATATTGATGCAGAGAAATACCTATTACATATGGCTAAATTTGAAAGCAATTTTTGGAGTCATACGCATGGCATCATTTTAACGTTTGAAGAAAAAGAAATACGTATATAAATATATCTATCGAAGCAAAGGAAACAGATGAGAAAGATACATATCAAATCTTCATCCTGTCATCAATCATTCTAAGGAGTGGGATGAGGACTGTGGATGTATGTTATTAATGCAAATAATTTTAAAAGGTGTGGAATTATGAGAGATTATTTTCATTTTTTTCACATGCTTTTTAAGTACATTTTGAGGCAAAATTAGAGTTGATTTTTAATAGTAAAATTCAATATCTCCAAAAATAATTGCTTTGAGCTCCTCCCTGAGCCTCACTCTCCTCTGCCATTAGTGAAACCTGGTGGAAATGAATGAGATGCCTTGTTCCTGGGACCAGGCTGTCTCACCAAATGACCAAAGGACAGGTAGGGTCCTGAATTCAACCAAGTAGCCAAGGACACATGTGACTCTGGGCTGGTTAGCAGTGTGGTACCATCAGAGCCCCTCATCTGGTTCTTTCCTCTGACTGCACACACCCTGCCTACCTTCTGAAGCTACCAAGGCTCCCAGACAGCTCGTCATTCCCTGAACACATTCACACCCTTCATCCATTCATTCCTTCATCTGTTCACTCATCACCGACTCAGTCCCAGTGATGAGCCAGGCGTGCGTGGTGCTAGGTGTTGGTGGTGTAGTGATAGAAAGGTAGAGCCCCTGGCCTCAAGGGAAGGGGCGGGGTTGGGGCGTCATATAAGGACATAGAGGAGAGAGTCATGTAAGTACCGCTGTGTACTCACACATTTCAGATCTAAGCAGAAGATGGTCCAGCATTCACTGAGGGTCTGGAACAAGGTGGGTACTACTCTCTAGTCCCTCATTGGATACACTGACTTCTCCTCACAGCACTGTGACAGCATCCAGGGCAAGGACTCTTTCTGTGCCTTTATCCTCTAGCACCTGTCAACACAGGCCTGGCAGCAGGTGAGGAAGTTGTTCTATGTCAGCACGTGGTGGGAGGGGAGCATCAGGCCGTTTGCCCACTTCCTGTTTTCCCAGCTCCCATGTCAGATTTGAGCATCTCAGATTTGAGCTCCCTCCCTCAGTCCTTCCAGAAAAACACTTCTCTTCCCTCCCTCCCTCCCCCTTTGTCTTTCTCTCTTTCTCCTTCTCCTTTCTTTCCTTTCTTCCTTCCTTCCTCCCTCCCTCCCTTCTTCCTTTCTTTCTTCCTTCCTTCCTTCCTTCCTTTCTTTCTTTCCTTCCTTCCTTCCTTCCTCCTTTCTTTCTTTATTCCTTCCTTCCTTCCTTCCTTCCTTCCTTCCTTTCTTTCTTTCTTTCTTTCTTTCTTTTTCTTTCTTTCTTTCTTTCTTTCTTTCTTTCTTTCTTTCTTTCTTTCTTTCTTTCTTCCCTCTTTCCTTCTTCCATTCCTCTCTTTCTATCTTTCTTTCTCTCTTTTCTTTCCTCCCTCTCTCCCTCCCTCCCTCCTTCCTTCCTTCTTTCCTTCCTTCCTTCCTTCCTTCCTTCCTTCCTCCCTTCCTTCCTTCCTTCCTCCCTCCCTCCCTTCCTTCCTCTCTCTCTCTCTCTCTCTCTCTCTCTCTCTCTCTCTCTCTCTCTCTCTCCCTGCAGCTCTGTCTTCAATATTTGAGAGCTGATGGAGTCTGAGAGTTCTGATCATCTAACACTCTCCAGTGTCACAGGCGGACCCAGAGGCCGAATGTGGCCATCACTTGCTCCAGCCCTCATGTTTCACTGTGGACAAGAGCAGTGCAGGGGACCTGAGCCACAGCTGGAGTGAAGAGGGAGTACCGTGCTCTCTGCCTCTACTCAGTGCAGGGCAGTGAGGGGGCGTGACTGTGAGGGCCAGGTTCAGGGAACAGCAAATTGGGGGTCAGTTGTTCTAGAGGGAAGTTCTAATGATTTAGGGCTGAAATCATGTAACTGAAAAGAAAAAACTGTTCAAGAGTTTGCTGTGAGTCCTCAGTACTTGTAAGAAAAACATTTTATTTCCTTTTCTTTAATGTGAATTTTCTCTGCAGTTTGGGGTTGTCAGGAGAGCTCCCCAACCTCAAAGCTGTGACTGGCTGAGTGGGTCCTCTCACCTCGAGGTCACCAGCCATAAGTGTCTCCAGGGGACAGTCAGAGATGTGCTTCCACTTAGCAACCTGTGGAACACAAAAATGAGGCTGGGTCAGCAGCTGGTGGACAAGGGCCTGCTCCTGGGGTGGCCCTGCCCTTGTGGGGTGGGAAGTGCAGACCAACTCTGCAGTGTGGATCAGGCATATTCTGCACTGGGCCTCGGTCTTCCCATTTGTAAGATGAGGGACTTGGACCGGACGATCCCAAGACCCGCTGCCCTGATAATGCAGGGCTCTGACAGGGTATGGCAGAGTGTGGGGGAAGTGGGGGAATGGGAGGGGGAGAGGAAGGAGGGGGAAGTGAGATAGGAGTCCTCATGCTCAACTCTTGCATACCCTCCTCCTGCCCCACTGAACTGGGGCTCTAGGTTACATCTCACCACACCCGTGGCTGACCTGACTGCCCTGAGCCCAACTTTCCAGCCCCTCCTGAGCCTTCCCCATGGAGAGACACTTCAGACCTCTCTTTCTCAAAGTCTCCAGTGACAGTTGGCTTATCCTGTGCCAAGGGCTACCTCTGTCCCATGGTCTCTGAATGTCCCATGGGCTCTAAGCTGAGGTCTTTGCACAATGTCACAGGGGTGTGTTCAGCACTGCCTGCCTCTTGGGGTCCTCCCTCAAACACCTTTGCTCCCTGGGTACATGGGGCCAGACATCTTCCCTGCCACCATCAGGCACTGAGACTGAGAGTGACCTCCAGGGACTCTGGGTCCCTCTGTTCCAGGGCACCTTGCTCCCAGCCAGTCGCTCGGCCTCTGAGCAACGTGCCTTGTAAAAGGAAGACACACCTTGGAGGTTCACAGTGTGATTTTGTTCAGGGTGGCCTCTGATTTTATGTGTTGCACCAAAAAAGGAGTTAACAACCACCGAAGCCCACAGAAGAACAAGAGTGGCTTTCTTTGAAATGCTCTCAGTCCTTCTGATGAGCTCAGGGAGGAAGTCTGCATTTGTGCTGGTCTCTATGGCCTCCCTAACTCCAGCTAACGTTCTTTATTTATTATTTATTTGTTCATTTTTAAACTTTTTATTTCATATTGGAGTAGAGTTAACAATGTTGTGTTAATTTCAGGTGTACAGCAAAGTGATTCAGTTATACATATACACGTATCTATTCTTTTTCAAATTCTTTTCCCACTTAGGTTGTTACATAATACTGAGCAGAGTTCCCTGTGCTATACAGTAGGTCCTTGTTGTTTATCCATTTTCAATATAGCAGTATGTACATGTCAATCCCAAACAGCTAATGTTCCTTTTTAACAAATAGACAGTGAGCTCTAGGCTCAGAACCTTCAGTGGAAAATGTTTAAATACTAATGTCTGGCTTTTGTTGTATACTTTCACAATTACCATCTCTTTTATGATAAATGAGACTGGTTTTCCATTTAATAGCAGTATACAAAGTTTAAAACTTTTAAATGGATTCACATAAGAGACAGAAAAGAAGTTGACTTGGATAAAGATTATTCCAGCTGAGGCTTTGCTGTGCCTGGAGTTTGGGAAAGCTCAATACAGAGAGGTGGGAACTCTCCAAAGGCAATAATCTCTACCCTCATGGGTTGGATCAAAAGGGTCCTCCAGGTACCCATTTTATCTTGGCCCCCATTCCTTCTCCCCAACTTTCCAGTTCCCTAACTTCTTATCCCAGTCATCAATATTTGTGTTGGTCCTCCTGCCATGCTTGGGTGGCCTCTGGTTTATCAACCCCAGCCTTCTTCATTTCGGGTCCTAGAATCAGCTGTGGAGTAAGCCTGGTGGAAAAAGACCCCATGCTATCAGCTTCAGCTCCATAGAACACCCCTCACCATCCCCACTCTCCCAGTCTCTTCACCAAGGAAGCCCACCACCCAGAAAAGAAGTTACTTCCGTTGGAGTTGGCTTCCCAATGTGTATGGCAGACCCATCTAACCAACATAGCTGAGGGTCTTCACTTAGGGGTCACAGTGGGTCAGTTACCTATCTCAGAAAGTGTTTTGAAAATAATATGTAAGTGATCTATGAAGATTCTTGAATGAATGTGACAAAAATATAACTTAAAAATGCAGCAGTTGCTGATGTTCATGGTCAGATTCCTTGCATTTTCACTTGGGCCATGTCTTAGGCTCATTCTTGCCGTAAACTTAAGTTCTGATACATGTCCTCCCTCTTCTGGCACCAGTACTAGGCTTTGCCTCTTTGCTACTTTCATCAGTTCTGCTGAGAGCACCAGTTATAAACAACCTACCCCAACAGGAAGTTCACTGGGATAAATGAAAATGCTCAGTTAATATTAGCTGAATGAATGGATAAGCTCCATGCAAGGTTTCAATCATAATTGTTGCTTGATGCTTTTGCAGAAGATGGAAATTTCCAGCAGTTATCTGGGACAGCATGGCAAGCTGACCATACCCAGTTAGACCTTTTGGTTTTAATTTCAGTTTGATGAAATAATTCCACAAGGAAACAGTACAAATTTGAAGGTTTGAGCTTAAGGCCTCCAAAGAAATCATTTCTTTATTACATTGCAAGTTAATATTTTCTTTCCATGTACTGTTTGCCTACATAAGCAAAACTACCATTTGTACTGCTTTGCAAGAAAGAAAAAACTTTAATCACACTCAAACTCATAATCACATTCAAATTGAGTAAATTTAAATTGGCAATTCAAAGTCTACCAAACTTTCTAATTACATGTATATATGTATTTTTCCCTCATGAAAATCTGTATATTTTCATGCTTTGCAACCTTTCTGTTCAAAAAGATATTGTGAACATCTTGCCATATGAGTAGATCCAAAACTACCACACTGATGACTCACTATTGAAATTTTAGATTGTTTCCATTTTTTCTTTTATAAAAAATAATATTGTGTTGAACATTCTTGCCCTTTACTATTGGAAAATTAGGTTCTTAGCAATTTTCAAAAATGTTCTAAATAGCACTTTATGAACAATATGCTAAGAACATATTTACACACTTATCTAAGTATTTTTTTAGTATAAATTTCTGGTAGCTGGGTTGCTCACCAAAGAAAAATGTACTTTTTTAAATGACTTTGGTAACTTATCAAATTGTTTTTCAGTAATATTGTAACAATTTATATATCCATGGGCAAAATATAAATGTACCTAATTCCTCACATACTCACTAACATTGTGTATTATTTTTAAATGTTCCCAATTTGACAAGTGAAAGTGGTGTTTATTCATTGTTTCAAAATATTTCCTTGATTACTTGTGTAGTCCTTGGATTTATCAGTTATTCATTTTTCTATTTTGGTAAATAGTCTCTTTATACATTGGTCTATTTTTTTTTCTATTGGAGTAGCCACTCTCTTTATCTACCCTTTGTCTACTTCATGTATTCTTAGTTTGTGGTTTGTTTTTAATTTTAAATTTTTTGCCATATTTACATAATTATTATGTAATTAAATCTTTCACTTTTATTGCTTTATGGTTTCTGTTTTTGGCGTCATATTTTAGAAGGGCTTCCCTCTCCCAGAATGATAGACATTTTTACCTGCAAGTGTCTTCATTACTTTTGTGGGTTCATATTTTACATTTATAGTTTTAAGGAAGTTAAATTGTTATAAGGTATGCATTAGGAACTTAATCATTTCTCCAAAATATTAGTTACTTTTTATGATATTAACTATTGAATAATCAATCTCTTCCTTATTATTTGAAGCACCATTTATTATGTACTAAATTCTTATACTTGTGTTTATTTCTGGACATCGTTTTCCACTGTTTTCCTTGTCTATTTTGGTGCTGCTGCCACACTATTTTGATTACTACAGATTTGTAATATGTTTTAGAATTTGATGGAACAAGGAGTCCTCTATGATTTTTTCTCTGCATGGTTTTACTTGTTTATTCTTTCATATGCATTACAGAAGTTCTACACACAGAGACATATACCATGAATACTGGTGTGGAATTACATTAAGTTGGTAGGCTAACTTGGAGCAAACTACCACCTTAACAATATTGACT